>NC_067476.1:47484915-47803665 GCF_947179515.1 Apodemus sylvaticus | reverse complement strand
CATGTCACATGGATTCCCTCTAATAAGGTGATTCCCTCCTAAGGGAATGGATTCAAGGGCTGATCAATTGACATTACTAGCTTGCCCTATTCCTACCCTCTCTTCTAAGTGAAATGGTAACTGTTAACTGCATCAGATTACAAATCATGACTCTGCTTAGAACACAGTCCATTCCTTGGAAGCTATGGGGCTAAGCAGGGTAAGTCAGTGTTGTGGACCTGCTTAGATGTTATTCAGTCACCTCATACACACACACACACACACACACACACACACACACACACGCACGCACGCACGCACGCACGCACGCACGCATGCACGCACGCATGCACGCACGCACGCACGCGCGCGCACACACACACACTCCAAATGTCTTTCTACCCATTTCAACAGCGGGTCCATTTCAATATTTTTAATGCCCTAACTCAAACTCTGGGGTCTACATTGTTTTCCTTGTTAAACTTATCCATTGAGGTTTTAGTGTCAGCTCCCATTTGATTAGTTTGATAGGGAAGGAGGAATCAAGGCAGGCATTGGTTATTTCCTTTCCCTCCTGTTTTCTCCTGCTACCGGAAACAGCTTAATCCCATTAGAGCTATTCTCAAATTGAACCTAGCTGAGCAATAACTTTCTTGTCTTTGGTCTTTTTTTTCTTCCGCATCAGTTCCAAACTTTTCCTTTCATATGCACCATTTTCATATATTAGGTATTGCATACTGCAAATACGAAATGGCTGAGATTCCAGAAGTTGTTATCTTTGACTACCAAAGTGTGTTTTTCCTTTCTTCTGTTAGAGCTGATACAGAGAGTGTGTGGTGGCACAGATAATCTCAGCGCTGATCATCGAGTGGCCTTTTTCATAGACTTCAGAATCCTTCTGAATTGCCTTTTATTTACAAAGATAATATTTATGAATCTCTTTGGAAATGCTTGACAATTTTTGTTTACTCAGCCCTGATGTTCTTCAAATATTTAATGTTCTTTTAGCCTTTTTTGACCTAGTTCTTTTTTGGATCCTGCTTTGGGTAGCTTCAGATTTTAAATAATGTTTTCAGAGGCAGGCTGCATGTTCTCTAAAGCATTTCAAGGGGAAAGCATTGAGGAGTGCTTTTTTCACTATGCCTAGATTTATAACGGCCCTTTCCATAAAGAAGACACAGTCATCATATCAATGGTCATCAATTCTACCAGCATCCTCAAGCTAAACTTCTCATCCCCACTCTTAGCAGTAAACACCAGGAGAAGATACTCATTCTGCTTTTGCATAACTCTTGTGCAGCCTCAGAATCCAGGCCAAGCCAAAGTTAGAAAATACATGTTTTTGAGTCCTCAAATTCCATCTCCATTTCGAAACTCAGTGGCACTGGAATAAGCAAGTTGCTTCTAAATTGCTAGTAGTGACTCTTTGCCTGATCCCACCATATTTATATCGTGTATCGTGTGTGCAGATAACCCAGCCCACAGACCATTGCAGATTCTTAGCTCATCTATCAGAGGTCTCTCCTATTCTTATTTTTACAAATTGGGTTTCTTTTTTTTAAATAATGAGAATATTGTTTCAATTTATTTAATTTTGAGAATTGAAAATAAGTATCCCATTCCCCCTTCCACTTACTCCCTCCAAACCTTCCCATATACTTCTTACCTTCTTTAAAATTCACAGCCTCTTTTTTGATTAATAGTTGTAATACACATATATGCATATGTATATTCACATATATTTTTTTCTTTTTTTTATTCGCTATATTTTTAATTTACATTTCAAATGATTTGCCCTTTTCTAGACCCCCACTCCCAAAGTCCCATCAGCCCCCTTCCCTCCCCCTGTTTCCCCACCCAACCCTTCCCACTTCCCTGTTCTGACTTTGCCCTATACTGCTTCAGTGAGTCTTTCCAGAGCAAGGGGCCACTCCTCTGTTCTTCTTGTACCTCATTTGATGTGTGGATTATGTTTTGGGTATTCCAGTTTTCTAGGTTAATATCCACTTATAAGTGACTGCATACCATGATTGATCTTTTGAGACTGGGTTACTTCACTTAGTATGATGTTCTCCAGCTCCATCCATTTGCCTAAGAATTTCATGAATTCACTGTTTCTAATGGCTGAACAGTACTCCATTGTTTAGATATACCACATTTTTTGCATCCACTCTTCTGTTGAGGGATACCTGGGTTCTTTCCAGCTTCTGGCAATTATAAATAGGGCTGCTATGAACATAGTAGAACATGTGTCCTTATTACATGCTGGAGAATCTTCTGGGTATATGCCCAATTGGGTTTCTATTTGTATTTAGTAGAAGTCTTGACCTACTATGAACTATTTCATCTTTCTGGAAGTGGAACAATCACACTGTTTTGACTTTCTAGTTTCCAAATGAAACTCTCATTTTTATTACTTTAGACTAACAAGAGACAAATATTATCAAACACCACTGTACCTTACCCCATTTTTTTAAAACTTTGCAAATTGACCCAAGTCAACGAATAAGGTACTATGAGTATAGGTGAAGGTTGTTTTATACGAATCCCTCTTTGGACAATTATTTATTAGCTTGGGTTTAGTATTTGTCATTTCAGGGCTCCAATGGAGGCACATGATGTCTTTTCTTCATCCTGAGTTGGAGCTCATGGTCTGGGATGCCGCATAATCTTAAAGTGGAAAGTGTGTATTCCCAGTGGAAGCAGCTTCAATAGAAGCTAGACGCATATTTCATATGCAATGCCTGAGTGCAGGCTAACAAGAGAAGCAGAGACCCAAGGCCAATGGGAACTCTTGGGAGCAGAGCTCACTTCTTATGCCATCTTAATGGTCCTTAGCCACACCCATCTTTTCCTTTCATCTAAAAATTATTTTGATTTTGTAATGTACTGCACAGCAATTTTGCTGGAATACAAACTTTTTACAGGTGATATTGTATGTTGAAATACCTTGTGCAAATTGATTTCTGAAATTCAGCCTAATAGTTTTGAAACTTAATTGTGATGACACGTACAGTCTTCGTTACAGACTTCCATGAACATCTGTGTGCTGATATTATTTTGCTGATTCTACCAATCTTAGTATGGATATCTCACTAGAGTATTCTAGCAAGAATTTCTGTTTTTTCCCACACACATGCAAAAATTTTTAGAGTTCATACCTAGAAATGGAATTGCAAGGAAGAATTATCCACATCTACAATTTAAGAAATTTCTCTCAAAACTGACAGTACCAATTAAATACCAGCCACATTTTCTAGGAGTTTCCTTTCCTCTATTCTTTCACCAGTATGTTAACCATCCATTATATTTTGCCCGATTTGCTGGCAGAGGCTCACGTCACATTTTGTTATGGTTGCAGTGCCTTATTTATTAGGAGATTTTAATATGTGCTAAATATTAGTGCTTTTCGAATGTAGGTTTCAAAGTATAAGTTTTTATTTGATGTTGAATTTTTACTAGACCTTTTAACATAAGCACATATAACCTTTCAATGTATTCATTTTGTAGTTAATTTTACAGAGCTGGCACAGTTCTATCTTGGTTAAGGAGTAACCCCTTGACTGGAAGATGGCTCATCAGACAAAGATGAGAGATGGCTGCCAAGAAAACGGATGACTTAGTTTCAATCTCTAGGACACACTTAGCTGAGGGAGAGAACAGATTTCAGCAAGTTATACTCTCACCTTCACATATGTACAGGGGCATCTGCCACCTCTCCCTCCCTCTCCCTCCCTCTTCCTCTTCCTCTCCCTCTCCCTCCCTCTTCTTCTTCCTCTTCCTCTCCCTATCCCTCCCCCCTCTCTCTCTCACACACACAGACACACACACACACATGCACACTCACGTGCTCACACACAGAGAAACATATAAACTCCTCCTCTATCATTTACTCCTAAAGTTATAAATTCTTACCTTGCCCCTTTTATTTCTACCTAACCAGAACAATTACCTAAAAATTAATGAGTTATGTATCATGTTATTACACGAGTAGCCAAGGTCCTAGACATTTATCATGCCATCTGTAGCACCTGAAAGCTATTGTTCTTGGTGATCCTCCAGACCGTGACTGGAAAACCCTATTGATGACATCATATACTTGAGTTGTAGAACCTGGAGAAAGCAAGCTGGTGGTATCTGAAGACGTCCTCCCTATGAGCTAGCTTTGCTAGTGGCAGAAGGTGCTATGCCGGCTTCATAAGGAGACAAGCAATCATCAGTCCTATCCAGCTTGAAGCCTCTGAGCTACAACAATGACTTGGCCTAAGAAAGTTCCTCCTCCAGGAACTCTGGGCAGAGGGCTTATGGGGCTTTTGGGGAGGGGGGAACCACGAAAGAGGAAATCATTTGAAATGTAAATAAAGAATATATCTAATTTTTAAAAAGTATATATGCAGCACTTATAGGACTCAATGGCTTTAAAAAAATAATAAAGGCACAAATCTGTGTGGGGATGGAATATTTTAAAACAAATCTTGAAAATATCTAAACCAGCACCGCCCCACTCCACAGCAGTCAGTAGAATGCAATAAAACCTATTTTCTGCTTGGTTTTCAGAGTTTTCCCATGTGGCATAAGAGAAAAATCTTATTCTTGTGAAACTAGGTAATTGTGTGCAAAAAGACTAATAAATTGATTGTTTCTTCATAATAAATTGATAAAATCAATGTGCATGGGTGACAGCTGTTTCAGAACTCTACTTAAAACCAGCTAAATTCAAAAGGACATCAGTAATACATTGTTATACATATACATATACATACATACATACATACATACATAAATACATACATACATATTGAGAATTGTATTGAATTGAGAAATTAAACATGGATATCCAATGCAACACCTATGAAACTAGCATATCTCTGGGCATGAATTACTCAAGGAACACACATCTAAAACTAAAGAAGTGCACTCTTTGATATTTTTCTCCATCTTTAGCCTAACATCAAGTGAATACATAAATCAATTTCAACAGTCTAAAATAAATTATACACACCAAGTGCTGATTTCTATTGCTAGAAAATAAATTAAATTATACAGGAAATCCAACTGGCCAAGTATTTCTTCAAATTTCAAGTATTTTTAGAAAATGTGTATATGTGAGAAATCAAGTGTGTGTGTGTGTGTGTGTGTGTTTATGGTGTTTGGATATTAGAGAATGAGTAATATTTTCTCTTTAGAAAGAATTTAATCTATTAGAATCCATATCATGTATCATCTAGATTCCTCCATTATCAGAAGCCACAGAAATAGAATCTCTTGGCTTCCCATTATTAAAGAATGTTTTCTAGCTAAAATTAAAGGAAAACTTCACACCCGACTATAGTAATAAGTCAAGTGAGTCTGTAACAAAGCCTTCTACTCTAACCAGAGCTGACTTCTCACTTTGTTTCTATCCATGGGAAGATGGGTGTCTTAGTCAGGGTTTCTATTCCTAGACAAAATATCATGACCAAGAAGCAAGTTGGGGAGGAAAGGGTTCATTGAGCTTACACTTCCCATACTGCCGTTCATCACCAAAGGAAGTCAGGACTGGACCTCCATCATGTCAGGAAGCAGGAGCTGATGCAGAGGCCATGGAGGGATGTTTCTTACTGGCTTGCTCCCCCTGTGTTGCTCTCTTATAGAACCCAAGAATACCAGCCCAGGGATGGCACCACCCACAATGGGCCCTCCCCTCTTTATCACTAATTGAGAAAATGCCTTACAGCTCAATTTCATGGGGGAATTTCCTCAACTGAAGCTCCTTTCTCTGTGATAACTCCAGCTTTGGTTGAGTTGACACACAAAACCAGCCAGTACAATGTGCTTAAGAGAGAAGAGTAAAGCTTAGATTGTCTGAGAAGAATTATGAAATTCTCATTATTCACATCAAAGTCATAGTATCTGAAAATGAATGATTTGTGGCCAAAATTAGACTTTAGAGTTGCCTGGGCTTCTTCGACCAAGTTCTGGACAAATTCCTCCACATAAGTCCTTAAGGGGAAGGTTTAGAAGAGTAAAGATTTTTTATAGATTATCTGATGATTTAAGGAACATTAGACTTACTTCTCAGATGGAATGTAACAGTTTATAGGTTTTTGTTGTAATGAAGAACTAAAGGTAACAAGATGCAAAGTGCTTGCTAATAGGCTTCTATACTTTAAAGGGTGATAAGAAATGGTTACAGGAGATGAAGCTAGTCTATGTAATTTGCATACCCAAACAAAGGAATCAAAAAACTAACCATCAATCAGTTTTGGGCACAGACAGTTTGCCCTTCTCCATGGAAAGAAATTAGGCCTAAGTCAATGTCCTCAAGCTGCCCTGGAGATCACAGTACTCCACCAGCAAGGTCCTATAGGTATGAGGTTGAACGCTAGCTGATCATTTAATCTACCTTTGTTTGCAGTACCTTTGTTGATGACCAAGAGAACGAGTGACTTCTGAATTTTAAACTTATCTTTCAAGATAAACTCTCAAAAGCTCACCAAACATTGACCCGAGGCTGGACCTCCAAACGGATGTTTAGCCTGTAGGAAGCTGCTTCCTCGTATATCAAAATTTCTTTCTACTTTTTAGCTACCAAAAAAATTAATTAATTAATGAGTCGAGGCATGTTTCCATTCAGCTGGAGAACTCTGATTAAAATTCCAAGCTCACCAAGTCCTCATATTTTCTCATATCTAAAATGAAGGTGTTAAGTAAGTAGATCTTTTAAACTTATTACACGTAAGCACTGTGGTTCTTACAAGATAAACAGAAATTATACACTTTAGTGTGATAACTTCTAAAATGTTGATTGCAAGAGACATAGAAAATGCTTATCAGTACTTATTTATAGCATGCTAAGCTATAGACAGTAGAAACATGTTGAGGAGTGTTTTTGTGACATGAATAAAACTCCTATATTAAACTAATAGATGGTCACTACAGACTTGTTATTAGGAACAGATAGCCCATTCATTTTTCACAATAGAATCAGCTATACCACTTTTTTTTTCCCTTCTGGGAAGGTTTTTGGGAAAACAAACCAAAGATTAAGAGGTAATGAGATGTATTTGGAGCTACTTAAAGAAACGGGAGCTTTGCCTAGAGAGCTAATTATGTAAGGGAAGTTACAGAGTATACCTAAAGCTGAAAGATAAAGCCAGAAATAAGACATATGTGTGCCCTAGCAGAGCAACTGTGTATTGGAGTTGCAGCATTGAGTCCAATAAACCAAGAACAGGAGCTGAGGGCAAATACTTAAAAAAATGAAATTACAGAATCCGATCATTTGGAACTTAGAGAGAAAATAGTTTTAAGAAAATTATTTAGTCACAATCAACGCAATCCAATCTCATATCTGTAATATAATTTGCAAGAGATGCTTCAAGTGTTACTTTGCACAAATAAACTTTTGATTATATTGAAACACTTTAAGCTGTAAAAGCAGCCCAGTGTTCACCTTATTACCATATTTTAACTGATTTTTATAAACAACTTTATAAATTTTTTATAGAATTATGCTAAAATTGTATTTTTTTAAAGAGAAGGAGATAATATTGCATTTCATTCAAGGGCCATTGACTTCTCTTTATTATTTGTGTTACCCATTTCAACTTATTCTTCCAATAAACATTTAAGTAATAAGAAAATATTCCTTACTATGGAGTCATATAATATCTATACATATATATGCATACATACATACATTATACACACACACACACACAAGCACAAAATTTTACTTCAGAACTGAATTTATAGGGAATTTAAAAACTTGAAAATTGCTCATGACCTCCTTTAAAACTAACTTCAGAAATGACTGTGTCATGCTTCATGTCTTTAACATAGTGAATTATAAGGCATGGTTAAATCACCTTGCAGGGACTACTTACAAGTGAATAAAGTCCCTTTACTTTTCTCCTTATTATTCCTCTTAGAAGAAGATTAGGAAGAGATAACAGATGGTTAGTTTTCCATCCATACTAATCTTAAAGGCAGCCAAATGTCAAATGATCCCTGCTACCATTAAGCTACTTTTTGAATACTGTGTAAGTCATTTTTGAGGGTCACTAGTAGCCTAATTATAAGTACCCAAATAATCTGATTTGCAGTTGATGTGTGCTAACTTTTATTAATTATAACATACTAATTAATGCTAATTAACACATCATAAAGAAGCACCTAATTAAAAGTAATAACAAGCCTTATCCAGGAAGTATGGATATAGTGAGACAAAAGCTGTAACGGATCTCACCCTGTGAGGTTTCTTAAAGGCTCCGCACACGGGAAGAACATTTCTCCAAGATACCAAACACATCCTTAGAAAGCAAGTCATTTTATATTCTTGCCAATTTCATCATGGTTTGGGATACTTTAGTTTATGTCATCCATGAAATCTTAAAAAAAGCTCTATGATCTGAGAGTTCCCCTATTTTCTGCTACAAACCACCAATTAAACATGATCTTTTCCAGGTCCAAATCTTGAGTTGTTGTTGAGATGGGTCCCTCATAGTTCCAATTCATGTTATGAGGCAGTTTCTATGAAAGTACAAGAAATTTGAACATAGTTCTGATAAAATCTCCATCGACAAGTGCAGTGCAGGTCCAGAGAGGCATCTCACCACTTGACATGGTGACATTGGCCTTCAGAATTTCAGACCCTGCCCCAATATCCATGCGTATGGTTGGGTTTTTTGTTTCTTTGTTTTGTTTTGTTTTGTTTTGTTTTTAGAAACCAGAGGCAAGGTAAAACACTGGGATTTCACTGGCTCTTATATAGACTGGTGTCCAGGTAAACTGCTGCTGGTCTGGTAGCCATGTTTTCATGCAGCGAGCTGACTCTGTCAAATCGCAAAAACTAAGAAACGGAGGTGTGTCATCCAAACCATGTTCAAGACTCTTGCACCTTCATAGAAACTGCTTCGTAACATGTCGATTCTGTAGAAGACAGCAACCTGACCAGCAGTGTTACCTGGGCAGAACTCCATTATAGGACTGCTGATTTAAGACGTTTTATGCTTATCTGAATCCTGAAGAAAAGCTGTATCTGATAATGACCTATAGAGGACACTGCCATCTTGGACCAGACCTTTCCTGCTCCTTCCTGTAGCCAGTGGAGGTCAGGTAGATCATTAATAAAATGCTATTATATTTTATCATTTCTCTTGCCATATATTATACATCTGGATACTTGTCATTCTTTACCCCATCAGTCTTCCTTCACTAACATTGAACTATCCCAGAACTGCCATAATTAAACCTGTTAATGATACTATCTTGGAAAACTTTTCATAACATGTTACATTTACCTCATAAAATTTAATCTTGGTTTATGATGAAAAGAAGACAAAGGCTTTGTGTATCAGTCATAAACCATGCTCTTGGTTAATCTCAACACATAGAAAGTTTAACAATGATAACAAAGAGAAGCCAGCAGTAGGAGAAAATGCCAGGCACATTCCTGATGATGCCACTTGGGAAATCCATGAATAAATGATTACTTGCCATTATCAACCTGACAGTCCATTATCTGTCATAATGTAAAGTACCTTGCACTGTGAACTGAATGTCATGAACTGAAGTAGTCAAGACAAGAAACGAAACCCAGAGATAAAGATTTTTCCACTTACATATCTGAAATTTTTTTATACAAGTACAAATTCTATGGTCAATTCCAACTATTAAATTTATAAAAAGTTTAATTTCCTTAATAAGTTTGAAAAACTATAAGCATATTCATTCTGACCATATTATATCAGAGTCACAAGCAGATTTAGTGAATTGGTTGGTAATTCATTATATTTGGAATCAATATTAATGTTCATGTTGAAGCAGAATACTAGGACATTTCTAGTCAGAATATTGTAGAAAAAGTTACACTCATAAACTACTGCTGAAGCCCCGTTAGAAGGTTTAGGTGACCTGGAGTATGTCTTCTAATTCTCACCAGCAAGAAAAATATCACTGACCACAGGGTCATAAAAGAAACAGCTAACTGATCGAGAAACTCTGGAGAACCAGGTCACAAATGCCACATGCAAAGGATAGGCACAAATATGCAAATCAGGAAAAATGTTCAAATGCTGAATGACAACCAAGGGTAAAGCATGGAGTAATGGACATTTTACACAAAGTGGAAACACAAAATCACACTTATTTTATGAAAAAATGGAGGAAGGAAAGAAAAGAGGGAGAGGGAGAGGGAAGGAGGAATGAACTAAGGAAGGAAAGAAGGAAGGAAGGAAGAAGAAAGAACAAAGGAACAAACAAATGGAAGGATGAACCAAGCTGCAGTGTTTAAGGCTGAGGAAACAGTTAATCAAAGTATCAAGTAATAATAATAATAATAATAATAATAATAATAATTGATAATAACAATAATAATAATGAACCGTCAATCCTTCAAGCATGTGAATAACTGTTTTGCTCACCTGCTAAGTTTCTAAGGAATTGCCACTGTTAAAAAAGCATTCCTATGGCTCAGAAGGCAGAGGCAAGGGGATTTTTATGAGTTCAAGGCAAGTCTACATCGCAAGTTCTAGACCAAGCAGGGGCACAGAGCGAGACACTGCTTCAGAACAATCGACAAGACCCCCTTGCCAAAGAACTCCATTCATCCATTTAACCAAACATACATTAAATACCAACCTACTCAAAACAATCAAATGGATCCTTCTGAATAAATTAAGCATACACTGGCTTTTTCCCTTCAATGTGACAGGTCCCGCCCTCATCTGCCTTTGGGATACACTTTAATCAGTAAAAAGTCCCCTTTTCATATATCCTACATGCAGTCAACATTCAATTTTATACCTTTAATACTTACATTTTTCTATCCTTTACTTGATACTGACCTCTAGAACCTCTACTACTGAAGCAATATTTCAAGCAGTTGAACAGAGAGAAAACCTTGCTGCCTGCCGGAGACGCACAGCAATGCCTCACATAAAGGTTTTTTTTTCCTATGCAGCAATGATAGCTTCAGGAACCATAATAATGTTTCATTTTTCATTGCCTTCATTTTACAAAACGAAAAAGTGACTAGAAAATGGAAAATAAAGGCATTGTTTTGAGGATAGCACAATTGTCACAAAATGGAAATGGGTAGTTTTGCCAGAATGAATTCTCCACTGATTGGCTCGGTTTCCAATTGCAAGGAAACACAACACTTGGCCCAAGGAATTGCCCGAGTTCTACCACTGAAGATTTGGTCTGAAATGCCCCATTTTACTGATGAACAAAGTGAATTACATTTTAAATAATCAGTTAAAAAAATCAAGGTTAAAAAGAATGTCAGTAATGCAGTCTCAGACAGGGCGTCAGTCAGTCTTCCAATGTGCCAGCGAAGCAGCCCTTACAGGCCTTTTAGGAAGGGAGGAAAACGTGTAACCCACTTTTTTTTAGTCTGTACTATTTCTTTTTTTTATTCGATGTATTTTTTATTTACATTTCAAAATGATTTCCCCTTTTCTGGACCCCCAATCTCTGAAAGTCCCATAAGCCCCCTTCCCTCCTCCCCCTGTTCTCCCATCCACCCATTCCCACTTCCCTGTTCTGGTTTTGCCCTATACTGCTACACTGAGTCTTTCCAGAACCAGACCACTCCTCCATTCTTCTTGTACCTCATTTGATGTGTGGATTATGTTTTGGGTATTCCAGTTTTCTAGGCTAATATCCACTTATCAGTGAGTGCATACCATGATTGATCTTTTGAGACTGGGTTACCTCACTTAGTATGATGTTTTCCAACTCCATCCATTTGCCTAAGAATTTCATGAATTCATTGTTTCTAATGGCTGAATAGTACTCCATTGTGTATATATACCACTTTTTTTGCATCCATTCTTCTGTTGAGGGATACATGGGTTCTTTCCAGCTTCTGGCTATTATAAATAGGGCTGCTATGAACATAGTGGAGCACGTATCCTTATTACATGCTGGGGAATCCTCTGGGTATATGCCCAGGAGTGGTATAATCTGACCTTCTGGAAGTGACATGCCCAGTTTTCTGAGGAACTGCCAGACTGATTTCGAGAGTGGTTGTACCAATTTGCAACCCCACCAGCAGTGGAGGAGTGTTCCTCTTTCTCCACATTCTCACCAACACCTGCTGTCTCCTGAGTTTTTAACCTTAGCCATTCTGACTGGTGTAAGGTGAAATCTCAGGGTTGTTTTGATTTGCATTTCCCTGATGACTAGTGAAGTTGAGCATTTTTTAAGATGTTTCTCTGCCATCCAAAGTTCTTCAGGTGAGAATTCTTCGTTTAACTCTGTACCCCATTTTTAATAGGGTTATTTGGTTTTCTGGGGTCTAACTTCTTGAGTTCTTTGTATATATTGGATATTAGCACTCTATCTGATGTAGGGTTGGTGAAGATCCTTTTCCAATTTGTTGGTTGCCGATTTGTCCTTTTGATGGTGTCCTTTGCCTATCAGAAACTTTGTAATTTTATGAGGTCCCATTTGTCAATTCTTGATCTTAGAGCATACACTATTGGTGTTCTGTTCAGAAACTTTCTCCCTGTACTGATGTCCTCCAGGGTCGTCCCCAATTTCTTTTCTATTAGCTTCAGAGTGTCGGGCTTTATGTGGAGGTCCTTGATCCATTTGGAGTTGAGCTTAGTACAAGGAGACAAAGATGGATCAATTCTCATTCTTCTGCATGCTGACCTCCAGTTGAACCAGCACCATTTGTTGAAAAGGCTATCTTTTGACAAGTGTTTTGAGGACACAGATAATGCTGTACCATCCTACATGAGAGTCCCTCACCTGTCCCCCTGACAATGTGACTACCAAAGGCTTCTTAATTCCCAAATGACTGATTTCAATTTTCCTAAATCCTACTCAAGTAAGCTTTGAAATTAAGTCTTTCATTATACAAACATGACATCTTCTGCTTAGTGAAGTAGATTTATAAACAATAATTTTTGGCATGAATTCGTTTATGGACTAATAATATTTTCTTTAATTATTTCATAAAAGTTACAAATTTTCAAAATTCACATTGTTAAATTTTAGTTCTTATAGATAATTGTGGGTTGTAGCTCCCACCCTCTGGGAATTGAATCTCAATTTTGACATTCATCTACTTGGGTTAGGTTTGGAGAGTCAGCTGCTAATCATATTTTCAGATGTGTTTCAGCTGTAACTCAGAAACTGCATCTATCAGACTGACTCTTCAAAACCTAGTAGGGAAAATGATATCCTAAACTAAGTATTTCTGTTCATAAAAGCAAGGCCATTTCACAAGCATCAGTGTTCTTAAATGGCTAAAATAATCCAATTCTGGCTTGCCTGTTTTGTGTCCAAAAGATACTAAACAAAAAGAGAGAGTGTCATGTTAGTATCTTACTGGAGAAAATGATGTTTGCCCTTGAATCCATTCACACTCTTATATTCTAAAAATCAGGAGATACCTTCTATGAGGATTCCTAATATTAGTATTCTCTCTTATTTAACAGCTTGCAAATATTAAGTGGTATATATTTTTTAAATTGAAAACACTGTGCTGTAATCTCCATATAGATCAAGTCTAGTGGGCTATAACATGGGCCTCTGTTATTCTACAAAAGAAACACCTAGCTTTTTATGGTGGCTTGAGGTTTTCATCCTTGTAAAGGAGTCCTTGCACTATAGGTGGAAATGAAATTCAAGGCTGTCACTGTGGAAATCACTATTGAGTCTTCTTAGAAACAAAGAAGTAGAACTCTTCGATTTAAGGTCCAACTCTTGCCACTTCTCAATATATATCCAATAGGATCCTGGCCTCTCAAAGACAAACCTCCATATCTGCTTGTTGCTGCACTGCTCAGAGAAACCAAGATATAAAATCAATCTTGACATACAAAGATGGATGACCAGGTACCGAAAACTGAATATAAATATACACAGTGGAGTTTTATTCAGATATAAAGAATAAGATCATATCTAAGAAAATGGACGGAACAAGAGATCATCATTATTTAAAGAGAAAGATAAATTCTGAAAAAAAAACATGTTCTATCTCTCTCTACTTTGTGTGTGTGTGTGTGTGTGTGTGTGTGTGTGTGTGTGTGTGTGTGTGTGTATAACAGTAGAATGGGGATGTTGGAAAAGAGGAAAGGGTGCAGTTGGAATGGAGAGATGGTAACAAGAAAGGGAAATGTCTATACAACCTAAGTGCTTTTGTCTTGGTTCACTTTTCTTTCTTCCTTAATTAGCATAATTTCCTAATTAGACAACTTAATATTCAGCATTGTGCAGGACATTTGAGAGGAGGCACACATTTTCATCTATATATGTATTTAAATATGATGTGGAAAGCTTCTTGAGTTCATAGATAGCTACAAAGTGGGATTGCATGACTCCCACATATTCACCTAAATGTTTTCTATTGATTTTTTAAATGCTGTTTTCAAAAGCCACAGTCCAATGACATTAGGTTATAATTTTTGCAGGAGAGATTAAAGTGCTCTGAAAATGCTTCCGTGCTTCTGTTTGTGGGTGGGAGGGAGCTTTGGGAAGAGAGGAAGAATGAACATCATGGCGGTCGAGCAATGCCCAGCTCTGGGCTGTATGTGTAAACCTTGAACTGGACCTGCAGAGATAGAGTCTCAAAGGCGAGCTCAGGCAGTGGAATTACATAAATAGAGAATAAGTTCACAATGCAGAGACAATCTCAAAATTAACTGGAAAGGACAGAGACTATTGTGTTTCTACCACAAAATAAGTAGTATAGACCAGTGATTAATCATGAAAACACAAGAGTGTAATGCACTGATTTTAAATCATGGATACCAAGGTAAGTAAGGGACCAGTGTCCTGGCCAACCAGGGTTGCATCTGATAATAAAGCTGCAGCACTGCATTGTCTAGAGGATTCAATGCATTAATACTAGAAAGGAGATCAGCACAGTGCTTGGCATGTCATAACGTTTGGCTAATTAATCATCATTAATCTTTAAAATGTCTGTGGGTATCACAAAAAACCTTCTTTAAAGAAAATAGAACAATAGAAGCTTCTCAGAGATATAGCTAGGAATATTAACATTGTTTTATTTTTGCCTTTTTGTTGGCTAAAGTGTGTGTGTGTGTGTGTGTGTGTGTGTGTGTGTGTTTGAAAGAGAGAGAGAAGGAGAGAGAATTTGTGTGGATGTGGAAAAAATGGGGGAGAGAGGGAGAGAGAGAATGTGTGTGTGTCTTTGTGTGTCTTTGTGTGTGTGTGTGTCTTTGTGTGTGTGTGTCTGTGTGTGTGTGTGTTTTGTGTTTGTGTGTGTGTGTGTGTGTGTGTGTGTGTGTGCTGGAGTTACAGCTATAAGCCTCCCAACACGAGTGCTGTAGACTAAACCTGGTTGTCTGCAAGAACTATTTGCACTTTGTAACCACTCTGTTAACTCTCTTGGCCCCTCTCTTTGTCTTTCTTGACAAAAGCTCATGAGGCCGTTATTCCTGTATGGCCTGTATTAGGATAATTAAAAACTCCGATATGTGACTTATACAAGCTTCTTTGTATTGCTCTGTTTTCTGATTACAATGACTATTGTTTTAGGAAACAATTACGATCATCATTTGCTCCTCTGCACAGGAATTTAATAGAAATTCTTTGCAAGATTTTGCTGAATATGTGTATAGTCGTATCCAGAGCAGCTCATGAGAAAATTCAACCTGAGCTCTCTGGGTATGAAATATAGCTATCATCAGTGACTAAATTAATTAATTAATTAATTAATTAACTAGTGTGCAGGAAAGGACAAGGTTTAGAATTCCCTTAAAGAATGTGAGTGTGTGTGTGTGTGTGTGTGTGTGTGTGTGTGTGTAGTGCTAGAGATGGATACACGCAGCTCTGCCTTCTGTGGAAACAGAATCAAGGTCACAAAGCTTAGTGTTGGCTTCATTCCTAATGCACTCCACACTGGCACCATGAGCAAAAGGAGGTCAACCTCCAGCCTGTCCTGAGCATTATTATTCTCTGCAAAGAGTCCTAAAACCATCCCAGAGCAAGCCAATGGCTTCTAACGCTGAGCTTTTCCAATGCCCATTTGACCTGCCTGCAAGTCAGCCTCCTCCTTCAAAGCTATAAATAGAACTGGCCTATGCTCTTCCGAGAGCAAAGGTAACAACAACAAAAAAAAGTATTCTGGACAGCAACTGGCACCCTGCAGACTGAAGGATAGATCCTCCTAGTCACTCAGAGCCCACTGTCCCGTTTCTAACTCGCTTTCCTTCTGTGGCTCATTTTCAGAGAGTACTTTTTTCCCACAGCTTCTGCACTCAAGAAGTCTATAGGTCATGTTCACCAAGCATAGCTCATAGGGATCCTGGCCTAGAGCCCAGAAAACTTAGGGACACCAGGATGCTGGAGCCAGAATACTTTTCCCGAGTCAAAGAGTGACATTGAACTTCCTTTTTTTTTTAATCCAAGGAGGATAACTCAGATCAGCAACGTTTAACTTAAATAATTATAAAATCTTGATTCCTTTTTTTTTTTAAAGAATATACAGGAGCTGGAGAGACGGCTGTGTAGTTCAGAATGTTTGTTGCTCTTCCAAAAGTACCCAGTTCAATTTTCAGCAGCATCCAAAGATGACTCACAAGCATCTCTAGCTCTGGTTTCAGAGAATCTCTCTTTTGTAGGATCTGAGAGCACCAGGCAATCATGAGGTATGCAAACAAACATTTGGACAATGCATATGAAATTAAAACTGACAAAAAATAAACTAAAGAAAAATGTACCTTTATATACAAAAAAAAATCAGAACTGAAATATGAGCTAACTTTTAATTTTCCCTTCCCAAACACCAGTGTTCTAATAAGAGACTAAGAGATGACTGGGAGGTAGGAACTGATTCAATCATCTATCTTATAAAAATAAGAAACAAGAAGTCCAACTATACATTTGAACTGGTTAGGGAACGAGATTAATGGTTGCTTCTCTTTGGGTTTCTGTAGTATTCTATTAATCTATCAATGGGACATTCAGAATCTGGATTTAAATATTTTATTCATCTTTATCTTTACACAATTCTGTAGAGTTTTAGACAAGCTGTGATGCTCAGTCTTCAATGCAAACGTGATGGGCATTAGAATCGCATATGTGATCCACTCTTGGTGTCTTCGCCATAGCTTCTAAGGAAATTAGTATAGAGGGAGGATCTACCCAGAATGGCATGAATCCCAGGCTGAATTAGATGAGAACAAAAGAGAACCAGCATTTCCTGCTCTCTGATTCCTGGTCCTGGCAAAATGTGACATGTTTGGGACACAAACTCTTGCAGCCAAGAGCTTTGTCATACTGTTTTTTTTAATAAGATATTTTCTTTATTTACATTTCAAATGTTATTCACTTTCCTCGTTTCCCCTCTGAAAACCCTGTATCCTATTCCCCCTCCCCCTGCTCAATAACTCAACCCATTCCTGCTTCCCTGTCCTGGCATTTTCCTACACTGGGGCATCGAGCCTTCACAGGACCAAGGGCCTCTCCTCCCATTGATACAGTCATAGCAGACCATATACCCAAAATCTGTAAGACAAAGATGCTTTCATCAAGCAGTTTATCATGTAAAAAGTAACTAAAAACAGTCTATAGTTAATGAACATGAGGGTTTTTTTTTTCTGTATGAAAGTTTGTCATGTAGAAATTCTGAAAAAAAAAATCTCAGAACATGAATTCTAGAAATTATTTAAGAAAAAAAAACTGCCATTCCCTTCATGCAAAGTAACCTTTGCGTTAAAACCCATAAGAAAGGACCAGATTCTTTTTATCTTCTATGATGAAAGTTACCTTTAATTATCTGACTTCTGGTACTTAAGACTGTATAGTTTTAAGGAAGAGGTTCTCCTGTTCCAGAGGCTGACCCTTCACTCATAGGCCTAACCTTCTCTTGATTGTTTCTTTGTTGTACAGAAGCTCTTTGATTTCCTGCAATCCCATTGGCCAAATCTTGGTTTTATTTCCTGAGCTATTAGAGTCCTATTCAGAAAGTCTTTGCCTGTGTTTGCGCCTTTAAGTATTTCCCCCCTATTTTCTTATCATTTTCAAACAAATACCATGATTTCATTCTTTTTATAAGAAAACAAAATAAAAGTGAGCTGTACATAGAATGAAACAATTTCTTTCTTTTTACATTCATCTGGTTGGGAACCTGTAGGCTAATTCCCTGACCTGGCTACTATGAATAGTAGTGTAAGTTTCTGATTTAGAATCCTGTGAGTATGCACTCATGGGTGGTACTTCTGTCGTAGAGTAGCCTATCTTTAGTTTGTGGAGAATATTCGATGCTGTTTTCCACCTTAACTGGACTAATTTACACTTCTACCCACAGTTGGTAAGTGTCACCTATGCCCATCATCCTCAACGATTTTTATATTTGTTTTCTTGAATGATTAAAATAAATTTATTTGGGGAGGAGGTACTTATCCATGCCACATATACAGATAGATGTTAGAGGACAACTTAGGGAGTTGGTTCTCTCCTTTTATCATAAACACTCAGGGAATCAAACACTCATGTCTTGGGCTAAGTCATTTACCACCTGAGTCATCTCAAAATCCCCTGGTTTGTTTTCTGAGTGAATCATTCTGACTAGGGTGGGATGGACTCTGAGTGTTGTCTTGATTTATAATTACCTAATGACTAAGGGTGTTGACCATTTTCTCATATGCTCTATTGGACATCTGTATTTTATCTTGTTAAGACTATCCATTTCCTTAGCCTATTTACTGATTACATTGTTTATTGTCTTGATATTTAGTCTTTTGAATTCCTTGTGTATTCTATATATTGTCCTCTATCAGATGTTTGGCAGGAAAATTATAGGCAGCTGGAGATAAAGATTTAAAGCAACATAAATAAGAACCAAAACTACTGTATGCTTTTTCTTATTTGTGATCATAGCTTTTTAGTTTAAATTAAATATATGGGACACAAAAGTAGACGGGAGATTGCATGAGAGGATGAAGGAGTACGATGGAAGGGGAGGGGAGAAAAAGGGAACGGGAGTGGATTAACATGGTTAGAGTACGTTACATGCTTGTATTAAGACATCTTCAGGAAACGCATCGCTGTGCACAATGAAACATACCAATAACATTTTTAAAAGAATATATACATGCAAAGTTTTAAATAGAAAATATATATGTATCAAACATTGTCACAGAGCTCCTGAAGGAGAGAGAACATAAAAGTTTCCTTTGAGAACCTGTAAGCAAAGTTCTTTATTATGCTTGCAAGAACCTCACAAGCCATCTTACTGGGACCCTTGGAAGTTCACATACTTTTACATCCTTCCTGAAAGGACTTCTCACAACTGTGACTGTGCTGAGCGGGCAGTGTTACAGGGACTTAGCGTTCTACCTTCAGATCTGGAGACCATGAGAGGCCACTTGAGGATGCTCAAGTCCCATCACATGTATCTCCATAAAGTTTGATATGTCCTTTTCCACTTGCCTTTTTAACCTCTATTTCATGTTACTGACCTCACTGTTTGGAGTCTAAAACACAACCTGCAGCTCTATCAAAGCTGGAGCATACATGCTACAATCTCCTGACATCAGCATATTAGTTATTGTTTACACATAATAAAACACTTTAAAAATAAAACACTTTTTAGGAGTTTGTTTTGAAGTCTTCATTAATTATGAAAGATGAGATTTTGGAGCCTCTAAATTCCTAAAGTGGCATGTATTTGAAATTATATAAAACCTATATGACTATCTGTTGAAAATATGTTGCAATTAATTAGTAGGTAACTCATACAAGATAAATTCTGAAATGCCAAACAGTGGCTAGAAATGTTTCAAAATACACCCTATTGTGTCAAGCTAAACAGAACATTTTTTTCAACTTGTACAGAAATAAAAACTATCCCTATAATTTGAAAAGATCTCCTCCCAACGTAATCAAGCTACTTTTAAGGTAACTTGAAAAATTGTGAAGTAAAAAATCTGCAAAATGGAGTTAGTTCTTCTTGACTTACCAAGCTAAATGGTTTGGGGGTGGATTCAGGGGAGAGATTTTGCATATCATAAAAATTATAAAGTATTCTATCAGTCCAACTTTCAGGATTCGAGTAATTTGCATGTTCTTCTTGAAACTGTTGAAATAGGTAAGGTTCTACTCCACTCCACTTTTCAGAAAGAAAATTCTATGAGTAGTGACTCCCTTGGCCAGGTGTGGACAACAGGACCTCTAAAGCAGAGGCTGCTGAGGTGAGGGCCAGGTTCTATTGCTCATTCTCACTGTGTGAAAGAAAACCAACAGTGTGCCACAGGCCACCATTGAGAAGAGTCCAAACCAAGGTTGAAAAGTGCAGTGTTTTCTGTTGATATGGAACTGCATACTTCTAAAATATGCAGAAAATAAACTTTTCTTTCTTTTGGGTCACAATCAACAACTCTTAGAAATGTGTTCATAACAAACTGGATCTTATTCAGTCATTGTGATATTAAAGGAGATTTTAAAATATGATTCTGTGCTAAGAGAAGGAAAGTTCACCATACACCAGCTTCTATGTTTTCTTGAAAAGATAAACACTTTATTTTAGAAGGCTTAACCAGTAAATATTTCACATAAGATTTTAGAATCAAAAGATGTGTACTGCACTGTTATGACAAGAATCTAGGTAAACTTGTATGCCATACTCTAACAATGCTTCAGGAATATACCTAAGCAAGTATATTAAATATTCCTGTTCTACAGGTATTTGACAACCATCACATGGAAAATTGAGTCGTGTAACAGCTCTCTAATTAGCAACAGACAGTCAACATTTACTGACCTATTTATGTAGATTTAAGGGAATTTTATTAGGACACAAGCATATCCAGTTATATAACTTATGTAAAATATTTTTCTATGGTTGTCATTTGTGAAAAGAAAAATGGCCCAAAATCTTGAATGGTATTAAAATACAAAATGAAATGATATTTAAGACAATAAAAATATACTAAAACACTTCAGCAGTCCAACTTAACAGCCTGATCATAATCTAGAAAAAACATTTCCATGGAAAAATACGTCCTAATCACATATAAGCTGAGATAAAACAGAACTTCTTAGCGAAAAGGAGAACTTAGAACATTAAATGGCCATTCCCATTTTAGAGTATTTTGGTTTCTGATAAAAACAAAATGGATCCGTAGTTTGACTCCATACAGTTTACTTAGCATTACCATGACAACATACCATGGCATAGCACAGGCATTCTAGGGACAAATCATATCTTTATTAGAAGAGCTGGGGAACAGATGCCTCCAAAGAGGAATTTGCTAAAGACCACACTGGAACATACCAACTAGCTTATGTTATCCATGTAAGTCAAGGTAAGACTTCGTATGTAGCCACAGTGACTCTCTGAGTCTGCTATGGATAGAAAACCAGATTAACATATTACCAGGGAAAGACAAGCTTTAAATAGTTTCCTTTCCCATCCTGAGAGTCAATATATAAGCAAAATTACCAAAACTTCTTTTCAATACTTTCATTGTTTTAGTCTTTAAACCAATGTCATGTGAGTAATATATGTATGTTTGTATGTATGTATGTATGTATGTATGTATATATAATTTGTATATGATTTATATTTATATATAATTTGTTTTTATATATTAAATATATATATATATATATATTTAACAATTATAGAACATAACACATGCACGCACTATTTTTACAGTGCTGAAAAGCTCAGTTTAAAAATGCCACACACTAACACTGGTGACATCACCCCTCCCATTCTTTTTAAATTGAAGATTAAGATCCTCTGGTCTCTCAGGCAGTGAAGCTCAAACTGGAATGTGATCTACAATAAAGCCACCTCACTGCTAGGGAGAGCAGAACAAAAAGGTACTCAGCACATTGCAGGACATAAGAAGAAACATTGTGTTCTAAAAAGTCTTTAATTTCTTTCTTTATTTCTTCCTTGACCAAGGTGTCATTGAGTAGAGTATTGTTCAATTTCCACGTGTATGTGGGTTTTCTGTTGTTTCTGTTGCTATTGAAGACCACTTTTATTCCATAGTGATCAGATAGGAGGCATGGGATTAGTTCTATCTTCTTATATTTGTTGAGGTCTGTCTTGTGACCAATTATATGGTCGATTTTGGAGAAGGTACCATGAGGTGCTGAAAAAAAGGTATATTCTTTTGTTTTAGGATAGAATGTTCTATATATATCAGTTAATCTAATTGGTCCAAAGCTTCAATTAGTTTCATTGTGTCCTTGTTTAGTTTCTGTTTTCCTGATCGGTCCATTGAGGAAAGTGCAGTGTTGAAGTCACCCACAATTATTGTGTTAGGTGCAATGTGTGCTTTGAGTTTTAATAAAGTTTCTTTTATGAAAGAGGGTGCCCTTGCATTTGGAGCATAGATGTTCAGGATTGAGAGTTCTTCTTGTTGTATTTTTCCTTTGACCAGCAAGAAGTGTCCCTCAGAGTCTCTTTTGATGACTTTGGGTTGAAAGTCAATTTTATCTGATATTAAAATGGCTACTCCAGCTTGTTTCCTGAGACCATTTGCTTGTAAAATTGTCTTCCAGCCTTTTACTCTAAGGTAGTGTTTGTCTTTGACCCTGAGGTGTGTTTCCTGTAAGCAGCAAAATGTAGGATCCTGTTTACGTATCCAGTCAGTTAGTCTGTGTCTTTTTATTGGGGCATTGAGTCCATTGATGTTAAGAGATATTAAGGAATAGTGATTGTTACTTCCTATCATTTTTGACGTTATTTTTTAAATTTGATTGCTTAACTTCTTTTGGGTTTGATGAAAGGTTACTATCTTGCTTTTTCCAGGGTGAAGTTTCCCTCCTTGTATTGGTGTTGTCCTCCTATTATCCTTTTTAGGGCTGGGTTTGTGGATAGATATTGGGTAAACTTGGTTTTGTCGTGAAATATCTTAGTTTCTCCATCTATGGTGATTGAGAGTTTTGCTGGATATAGTAGTTTTGGTTGGCATTTGTGTTCTCTTAGAGTCTGCATGAGATCTGCCCAGGACCTTCTAGCCTTCATAGTCTCAGGTGAAAAGTCTGCTGTGATTCTGATAGGTCTTCCTTTATATGTTACTTGGCCTTTTTCTCTTACTGCCTTTAATATTCTTTCTTTGTTTAGAACATTTGGTGTTTTGATTATTATGTGACGGGAAGTATTTCTGTTCTGGTCCAGTCTGTTTGGAGTTCTGTAGGCTTCTTGTATATTCATGGGCATCTATGGGACACAATGAAAGCAGTGCTAAGAGGAAAACTCATAGCCCTGAGTGCCTCCAAAAAGAAAATGGAGAGAGCATACATTACCAACTTAATGACACACCTGAAAGCCCTAGAACAAAAAGAAGCTATTTCACCCAGGAGGAGTAGAAGGCAGGAAATCATCAAACTCAGGGCCGAAATCAATCAAGTAGAAACAAAGAGAACCATACAAAAAATCAACAAAACCAGGAGCTGGTTCTTTGAGAAAATCAACAAGATAGATAAACCCTTAGCCAGACTGACCAAAGGGCACAGAGAAAGTATCCAAATTAACAAACTTAGAAATGAAAAGGGAGACATAACAACGGAAACTGAGGAAATCCAAAAAATCATCAGATCCTACTACAAGAGCCTGTACTCAACACAACTGGAGAATCTGGAGGAAATGGACAATTTCCTTGACAGATACCAAATACCAAAATTAAATCAGGACCAACTAGACCATCTAAACAGTCCCATAAAGCCTAAAGAAATAGAAGGAGTCATAGAAAGTCTTCCAACCAAAAAAAGCACAGGACCAGATGGTTTCAGTGCAGAATTCTACCAGACCTTCAAAGAAGAGTTAACACCAATACTCTTCAAACTATTCCACAAAATAGAAACAGAAGGAACACTACCCAATTCCTTCTACGAAGCCACAATTACGCTGATACCAAAGCCACACAAAGATCCAACAAAGAAAGAGAACTTCAGACCAATTTCCCTTATGAACATCGATGCAAAAATACTCAATAAAATTCTTGCCAACCGAATCCAAGAACACATCAAAACGATCATCCACCATGATCAAGTAGGCTTTATCCCGGGAATGCAGGGTTGGTTCAATATACGGAAATCCATCAATACAATCCACTACATAAACAAACTCAAAGAACAAAACCACATGGTCATTTCATTGGATGCTGAAAAAGCATTTGACAAAATTCAGCATCCTTTCATGCTTAAAGTCTTGGAGAGAACAGGAATTCAAGGCCCATACCTAAACATAGTAAAAGCAATATACAGCAAACCGGTAGCCAGCATCAAACTAAACGGAGAGAAACTTGAAGCAATCCCACTGAAATCAGGGACCAGACAAGGCTGCCCCCTTTCTCCTTATCTTTTCAATATTGTACTTGAGGTACTAGCTCGGGCAATTCGACAACATAAGGAGGTCAAAGGGATACAAATTGGAAAGGAGGAAGTCAAACTATCATTATTTGCAGACGACATGATCGTCTACCTAAGTGACCCAAAGAACTCCACTAGAGAGCTCCTACAGCTGATAAACAACTTCAGCAAAGTGGCAGGTTACAAAATCAACTCAAGCAAATCAGTGGCCTTCCTATACTCAAAGGATAAGCAGGCTGAGAAAGAAATTAGGGAAATGACCCCCTTCACAATAGCCACAAACAGTATAAAGTATCTTGGGGTGACTCTTACCAAACATGTGAAAGATCTGTATGACAAGAACTTCAAGACTCTGAAGAAGGAAATGGAAGAAGACCTCAAAAAATGGGAAAACCTCCCATGCTCATGGATCGGTAGAATCAATATAGTTAAAATGGCCATTTTGCCTAAAGCACTATACAGATTCAATGCAATACCCATCAAAATCCCAACTCAATTCTTCACAGAGTTAGAAAGAGCAATTATCAAATTCATCTGGAACAACAAAAAACCCAGGATAGCTAAAACTATTCTCAGCAACAAAAGAAAATCTGGGGGAATCAGTATCCCTGACCTCAAGCAATACTACAGAGCAATAGTGTTAAAAACTGCATGGTATTGGTACAGTGACAGGCAGGAGGATCAATGGAACAGGATTGAAGATCCAGAAATGAACCCACACACCTATGGCCACTTGATCCTCGACAAAGAGGCTGAAAACATCCAATGGAAAAAAGATAGCCTTTTCAACAAATGGTGCTGGTTCAACTGGAGGTCAGCATGCAGAAGAATGCGAATTGATCCATCCTTGTCTCCTTGTACTAAGCTCAAATCCAAATGGATCAAGGACCTCCACATAAAGCCAGACACTCTGAAGCTAATAGAAAAGAAACTGGGGAAGACCCTTGAGGACATCGGTACAGGGAGAAAGTTTCTGAACAGAACACCAATAGCGTATGCTCTAAGAGCAAGAATTGACAAATGGGACCTCACAAGGTTACAGAGTTTCTGTAAGGCAAAGGACACCATCAAGAGGACAGATCGGCAACCAACAAATTGGGAAAAGATCTTCACCAATCCTACATCAGATAGAGGGCTAATATCCAATATATATAAAGAACTCAAGAAGTTAGACTCCAGAAAACCGAACAACCCTATTAAAAAATGGGGTACAGAGTTAAACAAAGAATTCTCACCTGAAGAACTTCGGATGGCGGAGAAGCATCTTAAAAAATGCTCAACTTCATTAGTCATTAGGGAAATGCAAATCAAAACAACCCTAAGATTTCATCTTACACCAGTCAGAATGGCTAAGATTAAAAATTCAGGAGACAGCAGGTGTTGGAGAGGGTGCGGAAAAAGAGGAACACTCCTCCACTGCTGGTGGGGTTGCAAATTGGTACAACCACTCTGGAAAGCAGTCTGGCGGTTCCTCCGAAAACTGGGCACCTCACTTCCAGAAGATCCTGCTATACCACTCCTGGGCATATACCCAGAGGATTCCCCACCATGTAATAAGGATACATGCTATACTATGTTCATAGCAGCCCTATTTATAATTGCCAGATGCTGGAAAGAACCCAGGTATCCCTCAACAGAAGAGTGGATACAAAAAATGTGGTATATCTACACAATGGAGTACTATTCAGCCATTAGAAACAATGAATTCATGAAATTCTTAGGCAAATGGATGGAGCTAGAGAACATCATACTAAGTGAGGTAACCCAGACTCAAAAGGTGAATCATGGTATGCACTCACTAATAAGTGGTTATTAACCTAGAAAGCTGGAATACCCAAAACATAATCCACACATCAAATGAGATACAAGAAGAAAGCAGGAGTGGTCCCTGGTTCTGGAAAGACTCAGTGAAACAGTATTTGGCAAAACCAGAACGGGGAACTGGGAAGGGGTGGGAGGGAGGACAGGGGAAGAGAAGGGGGCTTACGGGACTTTCGGGGAGTGGGGGGGGGCTAGAAAAGGGGAAATCATTTGAAATGTAAATAAATTATATCGAATAAAAAAAAATAAATAAAATAAAAAAAAAAAAAAAAAAAAGAAGAAACATAAGAATTATCTAACCCGACAAGTGCACTTTTCTTCAGTCAAATAGAACAGCCAGGATGAAAAATGCTGAAGGGACCATCAAGACTGCGGAGAGAGTACAGACACTTGCTGTGTGACCCTACCAACTGGAGTTTGATCCCTGGAGTACAACATAAAGGGGGAAGGGGAGAAATTTCTCTGCTATGTTTATCTGACCTCCAAGGGTGTCCCATGACATGCATACACCAGTGCTCACTCACAGAGACACACATCACACATGCACAAACGCAGCTATAATATTAAAAAAAAAATAAGGAAGATGTGAATAAATGCAACTGACTGGGTTTTGACACATCTGTAAAGGAAGAATAATTTCTTTTGGAGTCACTTGCTGAGTGACTGTGAGAAACACAAGAGTGGAGATGAAAACACAAGAGTGGAGATGAAAATTGATTAACAGAAATTAGACCAGAAGCCGCCTTCCATTGATGGGCACTATCTAATCCAGAGAGGTCTTATGAGGGTTTCCAAGCAACCAGCTGAGAATTGTTCTCTCACTGCCTTAGCAAACTGGGTGATCACTATGTAACCTCTGGGATCAGGAGCATCAAAAGACCAGAGTTCACCAAGCCTCCTGGACTGGATACAGGTAACAAAATTACTACCATTTTTCTACAGTCAATTATCTGTTTCAATTTAAATTAACTTGAGTTCTACTAACAGTTTTACACCTTGATCATAGTAACTGTCAGCTATCCTTTTTAGATAAACCTATTTAAATCAAATACTTAAATCTAAAACCAGAAACAATGAAACTACTAGGGAAATCACATCCAAATACTAGCATAGGCAGTAACTTCTGGAAATGACCCCCAAAACTTGCAAAATTAAAATTAAAATTGACCAAAGGGTATTACTGCTACCAAAATGCTTCTGCACAGAAAAGTAAATGATAGAATGAAGAGAGAGATAGCCCACCAAGTAGGAAAAAACTTGTGTGGATAATAACTTAACTGGTGATTTATATATAAGCAAGCAAACATGAAGTGAAGAAACAGTACATTGAGATAACCTGTAGAGCTAACCAAGGATTAATAATCAGAATTATAGATAAGTAACATATAAAATAATATAATAAATATGCATATACAATGCTATATATACATACATATATGTACACATATATACACATACATATACGTACACGTACACATACATTTTTACTCACATTTCTGTTTCTTTTGCTTTATTGTTTTGTTTTGGATTAGTTGGTTTGTTTGGGCTGGGTTGATTTGGTTTCAGTTTTACTGGACAGTGTTTCTCTGTATTTCTTCGGCTATCCTGGGTCTCACTTATCTGCTTCTGTCTTCAGTGTACTATGATTAAAGGCATGGGCTACCACATTTCTAATTTTAATAGAAATAAAAATTAAACATTAATCATCAGACACATTGCAATACACAATCCAATAAAGATTTGATCGCTGGAATGGCAATCTCAAAATATATTACTTTGATGCAGAAAAGGTTCCTAAATGGTCATAGCAGTAATAATTAAAAATCAATACCGTTCCAATACATGAGGTATTTGAGATGGAATATTTGTGGTCCTGGAAATTAAACTGAGGGCTTTTTACATGGTAAGCAATCACTCTACTATTTAGTCATATTTCCAGACAATTTTTCTTCTTTTAGCAACATTTATTGTATAAAAAGACATTGCATCATAGTACTACTTATTTATATAGTTTCATAAAATTAGGTTGTCTAAAATTATTTACTAATATCATTTTGGGAAGCATCATAGAACCTTCTGGCCATCTGTGATATTTTTTAAATATGTATCTGGATATTTCCATGCAGATCTGACACTCATCATTTTTATTCAGGAGTGAAACTAAAGGAAGACTCACGTAGTACTACTTTGTTTTTAGTGTCCTTACCACATATCTTCCTTGTCTTTCCTCTCTCTAAGCTCTCTCTATATACCTCCTTGCTCTTTTTCAAATGTATGCCTTCTTCTTCATGAATTGCTCTCACACACACACATACATATATACATATATCTACATACACATACTCCCACACACATACACATACATATATATTTCTAAACACATAAATATAACACATAAAAAATATAACCTGCTTTTAGAGAAACAACTGCGGCCTACTAGATACACTGATATTACTTTTCCTGTGACTCTCATTAAAGGGAACATCACAGAAGAGGGGCTGGAAGCTGGTAAAAGCCAGGATGTCAGGAAGTCTCCAATGGAACCATCTCTCCTAGAAATAGCTGGACAAACAGGGAACAGTTATCACAGCTATTACTGAGGAAAAGAAGAAAAAGGCGGTGTAATTCCACCCCTAGAAAAAGAACTAAAATAAACTAGCAACTACTAAAAGAAGGAGAACTAGTCTCTTCCAGAAATAAAACCACTATTGGTTGACCAGTGCACTCAGTAGGCTATGTATATGTTTGTACTTATCCACATACACACACACACACATACACACACACACACATGTACATACACATGTAATCAAAGAGAATAGGCTATGATCTTGAGTATAGGAGGGCACATGGTTGGAGTTATTAAGAAAGTTCCTGGTAAGGGCTGGAGGCAGGAATGGAATGTGACTCTATTTCAATTAAACATGAACTGAAAAATAAAATAAACAACAAAGAAAAAGTAATCCAATTTTAAAACTGTCAGAAAATTCAACATGAACAGACACTTTTCAAATAAAGAAGTCCAAGTGACCAACAAATGTATGAATAAAATTTAGACATCAGGGAAATGTTAATCAAAATTACATTGAAATTGTATCTCATCTCTGAATGACAATCGTACTAAAAAAGAAACCTCTGAAAATAATAAATTCTGGAGCGAAAGATGTTCACAGTGTTTGTGATAATGCAAATAAGCATGGTTATTAGCCATAAAAGGAAAAAGAACAACTATGTAAGATGAAAAAGAAAGGCTGATTCAGTCATGCCATCACTGGGTTAAAATCTAAAGGATTTGCAATCAGAATGCAAGAGAGACACCTACATATTCCCATTCATTGTAGCACTGTTCACAGTGGCCATGATCAGAGTCAGTCTACGAGGCCACAGAGGAAGGCATGAAGAAGCATAGTCTATGCAATACATTATTGTTCCCCATAAGATCAGAATCCTATCAATTTAAAGAAAAGCATAAAATTGGAGAATAATATTGGTAAAAATGAAATGCCCAAAACCAAGCATCATCTATTTTCTCTCAGCTTGTATACAACTAACTTTTTTTTTCTTTTTAAAAGATGACCTGAGTGTGAAGAAGAGACAATCAGGGACTGCAAAGTGGACAGAAAGAGAGAAGGAGGTGAGGAGAAGAGAGACATAGAGCAAAACATTTTAAATGTATAGTGCGTACATGTGTGGCTATGCCGTGGGGAAAGCCTGTCCTACGCTCACTACTTGCTACCGGAAAGCACTGCCGTGCGCTCTTGAGATCTGTCACCACCTGCCAGGGATAAACACGAGTGCCGATACCATCTCCTATGCTCTTTCTTTCAAACTCTGTACATCCTAATGTTCACATAATCCTTTGAAGCTAGGACATGGTTGAACTTTTAAAATATGGTCTGACTGTCTTTTTTCCCCTACAACAAGGATGTTTTATCAGTTTATATTTTATGTCAGTAACAGAGTTTCTGGCTGTGACTGAGCAATCTTACATCTCAGTGTTATTTTTAATCAGCATTTTAGTTTTATCACTATTAATTTAGTTTTCTGCTTTCACACCATGCATTCCTAACTTGTCAGAGTCTAATGACCCTCTTCAGACAATTCAGGGAATAAAGGACCGATTTCACTTCATTTACATTTCCTTGTATCATTTTATTTTGTCTGTACATTACATCCCTCCATTCAATTTGCTCCATTTCAGCATTATTTTATGAGGTCGAATTTCATTTAGATTTATTTACACATTTATCATCCTCATTGATCTTTACTGCATCCTGTATCTCTGGGTTAATATTCTCCTTACATAAAAGATTCTTTTAATGAAGTTTGGCTGGTAACAAACTCTAGAAGATTTTGTATTTCTTTTTCCTAAAACTGATTATAGTCCATGGTTTGCTTTAAGAACATTTTAGCTGACTATGAATGTATGCTTTAGTTGTCATTTTCATTTGGTACAATGAATATGTTTGAATGAATTCCATTACCATTCTTGATACTGATAAGTCTCCCCAGCATGGCTGCCTAAGAAAGAATGATTACAGTTTGTACGCCAAAGTAGAAGCAGGAAGTACCACCAGGCCTCAACCCTACACAAAAGACATACCAGCATTGAAGAAGTGTGGAGAGTAGGGGAAACAGTCTTTCCAAGGGGAGAGCACACCAATTGGTTACCCAATACTAAATGGTCTGCTTAGACAGGAACCCCAATGAAACATTAGCAATACCAATCCATCCACAAAACGTTCAACCCCAAATTTATGCTGTCTACAAGAAATGCAGGCATGGAGGATGGAGCAGAGACTCCATGGAATGGCCAACCAATAACTGGGCTAACTTGAGGCCCATCCCATGGGCAAGCACCAATCCCTGACCCCATTAATGATACTCTATTATGTTTGCAGGCAGGAGCATGTTGTCTTCTGAGAGGCTCCACCCAGCTGCTGACTCAGACAGATACATACACCCACAGCCAAACAGTGGAAGGAGTTTGTGGACTCATGCAAAAATAGGAGGAAGGATTGCAGGCAACAAAGGGAATAGGAACTCCATTGGAACAACAGCAGAATCAACTAACCTGTACCCCTGGGGCTCTTAGAGTCTGAACCACCAACCAAAGAATGTACAGGAGCTGAACCTAGGCCTCCCCACACATATGTGGCCAATGTGCAGCTTGGTCTTCATGTAACTATCCCCAAACTGTTACCTGTACACTGGATGTATTCTTCAAGCTGGGCTGCCTTGTCTGGCCTCAGTGGGAGAGGAAGTACCTAGGTTCACAGAGAATTGAGGTATTCCCAGGGTAGGGGAATACCAGAGGGGGTGGCATCTGATCAGAGAAGAAGGGGAGGAGGGGATGGAGGAAGAATTGTGGGAGTAGGTGACCGAGAGGGAAGCAATGAGTGGGATGTAAAATCAAGTAAAAAATAAAATTAAATTAAAAATGGTCGCTTAAAAACTTTTACTCATATATGCATGTAACAACATTTAATAAAAAAGAAGCATGCATCTGAAAGAGAGCAAGGAGAGGTATATGAGATGGATTGGAAGATGGAAAGGGGAGGGGAAGTATAATTACAATTTCAAAAATACATGGTTAATAATGGAAAGTACCTACTGAATGTAATGTGCCCTTTCCTCTTTATTATGTGCCTAAGTGTGCTCTACTTTCTCTATCTCCTATGATTTCTGAGATCTTTACATTGAATTTTTTCAGTGTTTCTAGAAATTTCCAGGCATTCTCCCATCACATCGCGCTTATGCTCTTTTCTTTGACCCGCACGGCTGATCAGATCCATGAAGCCCATGCTGTCACCTCTTCCTGTTTCGTATTATGATCCCCATTCATATGCCCCACCCCCACTTTCAGCCACCAGATTCTCTTCTGTTGTCCAGCCTGAGATGTTTCTGAGTTCCAACGATTTCATCTTTCATTCCTAATTTCAACATGGTTAGTTTTCAAATATGTTCTGTTGCCTTCATGCAAAATGTTCATGGATTATTTTTTATTTTGATTAAAAATAAATTGCTATTTATTTTTTTAGTAGCAGTGGTATTATACTTTATATGTCATAATTTCAATACTTTAAGTCCTACTGTGTCTATTTTTGTTTCTTAATTTAAAACTATTTTAAAATTACAATGAAACTGCAAGAGAACAATGTACACATTATATATAACCTTATTTGACTTAATAGTTAAATACTGTTAACCTTTTCCACCTATGGCTTCCACTTCTGTTTATACCATTTTATATATGATATAGAAATATGAATAAAGAATATCTGAGAATTAAGTCAACCATAAATAAGCAGAACATAACGATTCAGGGGGAAAGGAGTACCTCTTAACAATATATAGACAGACAGATAGACAGACAGACAGACAGATGGACACAGACACGCTCAGTCTCTGAACCTTTTATCCAGACTTGCCTCAAATAATGCCAGAGACTGCCTAGCTTAACATGGTAGCTAATGTGTATTTTACAAGGATTAAAAAGATTAAAAGTATATCCTCACAATAAAATTCCTCACATGACTATAGAATATTTTCAGGTCAGCGAATAATAATCTATGTGGAAAGAGACCATATTAAATAAAAATGCTAATTAGCATATATAACTTGTAAATATTAAAATCATCTAATTTCTTAATTATTGATAAGTAGCATCATTAAAAATAAAATGCACATACATGCTAAATCCTTGAAATCGTTTCAGATGTCACCTTGGTGCCTGCCATTTCCTTTCTATATGAGGTTGAGTAAAAGTGAGATTTGTCTAGACATGCTGGACACAACTCAAGTGCTTCTTGTCCAGGATTCCCAACTCTCTTGTATTTTACCAAGACTCTGCACTCGCCCCTAAGTGATCTCCCACTGGGATTCTTGCATTACCCATATGGAATAGACCATGTCAGCCCATTCCAGTTCAAAACTCAGTCATATGAAGAGTTAAAACCCTTCTGCTCATGCACTGATGCTAACTTTACCCCCTGTTCCCATCTCCTACTTGCCCTAGTGCTACGGGTGCTGATCAAGGTGCTTATAGCATGCCAGGCTGAAGCTTTCTAAAACTCTTCAAATTCCTCCCCCAGTAACATGACCTGGCCCTCATTTAACCCAGGTCTCTGATCAAATTCCACATCTTTTGACTTCTATTCTGAGCTACCCTATTTAAAGGCTCTTTCCACAGTCTGTAACACTTTTACCCATCCGCTATCTTCCTTTTATACATAGGATGCACACTTCCTAAAGTATGGTCGTGTATAATCTGTGTTCTTTCTCCCTTCTCCTTCTCTTCTTCCTTCCCTTCCTCCTCCCTTCCTTCCTCCTTCCATCCCTCTGTCCCTCCACCACCTCTTTGAGATATGGTTTGCAGGAGTGTAGAGGCTTTGCCTTTCTTATTGCTTTATTCCAAATCTGTACTTGTATATAGAAGGTACTAACAAATCATACCTATTTAAAGAATTGCTGTTGATGCAACATTCTGTGTAATTATTTTAAGGTAGGCAAAAATAAATATGCATTTCAGAACTAAAGCTGTATGACCCTTTTTTAAGAAGTCATTTACTTTGTATATCACAATTTAAACTGCAGTGTGAAATAGCAAAATACTACTGTATGTGAGAAGGCACATGGTAGAAACCATAAATCCTGCAGAGCGAAATGTCTTGCACCATCTGAGGACTATAGGGTTGCCTCAAACCTCATTAGATTTCTCTGTATGCATAATTTCTAGTACATATAAATGCCATAATGCAGTTGTGTTTGTAAGTACAAACACAACTATTTTGCTTCCTTCACTAGGTTTGTCTAAAATAGGGAAAAAAATGAAACCTCTATCCAGAAGCATATAAGAGAGAAAAGTATACTTTTGTTTGAGGCTCTGGTGTTAAATTTTCATGGTTCCATCCTAAAAATGTTATATAATTTATCTCTCGTCCTCAGTTTCAATATCCACATAAACGGAGATAAATGTCATTTATTTCCTTATGTTTTGCTAAGTATTAAATAATATAATGGTTGTAAACTGATTAGGAATTCTGTTTCTAAAATGTAATATGATTCCAAAATTACCAGCTTTTATTATTCTCAATAAAAAGCTTAATGAGACAAGAATAATTTACCCATTTACTAAAGTGATATTTTACTTCGTTTTCAATTTTTTGTTGTGTTGTTCCTACTTATAATAATGAACTGAACAGTAAAATGTAAATGAAAATGTTTCTTTAGTTGGGAAGCTGTTAAATTGCAACTATTTCACGTATCAATCAGTTTTTGGGCAAACTAGAATGTAGAGTTAAATATGTGTGTTTAAATAGGAACAAAAGGTGACAGGTCCATCAATGGCATCTCTAAAAACTGTAGTACAGGGGAAAAGAAGTTTTAGCTCTACACAAGTGTGCCCTTGATGCAGTCGTGGAAAAAGATAGAATGAAGCGGCACCCCAGCTCACCCAGCTCACATGACATCATTCTCCGCCGTAAGTTCACAATCTCTCCTCCTCATTGCCATGCCTGTCTCAGAAAAAAATATCTTTAAGATGGAGGAATTTGGGCTAGAGAGATGCCTCAGTGGTTAAGAGCACTGACTAACTACTCTTCCAAAGGTCCTGACTTCAAATCCCAGCAACCACACAGTAGCTCACAACCATCCATAATGAGATCTGGTGCCCTCTTCTGGAGTGTTTGAAGACAGCTCAAGTGTGCTTACATATAATAAATAAAATTTTTAAAAAGATGGAAAAATTAAGAATTAGCTTTTTTCAAAAGGGGGAGTATCATGAACACCCTCCATAAGACCCAACAAACAGCTAAAAGAGTCAGATGCAGATATTTACACCCAACTATGGACAGAAGCTGCTGACCACTGTGGTTGAATTAGGAAAACTCTGGAAGAAGCTGAGGAGGAGGGAGACCCTGTGGGAGGACCAGCAGTCTCAACTAACCTGGACCCCTAAGATTGGTCAGACACTGACTACCAATCAGGCAGCATACACCAACTGACATGAGGCCTCCAACACATATACAACAGAGGACTGTCAGGTCTGAACTCTGTCAGAGAAGATACACCTGACCCTCAAGAGATTGGAGGCCCCAGGAAGTGGTGAGGTCTAATGGGGTAGGTGGTTGCAGGGACATCCTCATGGAGACAGAGTGAGGCGGTAGGGTAGGGGAGAGGTATGGGTACACCTCTCAGTCAGAGGGTAGACTGGGAGAGGCATAAAATCTGGAGTGTAAAATAAAGAGTAAATAAAATTTAAACAAAATAAAATCAAAATAAAGCTTATTTGACAAGCGATGTAGGTGCATACAACTGTAAAATGTAGTGTTTCAGAAACAACAGGGTACCCTTGCAGCCTCTTGGAGAGGACAGAACTTACCTCTTTATAGAGGATATGCTAATCACGAGGAAAACAACAAGACTGACTGTGATATGGAATATGACTCCATAGAGAGCATTTTCTTCACACATTGAGTGCTGAAGACACACGTTTCATACACTTCCTTCCTGTTTTCCATCAAGGTAATAAATTAACTCATGGAAAATGAGTGTTGTATTATTACATTTTAATTACTTTCCTGTTTTAAATGATATCTCACTACCATAGGCCATATCACCTAATATAAACGATATTTTTATCATCTTTTTAAATTTCCCTATCTCATTATGGAAATATCTACCATAAAGCATTAAGAGTTAGTTTAAGTGAGATACAATTAGCATATCAAATGATTCCCATGAAGAAGGAAGAAGAGGGCCCTAATCCTGGAAAGGCTTGATCCAGCATAGTAGGGGAGTACCAGGACAGAGAAAAGGGTGGGGGAAAGATAGGAGAATGGATGGAGAGAAGAGGATTTATGGGACATATAGGGGGGGGGGGGACTGGAAAGAAGGAAAGCTTTTGGATTGTAAACAAAGAATATAGAAAATAAAAATATATATTAAAAAAATATATCGAATAAAAAAAAAAGAAGAGAAAAAGTATTATTACCCGGCACTTTAGAGCATGGAAGGGCTAAGAACTTGATTAGAAAGCCAGAAGTAAAAAACCTCCGTATCAGTAACAGTAGGCATCATTCACTCTTCTGAGGGCCACGAGAGAAGACAAAGGCTGAACAAAGGCAAATTTGCTCTGCGCCTGTGTCAGGATGACTCTCATCTTCCCGCCAGACACAGAGCCTTCTGAGTAAGTGCTTTGCTGCTGACATGCGTCCCCAGCTATGATTTGCTTTTTTAGGATTTCTAATTGATTATCAATAGGAATGAAACAGTCAATCATAACGTAGGGCCAATTCCTATGAAAGGTCATTCCTTTTTAATTTAATTTTATTTTTTTTCTTAATTACTTTACATGCCACTCACTGCCCTCCTCCTGGTTACCTCCTCCCACAATTCTTCCCCTTCCTCCCTTCCATTTCTCCACTGAGTGTGTGGGGACTCCATTTCTTATCCTTAAAACTACGATATCCACAATTATACTCTTTAAAATAATACATGCTAGTATTTTACCTAAGCTTGCATATATACATACATAAGATATTCCTCCATAACATATTTTGCATATTTTTATTTCATAAGTGAAGCTTGATATAATTGCTAATCTTTCAAAATAATGCAAAGAATACAAGTTAAAACTAAAGCGTAATTGTATGACACACTCTTTACTCATCTCCCCTTGATTGAATAAATGAATTATTCCGATGTCCACATTTCTCAAGGGGTACTTTAATGAAACTGTGTTTGTCTCCAGTTAATGTCGTGTATATTAATGAAGTTCTATTACTGAAACAAAGTGAGTTTTTAAAGCGTTTCATATACACTCTGACTGTTTGGGGTTTGGACATGTCCAGTATGTATCTTCCATTCCTGTTACTAGCAATTTTCTGGTTTTCCTTAAAATATGGTTCTCACAGGCTAAAACTTAAGATGCTGCCTGACCAAGAGCTCCAACATCAGTATGCACCCTGACCTGGTCCAGGTTCATTCCCCAGTCTAGTAAAGTTGGTTGGAAGCAAGGGAAGACTGAAAGGAACTGAGGCTAATTCTTAGCATTGGTGATAGGACCTAGAAAAGACCTGATCAGTTTCTCCTAAGATCTCTGTAACCATTCTGACCCTCTCTGTTGCTTTTGATTCTGTAAGCTACAAACTTCATCCCCATTTTTGATGTGTATAAACATCAGTGCCCAAACAGCCTTATCAGAAATTCAGGAGTCTCTGCACTCTGCCTCTTCCTTGTCCTTTTGATTAACCTTTATAAAAGAAACAACATTCATTTAAGAACTTTGGTACTTCGGTTAGAGTTTTAGAAGTGTCTCATCAGAAGTTTGCCTATGTTTTTATCAATAGGACATAAATACTTTTTGGGATTATTTTTTATTTGCAAATTATGGAAGTATTTTCTGCACACCCTTGCTGTTGTGGTATTTAAAGGTTTTTGTATGATAATGGTACTCACTGTGCCTAATTACATTCAATGTTCCCAGAGTAAATAGTGACTATGACTCTCAAACACTCTTGAATAACTTTCAGTCCATGGAGGGGGATAAACAGGAACTAAGAATTATACCATTGAAAAGTCCTCCATTCACAGAAAACACAAATAAGCCCTGTAAGGTTGGATGTTAAGTCATCATTGGTAATTTGTGCATATTAATATGTCCTATTTAATCTATGTATAATTATACTTAGGCATTTATACAGGTGAAATGTTAACTTGTATAAGGTCGAAACTTTATATTTTCTCCATGTGTTTATGGATAATAAGTCTCTAGTGTCAGTTAGTTTCAGAACATTTTATGCTAACTATTCACTTTGTGTGCTCTAAATTTTAGAATGAAATATGGTCATATATCGACTCCAGTAATCACCCTGTTTCCTGTAATTGGATTCTAATCACATTTTCTTAGTTTGACACAGATCTGTAATTATTATAAAATCGTGTGTTTTGTTCTCAAGTTTTTGTCTGTGGTCTTTATTCTTTCCTCCATGGCTATTTGTCTGTTAATAATGTCTGGGAATGGGTGGAGAAATTGTTACAGTTGTGATATCATTTTTTATTGGATATTTTCTTTATTTACATTTCAAATGTTATCCCCTTTCCCAGTTTTCCCCCCTCCCAGAAATCCCCTATCCCAAATCATTGATTTCACAGGTTAATTCCTCAGTGTGATTTGTATTTGAACCTACTGGCAAATAAAATCCACTTGGTATTTTAGATAAATAATGATGTTTTTGTGCTTAGCATTTAAGCAACTAATATGCTAAGCAGCAAGTGCTCTACCACTTAACTACATCTTCAGTCTTTGATAAATCTCAGAATCTCTGTAAATTTTGTGGTGCCCTCTTTGTAATTAATGGAATTATGTCTCTATATAATTCCATTTGAACATACATGCACATAAGCACTTACACATTTACTTATGTTTATTGCGAATATCCTTTAGTAAAGTTTTCGGTTTTAATGTCCTCTGATATTGGCTTCATATGACATACGAAGAAGAAAGTTTCACGGTGTAGGATAAATGGAACACTCAACATATAAGAGCTGAAATATAGATCTGCATATGTGTGTGTGTGTGTGTGTGTGTGTGTGTGTGTCTGTTTGTATGTATACAAGGGAAGAGAGATAGGAAGGGTAGGTCAGAGGACAGAAGAGGGGAGAAGGAGAGGAGAGGTCACCTGCAGGAATAAGTACACCAAAGGTAAAAAGCAGCATCCCATCAGAAGGAAATAACTATTTTTAGCTCAACAAGTAATTTCAGGATTGGCCTATTTTGTACTTTAGTCAGCAAGTTTAGAAACTAAAAGGTTATCATTAGGAAATTAGGCCAAAATAGTTACTAAAACAGTTTTAAAGATGCAGTCCATTGTTTGTTAGCTGCTGTCTCTTTTGTAATTAGACAGCTGAATTCACCCAGAGAAATGAACAGGTGTTACTTATATTTGACCCATGTATATACTCAAATATTGGATTATTCAAGTAATTATTGTTGTTTCCATCTCCTAGGCCTGAGTATGGAGTAGTGGTCCACACTGCACACCTACTCTCTGACTACTCATGAGAGGGCAGCCTAAGTATAGTCCATGCAGTGTTCATGAACCCATGACACACCCATATGTATTTAGCCTGTTCTTTCCTGTCTAACACAACTGAAACGTACACACGATTGCATAGTAAGGAACTCTGCCTCTGGTATTTGTCCTTACTGAGTCTAGGGCACAGGGACAGTTGCCTGAAAGCCTAGACTCGTGGAGAACTGAGTCAAGCTCTGTGTCATTTATACAATATAAGTCAGGGAAGTGCTGACCATCAGAGGGGTAAGCTAGAGAGAACTCAGGATCAAATGCAGTATATATAATTTACAAACCATCTCTCCAGCTAGAAACCAGTCTTTTATGACAATCGTTTCTCTGCGCAGGTTGTTATCTGATGGAAAGACAGACGCTAGTTCTTTACAATTCCTTCATCATTCGTTCATCATGTGTTCCTGTGATCCCTCTCTGCTGGGAAATTTTTGTTTTGTGGTATGCGTGGTGAATTTCTGTTAATGTTCCCATTTTCATTTTATAAAATTAACAGATTAGTAGCTTTTAAATTTTTATCTGCCATAGTGACCTTACTCTAAAACATTTCAGAACAAAACCAATAAACGCTTGTCAACAATTTTGGAATTTCTCAGGGTCCCTGAAATTCATCTACCAATATTGAATTTCAGAGACTTCAGAAAGGAAACAATAAGGGGGCTTATGTGACTTTCGGGGAGTGGGGAACCAGAAAAGGGGAAATCATTTGAAATGTAAATAAAAAAAATATATCGAATAAAATTAAAAAAAAATCAGTGAACAGAATTCTAAAAAAAAAAGAAAGGAAACAATATTGGTTTAGAGATTATAGCATGTAGAGCAGACACTGTGAATCTACACATTAGAGTTCATATACATCTATAGTTTATAGATACAAGAACTGCTATAGATAGAAATATTTCATTGCAAATTATGTAAAACCCAACAGATCTTACATGACATTTCTAAATATAACACAATTTATCTCTTTTTGTTTCTACCAGGGTATTAACCAATGCAATATAATTTTTTTATTAAGCTATTTTAAGATACTATATGTGCAAATGAGTGGATGCTGTCATTTCTCTTTTCCTGGCTATTTTACAAAATATTAACCTTCAAACTAAATGTACAGGCCGATCAACTGTTTCAATCACTGGTTCCCCTATGCCTAGCTCCACTCTCACTGACGTTAAGTAAAATTCATCCTTATTCGCAGAGAAGACTCACAGATCCTTACCCTTGATGACTGTTTAGCTCCTATCAAACAGCTTCACCAAGAGCTTGGGTGTGTTATGTATAAACTCGTACCAACTTCCTTTTGTTTTAAAAACACTGGTTTTTCTAAAGTTTGCATTTGGGAAAGAAAGGAGGAGTGATGGCCTTAGAAGGGGGGTGCTTAGGGTATGGGGCTTACATACTCTTGGCTCTAGAGAATGGACGATGAATATGGTACTATCAGAAGGCTTTCCGTCTCTTATAAATGTAGCCTAGGTCACTGCAACTCAGAAAGTTTTCTTAGATGATGAAAAGACATCGAGAACTAAACATTAGCACTACACATCTCACGCTAATTTCTCATCGTGCTAGGGCTGCAGAGCAGACTGCTAGTCTCTCTTTTCATGCAGCACGACTTTTTGAGAACATAAACTTCCCTGTGCTCTAATATGAATATATTATTTACCAACTAGTTTTCTCAAATTAAGCGGAGTCCGCTGTTCCTATGGGGCAAGTGATAATGATCCTTTTAGACATAAGCTAAACATTCAAAAAATAATGGGATAGAAGGAAGCACAGAAAGTGAAATTGGAATTATTACATAAACACACACACACACACACACACACACACACACAAGCACACACAGAAATGGAACGAAGACAGAGTTATGCCAAATGTTATTTTTAGTTGAACTGGCTGGATAGCCTACTTAATTTTTAACTAAAGACAAACTTTCCTCAAAGGTTTTGGCATTTCTTACCAGAAAATCAGACCATAAGTCTTTTACTGATAATAATTTTAATGGCAACATTGACCCCCACCCCAATCCAGGGCTTGTCACTGGTGTCTACTAAGGCCATGGATTTGTCATGATCAGCAAAGTAGAATTTCTTCATTAAAATTATGCCTTTGAATCCATCCTTAGCCATTACCAAATCACTCAATTCCCTTGGAAGACATTTTTAAGTTGAATTCGGATAGTCATAAATACCTTTTAAAGGCTATTGATCTAAATCAATTATGCTAACAGTCAAATGTTTCACGTGTTAATCCCTCTGAAACATATTCTGGGTTGATTCACAATTTGTTTAAGCCAAGGATTCACAATCCTTTTGCCTCAGTTTCCTGAAGGAAGGCTAGAATTACAAGTGTGTGCCACCATGCCTGAATGCATTAAACATTTTAAGGAATAGAGATCTTGTCCTTCCATTAACTGATTGTCTTGGTGGCTCCATTCTTTCCCTGAACACGCATGTCCAGTGTGTGTTCTCAGGGGCCTCATACAGAGCTGCAAGACCAGCAGGCCTGGGGTTAAGTTTATGACTGATTGACAACTCAACACTAATTCAAGTCCTGAGAAGGATACATGAATCAGTGTGTAATAGTGTAACAGATAACTAAATGCAAAAAAAAAAAAAAAAAAAAAAAAAAAACAACTGAGTAAGGGTGTGGAAAATACATGTTGGAAGAGAGATTTCTTTATTGTTTTTCATTATGATCTATCTTTCTGAATAGCACAGAAAGGAAGTTGACTCTGTCTTTATTCTGTGATAAAGTGCTAACATCTGCAGTAACATTCACGTACACAATAGGAACAAAGTACAATTTGCTAAAATTTACTTGATTAAGACAGCATCATAACCAATAACAGATTACTAAAAGGGTTGACAATATTGCCAAATGAATAATATTTATCGTACAGAATGGGCTTGTAAATTTGTTTCAAATGCATAGCAATCATATTCCTCCTAGCTCTGCATGTGTGTGTCTGTATGTCTGTGTGCTTGCATGTGTGTGTAGAGCATACACAAGCATACATGCATGTAGAGAGATAAGGACAGTCAAACAATGACAAGATAAAAGTAACTTTCTGATTTACTACTGGTTGGGATTTACAACTCTCCTAAGATTCTTCATTTTAGAAAAAGAATTGACTTCATCAGGGGGAAAAAAAAGGAATATTCTACAAGATAATTCAATTTATCACTTTTGTGAATATGTTCTTATTTTGATTATTTAACATACATGTTCTGTTTCATAATTGGACCAACTGCATTGTTTGTCATACAAAGCATGACCTTTTTAGAAGAATTAATCAGTAAATGCTATAATTAAAATTTGATAGTGGTCCAAGAGAGAATTTGGAGGCCTGGAGATTTGACAACTTGACCTTTAGTTGAGTTAGTAAAATCTGTCTGGAATATAAGGCAGCCTAAGCTCATGGGCTTCCCTGAAGTAGAGCATGCCCATGACTGAAGTAAATCTGAAGACTTGGGAGAACTTGAATTGCTTATAGAAACTAGCGGCTCCTCCACCCATTGCTACCAGCAAATGGTGCTGTCTCCTCCTCCCCACCCTACGGCCAGTGTCATTGCGCTTGCACATAAACATCTACTTTTATCCTAATTTATGAGCATGCGCATCACTCTCTGAGCTTTAATATATTTACTCTCGTTGTTCACAAAATTTACCTCTCCTAAAGGAATTAGTTTTCAAAGTAGAAACCCTCCTTTAAAAGGCCACCATAAAATAAGGACATTATTCTATTCTAAGACTTGTAACTTACCCTAATATATAATGTAATCTACTTAGAAGTTACTTGATAACAACATGAAAAACAGCGCTTTATTAGCCAAATGCTAAGATTCTTCCAAGCAGTCCCATTTTTAATATTAGATGCCAGTATTTAATTCCTTTGGATTTAAGTTTCTTTGGGATTATTTATCAATAAGGTGCACCACATTATAAACTTAGTACTTTCACACACAGATTTTTAGTCTGCCCACAGATCTGAGCAAAAAATAAAAAATAAATCCCACAAACTAAAAACAACCCTTTAGTATGTTAATTACATCCATAAAGTCCTGAATGTTGCAACAATTTAAAAGTTGTTATAATTTTAAAAAAAAAATTACCTGGAGGCAGGTGAATCTTCCCTAGAAATCGAACAGCATATACCTTAAATATATCAGAAAAAGAGGCTTTGGAGCCAGAAGTCATGAATATTAAAAGAAAATATTCAGGAGCAATTTCTAATAAAGTAACCAGCCTCAAACACGAAACTAGGATCACTGCTACTGTAAGCTGCTCATCTCGTTTTAGAATAACGTGGTTACTAAACTGATGGGGAAATAGAGTCTTTGCTTTGCAAACTACAAAGATGGGGGTTTTGAACAGCTCCCTCCTTGCTGCCCACACTATTCCTATGGGGTGCCATGCTTTCGTTTTTCACTGTTCAAGCAAACCAGAAAGGAGCCCAAGAAAAACTGCTTCTGAGTCTAGCTTTGTTGTTGTTGTTGTTGTGTTTCTATGAATTTTTTTCCAGTGGCTGGACAAGAGATTCCCCCATTTTAAAGGATAACCCAGCTCCAAACAGGGAAAGTGGTGCAGGCAGTTCAAGATCCAGATCCCTATGTGGAATCAGTTTTGGTTTTCCCAGCCCTGCCAGCCAGGGGAGCTGCCCTCCCCACCTCTACAGCTGCCTGCAATCCCATCTCTGGTCACAGACAGGAGTCTTTCCCTGTCTGAGCCAGGGAGGGGAAAGTTCCTCGGTGCTGAAATATTTCACGAAGTTTCGAAAGAAGAGATCCCTACGGAGACAATAGATCCCAGAGAAAAGTCTCTAACACTAAGTTTGTGCATCCTAACAGGGATCGGGGAACCACTGTCCTGAGCAGTGAGATCCGGACTCAGCCTCAGAGCACTACCCAGAAATAGCAGAGCATAAATTTCGTCTTCTGCGGAAAGGGTTGCAGTGTACGTGGGGACTTGAAATGGCTTCACAATACGGATCATGTGAGAAAAAAAACAAAAACAAAGATCAGCATACGTCCTGGAAGAAGCTGGGTATAAAACCTGGTTACCTTTAAATTAATGTGTTCCAAGTCTGGTGGCCCAGACCCCAGCCGGCTTGAAGTTTCTGACTGCGCAGCCGCTCGCCCAGTATCTGTCCCAGGACACACCAGTCCCAAACAAGATGACACACCTGTCAAGGCTGTGAGGGAGGAAGTGCCTCCTCCTGGACATTCCTCCAATGTCCACACTAGCTAGCATCACTCCACCTCTGCCCAATTGTCCAGTTGCGACCACCTGAGCCCAAAGACACAATCTTTTGGAGTGGAATTTACTTCACCCCAAATCTGCGCTCCTGAAAAGTGAACTGAGCCTCTCACGCGGTGTTTCTGTCACCTAAAAGTGGCCAGTCCCCAAGTCTAGCCTCTAGCCCTCGCCCCTTATCAACTTCTCTGCTTCAGCAAGGCGGATCAACCATTACTTTCTGCTCCAAAGTCCCTTGCGTAAAGTGAGACTTTGGGGAGCCGCCGTGGTGAATGCGCTTCTCCCCTAGTGCGCTAGACCCAAGGGCTCCTTTTCATTAAGGCAATAAAGTTCAATTTGCCGGGCTCCTTCTGTACCAGAAGAGACTTTCCAGTGCGCCGAGTTCTCCCTCCTGGCGCGCTCAAAACATCCTGTTCATTCCATTCCAGCCGGGATCCTTGAAGGACATCAGTCCACATAAAGGGAACCTATTCCTCTCCCATCAAAGTGCCCCAAACCTCGTGCGTGTGCGCGCGCACACACATACCCACACTCTCACAACACACAATGCCATCCACGCGCTGTCAAAGTCTGTCACTGCCTAAGCGAGAAGGCAGGAGCTGAAGCCGCACTGGCTCGAGCATCAGCCTGGCCAGGCAGCAGAACTCGCGGTCTAGGTCCCAAACATCCTTGTCCGGATGCTCCGGCCACTAGGTGCTTATAAGCACCCCAAGATCACAAAGCGGTTTGGAGAGCCGCACCTTACCCGCGGGACGCGCCGTCTCTGACCGTTCTGCTGGCCCGCGGGCCACGGGGAGGCTGCAGCCAGGGTCCCGAAGATGCTTATTCTCCGCTGCCGCTGCCCGGATCCCTGGCGCCAGCATCACTTCTCCTCCGCCTCCGCCTCCTCGTGCTCCGCTCCAGCGCCCGCCCCTCCCGGCGGCCTCCTGCAAGCCCCGCGGTGCTGGCAGCGCTCAGTGGACGGCGGCGGAGGCGGCGGTGGCGCCCGCGCGGGCTCGCTCAGCTGCACCAGCCGAGCAGCCGCGGCGGCAGCCAGAGCACCGGAGCCGGGTTGCGCTTCCCCGGCGAAGGCTCTGGCCTCGGCGACTGACAACGCCCGGCAGCCAATCGCCGCCTCGCCCCGCGCGGCGGGGGGAGACCAATCAGAGCGGAAGGCCCAAGGTTTGCCTCCGCCTTTGCTCAGCAGGCTTGTTTCCGGGAGAGGATGCTGCTGGGGTGTGGGATGGAGGGGGAGGCAGGGCTGGGGCGACGGGTGGGGGACTCGGGCCCCGGAGCCCAAGACACAGGAAAGAAGCCTGGTCCACAAATCTGGGCCCGGGGCGCTTTCTGACTACCCGCGGAGAGCATCTTGGCGTGACCCGACACTCCCGGGTGACTGTCCCCAGAGCCTTAGCACGGACGTTCACTGTCCTGGCATCACTATGCAGAGGTCTTGGGACACGAGCAGAAGCTGCGCTACTGGAGAGCGAATCCCTGGAGGTGGTCGCCGCCTTGAAGGAAGTCACCAGACAGCGCCCCCGTCCTTCTAGGTTTGGCAACTGAAAAGTGGTACCTCTACTAGTGATCAGCCTGGAGGTGCCCAAGCTAGGAAGGAGATACACTGAGGAGCATTTTCAAAGTTCCTTGCAGAGTGGACCTTCCTTGCTTGCTCTCCATATAAACGTCAACCCCGCAAAACAACCACCTCCACGGGAATGTATCCAAATAAAACCAAAGGAAATCAGACAGTGACAGTTTAAGCAGGCTCGTTAATTTACCAAGCCCTTGCACGTTGGTTTTATTTACTCATATGGAGAGCATCAAGTCTAACTGATCCAAAAGGTTTTAAGAGTTCGTGTGCGAATGTGACTAAACATTAAGTGACACTGTTGGGCAGGAAACGAAAACAGAAACTTTATTTGCCTGTCCCAATCTTTTCCCTCAAACTCTAATAATCCTTCCTTGTAGAGTATTTTAATTTTCCAGTGCAGATACGCCAAAATGGTGTGTCACTATCAAAACAGCCCAAGGACTACTTAAAACCTTCCACACTTAGTTTCTAGAAACAAGGAAAACCAAATTAAATACGTTTACACAAAGGCATATAGAAGAAAGGTACAGTGCCCAAATGACCCCTGTTCTCCGATGGAGATAGTAAGAGCCACCTCACAAGGTTTTTTGTGAGTGTTAAGAAAAGAAAAGAAAAGAAAAGCAAAAAGAAAAATCATAGTTACATTATTTTCTGATAAATGATTTGGAACTCAGTATGGTTCTTTCTTTTTATTTTTATGCTGCTATTCATGTTGCACAAACTTCTTAGACTCTATAAAAGGTTGCTCGCTGTACAGCAGACTCGTCTACTATCACCACATTTTCACTATAGAGAATATTCAGACCTTTGCAGTTTTCTGTTTCTTCCTTCCCGTCAGTCAGTTGACCCATCTTACTAAGCCATCCCTTTCCAAACTTTCTATGCTGACAGTAAGCCCATATCTTTACAGTTAAGAACTGAGATGTAGACCCTATTCCTTTGATTTCTTTTTTAATATGAAGGTTTTGACATGGCTTGTTATTTTTAAATTATATATATATATATATATATATATATATATATATATATATATATATATATATATATATAGTGCATTCTTACTGTATAAAGAGAAAAGGCAGTATTTCCAGAGACTATCCAAGGAGAAAACCATGTAAGAATAAAGTTTAGGAAAGAAAAATAAATGTGTAATATATTCAAAATGGGGGGGAGTGATATCTGAAAAAAATAAACAGGTCTTAAAGTTAGAAAGTCCAAAAGCAATAAGAAGCTGGTGAGATGGCTCAGAAGGGAAAAGCACTCACATCTGAGCCTGACTATCCAGCTTCAACCCAGAGCCCCACATGTTAGAAGGAGAACTGATGCTCTCTCAGGCATGCTTTCACCCCCACACCCCCGCATGTGCACACTTAAAATTAAAAATACAAAACTGCATTTTGTTTTTTTTACAAAATCAGTCATGATTTAGAAAATTCTCTAACAAAATGTAAGTATTAAAAGAACTTCAATTTAAAAAAAAAAAAGCTATTTTGGCTTTTTGGCAATAGAAAGAGGTAGGTGATTTAGGGCCTTGCAAGCAGAAGTACATAAATAGCCCGCATAATTTTTATAACTATTTTATATATCTTACCAATTATGGGATTTCATAGTTTTTGTGTTATCTAGTATTTTGCAGATTCTACTCCTGAAAGATTATGAGTTTTACATAGCATAGTCTTAATAAATAAAAGGTGTAAGGACAATCAACAGCTGCAGGTACATAACACCGCTATCTCATACCATTAGTGCTTTCTGTATTTGACTTGGAATAAAACGAATATTCAGAATTAGCACCCTACTGGAAGAATTGTTAAATATTTAAGATCAATAGAGCTTTATTATAAGAGAGAGAGGGAGAGAGAGAGAGAGAGGAAAGGAAAGAAAGAAAGAAAGAAAGAAAGAAAGAAAGAAAGAAAGAAAGAAAGAAAGAAAGAAAGAAAGAAAGAAAGAAAGAAAAAGAAAGAAAGAGGGAGGGAGGGAGGGAGGGAGGGAGGGAAGGAAGGAAGGAAGGAAGGAAGGAAGGAAGGAAGGAAGGAAGGAAGGAAGGAAGGAAGGAAGGAAGAAAACATTCTCAAAGTAGCTAACACTACTGTATCTTGCTTGGTATCAGGGTTCTCTTCATTTCTATGGGTATCCGCATAGGAGGGGTAGAAAGGTCAGTGACATTTGATTTTTAATGAACTGTTTGTATTTAAATGAAAACTGTTTATGGTATTTTGTTTGTTTTCAATTCCTAATTACATGTGCCTGATTTTTTTCCTTCCTGTTATTAAAGGAAGGTGTTTCTTTTTATTTAAAGGGATAAAGATTCACGTAATCAAAAAAGTCAAGAAATTATGTATTAATTAATGCAGACAATCTATTGGGGTCAGTTAGAATGAAGGCAAGAAACTAAACAAGGAGAGAAATCTGTCTAGTTCGATCGCTGACTCTGTATGAATGATCTCAGGTTGGTCATTAAACCCCCACCCAGTGTTTCATATCTTAAAATGGAGATTCAAACAAAATCAAACCTGTGGCTGCCTCCCTCAGAGGTGAAGCTTGTAATTATGGCTACAAGGTATGATAGGTTTCTGCTGAAAGGCCATTGTAAAAAGGTAGAGAACATGGATCTAATAATGACGTTACCCTCTCTCAAATGTGAAGTAATTTAATTCTCACCATAGCTGCTCTTCATGGGTGGGAAATATCTATTTCTGCACATTATTGTACTGAGCTCTGAAGAGGCTCTTTTTGCCAAAGCTATGATAAGTTGGTTATCAAGTACTCTATGCTTTCTGTGCTGATGTTACCTGCAAGAATTTTTCTGTACTTTCTGCCCTGTGACATATTCAGTACAATTAAAATATGAGACTTTAAAGTCTCGAGCATTATAAAGGATAACACTTGTTTTATTATCTTTTGAAAATTATACTTTTCAGGAACTTATTTTCCCCAAATAATATAATTAATTACATAATGTCAAGCATAAAGAACCTCATATTTAAAGCTAAAATACTTAGCACAGTTAACATTACTTCAGATTATAAAATGATTACTAAACAATTTTTAGAAATAGTTGTTGAAACAGTGGAAAATGGATCATATCAAATTTGGGTTGTAAATACTGACATAAGATCATATAACCTGGCTAGAGAAATATGCTAGGGTTGTTGGGGTGAAAGCCATATGGTCCTCAAAGAATGAATAAAAACTAAGATAAGAAAGATACCTCTTGTATATTAGGGAACAGTTATGTTATTTTAGACTGAATACTGTAAAATGCAGGTAGAATCATGACTTAGGAAGAGGACTGTATACTACAAATTGATTTGAATTAATATAAGATCTTTTAAAGTGTTGAATTATTGATGGTCTTTAACGGTGCTGCTATTAATCATATTAGACTTTTAATGAGTATTTGTTAATTTTATGGAGGTGAAGCTGCTACTACTAAAATTAAAGCAAAGATATTCCTTTACACTATTAGATTATGCCTTTCAGTTTTTGTGATTTAAAAGGGGGCTATTTGCGGCTAATGAAAAGGCTCAGCAGGCAAAGACACCTGCCACCACGTCTGACAACCTGCTATCAATATCATGGATCCATATGGTGGAAGGAGAGACCTGACTTTTACAAGTTGTCCTCTGACCCCGACTCCTGTGCCATGTCACACACACACAAGCACACACACACACACACACACACAAGCACAGGTACACATACATATGTGTGCACACAGGCCCATTAAATAAAATGTAGTTAAAATGTTACTTAGTTGACTAAGATAATTCAATCTCTTCTAACACAATTTTCTTTAATCAATTCATTATTATTATTTTATTTTTTCTTTAATTCATTCATTATTATTATTTTGCTTTGATCACTGAAGAGAAGATGCACATTACATTGTTCCAAACTGAAATGGGAAAATGGAAAGAAAATGTATGTGTGTGTGTGTATGTGTGTGTGTGTTTCAGAGAAGGAGGAAGGGATGATCAGTAGAATATAAGAAAGAGACAAGAAATGACAAGTTTTCAAGGTATTTATGCACCTGTTCTTTATAACCTCATTAATCAACATGTTCATTAGAGACCAGTTGAAGCATAGGACACTGAGATGCTAATTTTTTAAAGGCTAATTACTTGTACATTATCATAACAGAATGGACTTTAAGTGCCTAGCGCAGTGCTGGGAGCCCAATACTTGTTTTATTATGAGTAAATGAATGTATACACATTACATGAGGTTGTGGGAAAGAGGGAGATAAATGTTCTTACAAATTTAGCCCGTAATAATGTTTAGCATGCATTCTTACAACTTTGCCTATTTGGGGTTGATGTGAAAAATATTTTCCCATGGATTTTTTTTTCCTAGGGTTACTTGGTGGCTGGGTGGGGATGCTATCAGATGCCTTCTCTTCTTAGAGCGAACTCTTCTTTCCTTACATGTCTGCAGCTTTCAAGCCCTTCACCCTTTCTGGTTTTTTAATGAATTCTCTGGGTGTTTGAGAGTGATTAGAGAGAGTGTCTGGAGGATAATCATGCTTGCCTCGGGAGAAAAGTGCTAATAAAAGGTCAAAGCTGAGTCCCTAGGGACTTAGGCTCCTGAAGCTAATAGCATGAATCATCATTAGCTTTTACTGGTGCCAAGTCATGCAAGTCTGTGAAGTTCATACAGAGAGAGAAATTTAGATCAATAGGACTTTATGCTACCATGCAGTTTGATAATTAACTTTACAGAAATCAAGTTTGAAAAGCTTTTTTTCCTAAGAATATTTTTTTCTCTACTCTGAAAGCCTCTGCTCTGAGAGACTTGGTACCTGTTAGGGAAGAAAAACCTACTGAGTTCTACTTTGGCCATTTCCTCTTCTGTTGTTTGCCTTATTAAGGTGGAGGTTGCCCACATGCACACTTTACTTTCCAGAAACAATATGTTGCATGTCTTCAGAAGCCTTAGGTTTTATATCAGGATTGAGTTTTTAATTTAAAATTTGTTTTAGTTGATATATTGACGCACATTAATTATATGCAACCATGGGATCCACTATGACATTTTCAGTTGTCTCCAGGATGTATTTTAATCATATTAGTATTCTATTTTCATCTGTTGTCCTCCCCCATACTAATCCCCTTCCTCTTTCAAACCACTTTTCTGAATGTCTATAATGCCAGGTTGGAAAGAATGCTTCAATGTCCTTTGTAAAGCTTGCTACCACAGTGGTAGGTAGACTGTTTAGTTGGTAAATGAAGCATGTAAGGCCATTGCTGCTTTTGTGGGATACATGCTATACCCAGTGGGGTGGGGATTGGAGACTTGCACACCAGCCTACTGAAATTCTACAGTAAAAACACACACCAAAATACTTTGTGCCTTTGCTAAACCAAGAACTTTTGAGGCTTTAAAAAGAAACCAAGAAGCTGAAAACTTATTCATGAGTTTAATAACATGTAAAGTACTAGTTATGCTCTAGTGGGCACACACATGCCCTTTAGCTGGTAGCAGAAACATAACTTTCATTTGTGGTCAGAAAGAAAATGAGGAAGTCATATTTTTCAAAGTAGTAGAAAAGTACCACTGTTGTTACTGTTCTTATAACCATGAAAATCTTAAAAAATGCTCAACTTCATTAGTCATTAGGGAAATGCAAATCAAAACAACCCTGAGATTTCACCTTACACCAGTCAGAATGGCTAAGATTAAAAATCCAGGAGACAGCAGGTGTTGGAGAGGGTGTGGAGAAAGAGGAACACTCCTCCACTGCTGGTGGGGTTGCAAATTGGTACAACCACTCTGGAAAGCAGTCTGGCGGTTCCTCCGAAAACTGGGCACCTCACTTCCAGAAGATCCTGCTATACCACTCCTGGGCATATACCCAGAGGATTCCCCACCACGTAATAAGGATGCATGCTCTACTATGTTCATAGCAGCCCTATTTATAATTGCCAGATGCTGGAAAGAACCCAGGTATCCCTCAACAGAAGAGTGGATGCAAAAAATGTGGTATATCTACACAATGGAGTACTATTCAGCCATTAGAAACAATGAATTCATGAAATTCTTAGGCAAATGGATGGAGCTAGAGAACATCATACTAAGTGAGGTAACCCAGACTCAAAAGGTGAATCATGGTATGCACTCACTAATAAGTGGATATTAACCTAGAAAACTGGAATACCCAAAACATAATCCACACATCAAATGAGGTACAAGAAGAAAGGAGGAGTTTCCTTGTTCTGGAAAGACTCAGTGAAGCAGTATTCGGTAAAACCAGAACAGGGAAGTGGGAAGGGGTGGGTGGGAGTACAGGGTAAGAGAAAGGGGCTTATGAGACTTTCGGGGAGTGGGGGGCTAGAAAAGGGGAAATCATTTGAAATGTAAATAAAAAATTATATCGAAGGAAAAAAAGAAGAAAAAAAGAAGACTCTATAAATGCTTACCAATTTGATGCATAATTTCAAAGTTCAAAAGTCATTATTTTATACAACTTTTAGAAATTATAATAGTGCTGATGAGATGGCTCAGTGGTTAAAGGCTCCTGTTGTCAAGCTAGAGAACTTGAATTGGATCTCCATGTTTCTCATTATGGAAGGAGAGAACTTACTCCGGAAGACACTCCATGACCTCCATAGACGCACCATACTCATGAATGTGCACATACTCAGAATGTCTTTTTAATTATCATAATAATAGCTTCTGCTTTTGTATTTTTCAGTGTTTTGGCTATGATTTTTTTATCTGTATGCACTGTGGGTTTTTTCCTTTCATAATTATATTCTCTAGTTGACCTACACACTACTTGACTTTACCCAAGCACTCTATTCTTGGAAAGGCAGTTCAGAGTGTCTTCAAGTACTTTTCAATTGAGGTATTAATTATAAATATTTACAAGAAGAAAGTTACAAACCATAGATGCATACGGGGGCATAAGTCAGCTCCTCAACATGATACATTTGAAGATTTCTATTAAGCTTTAACTACTCTAGAAATGTATTATTTTAGAAGTAATATTATTTTGTACAAGAAAGATAGATATGAACGTATTTTACTTGTGTTTGACTTTCTTGCCTGGTCTATTCATAAAGGCTCTGCTTGGTCAGCTTTCAAATAGCCACTCCTTTTGGTCTTTAAGTCTTCAGTGTAAATTTCTCTAAATAAATAAATCTACTGTTGAGCCACATGCCATTTAAGGCCTTCCTAAGGACACCAGAGTTACATCCTCCCGTCAAGTGCACCAGAAATGGTGTAACAAGACTACCTATTAGATGCTATATAAATTCTCAAGTGCTTGTAGTAACTTGTAAGTCTCTTAATAGTACATTAAATCGAGTTATTCAAGGTAACTAATTAGTGTCTTTCAGCCTTGGGAGAAAAATGTTATTTTTGGGAATTGAAGAGGAACCCCTGAAATCTGAAAGTAACAGATGAAGTTTGAGCTGGAAGATAATTTCTAACAGCTGGTATTGGCACAGGAGCACAGATACTCTTTGATAGTTTCCAGCTTTTGGAGACAAGAGCATTATAAATTTCTAGAGAATAACAGAATAATTATATGAAGCAGGAATTCAGACAGGTCAAAAGAGAAAGCAACCTAACATGTGTTAAGACAATGTTTTTGTTTGACTTCATAAAAACCTAACAAAAATTAGCCATTTGGTTATATCTATATTTGCGGCAGTGCAGATTGTCATGAGCTCTGGTAGCCTGATGGGTTCTCCGGGTATGAGCAGACTAAAAACCACAGCCAACTGACTTCTTCCAATGGCCGAGTGATCACGTGATCTCTGTCCAATGCCCAACCGAGAATAAGATAAACAAAACAAAGAGAATAATTTGGATTGCTATACAAACTCAGCCTTGGAATATCCACCAGTGTATGCATATTTTTATTTATAGCAAATAGGTTAATTCAGGGGATTTTGGCAATTTAATTTATTCTTTGAAAGTTGCATGCATGTATTAGAGTATGTAAGTCCACAACCCCACTTCTTTCTACCCAGATCATGATTTTTGTCTGCATCTCCAATCCGATGTTAGTTTTCTTATTTATTTATTTATTTATTTATTTATTTATTTATTTATTTATTTATTTATCTGATTTAATCAAATCTACTGAGTGTCAGAAGATTTTCAAATTGCTTTCCTTCCTAAACAACAGTATTTAGTAATACTAAATAAGATTTTCTAAAATGTGGGTTCTGGGAAAAGCTCAATATCAGCTTAAACTCTAAGTCTACCTTACACAGAATCTGAGACCCAACAAGTTATTTACCTCTGTGTCCAAGTTTCCTTGCTAGCAATATGGGTCCAATAATAATTATTTTGGATAGTTTCTGGAAAATAATTACTTACCATGTGTTCTGGCTTTTTATTATTTTATTTGGTCAACTTGCACAGGTCTGGGTTGCCAGAGAAGAGAGGAGCTGCACTGAGAAGATGCCCTGCAGGAAAGCCTGTGAGATAACCTCTTGGTTGTGACTGATGTGGGGGGGCCCAGCCCACTCTTTCTCCCTGAACAAGAAAGGGCACTGACTAAGCCACAGGGAGCAAGCCATTATAAGCAGTCATCCTCCATGACCTCTGCATCAGCTATTGCCTCTGGTTCCTGCCTTGATTTTCTACCCTTATTTCCCTTCATGGTGGACTTCAAATTGTCAGGTGAAATAAACCCTTTCCTCTCCAAGTTGCTTTTGGTCATGATGTATTATCAAAAACAATAGAAAAGTAGCTAATACACAAGGCAACCATTTTACGGTCTGAACTATATCCCCAACCCAGAAACTTGAGTTTATAATAGGCTAGAGCCATTTAAACAGATTCCCAAATGATGTAGGCAAGACAAATACCTGGGGAGCTGGTTAAACATGCAGATGACTGGGAGGGAGGATCCTGCCACTCCCCTAGTTTGTCACAGCTGTGAATGACAGCCTGCATGCTAGTCCTATAGTCTGTCTGAGCCAGCACTTTCCTGCAGCTGCAGGTCTGGGGCAGAGGGAAGAAGAAGGTCTGAGTTTTAGCCATGTCATGCTAGGGCAGAAATTCTCTAAGTGCTGCCTGGAGTCATCACCATCATCAATCATCGTCATCATCATTGTCTGAAGAAATGTGTGTTCACCTGTAATCCCAGCACTCAGGAGGTAAAGGCAAGTTCATCATTAGTTCAAGGTCATCCTCGGCTAAATATTAATTTCACAGCCAGCCTAAGCTATTTGGAACCTTGTATCAATAGCAAAAGCAAAACTGATGCCTGGGAAGATAAAGTTCTTGTTCTGCAAGCATCAGGATCCAAGTTCGAATCTCATGTAAAAAAATCCTGGATGTGTACCTGCATGTAATCCAGATTAGGAGCACCATACATGTAGTACAGACTGGGTTATACAAAGCTGTAATAAAGCCTCTCCTCCCTAAGGAAAGAGAGTCAGCATTCTGTATGAACATAAGCAGATACTGAGAGCTCAGGAGCCGGCCAGCCTCGGTGTAACGGCAAGCTTCCCATTTAGACAGATACCGTGCTTCATTTCAAGGCAATGAAGTGAAGAGAGATAGCAGAAGATGCTTTATGTCCCCTTCCAAACTCTGTGTGTCTATGCATGTGCATGTATGGCCCACACATTTTCATACATATACCATACATGCTTATACCACAGTTACCCACAGTAAACACATGTGCTCACACATACCATGATGATGTGCATATATATGCACCATCTGAAATTTTCAGTTATTATAGGATATGACAGTTTTGCTTCTTTGTATCAATCCAATTTCGTACAAAGTCGGTGTCTGAAAAAATGTTTATCCTCACACCCATTAATAATAATGGTTTTTTAATCACCAGACATCACATAAACTAATATGCCCTTCAGTAAGTGAGGGTATAAACAAACTCCCTTAATGTAAAAAAGGACATTATACAAAGCAGAAAAACAGAAGGAATAAACTGTATAGAGATATGGGTAAAGTCAAACTATGCCGCTCTTGAAAAGGGTTTCTATGCAAAGGTTGAATGCCATGTTATTCTGGGTTTACAATATTCTAACAAAAGCAATACTACAAAGACAGTGAGTAAACCGTGGTTGCCAAGGATTGGGTTTGAGATTGCTATGAGGATAGGTCACTGTGGATTTCGTAGAGTAGCAAACTCTTCCACATTCAACAAGGGTGGTTACACGACAAGTCATATTTCTCAGGATTCAATGAAATTTATAACAGAAATAGTGAAGCTAAATATGTGCCAAAGTAGAAGGAAATCTTTCATGGGTTTGGCAGGATGAATGTATGTTTAGGGAAATAGATGAAAGTTTTATTTCTAGAAATAAAATTAAATAATATACTTCTCAATTAAAACTTATGTTCTATTTAACACATATAATGTATACAAGATACGAATGTTCCCATGTAGTATATATTCATGTGCTGGATAGCTTTATGTCAACTTGACAAAAGCTAAAGGCATTTGAGAGGAAGGAACCTCAATTAAAATGTCTCCATAAGATCAGACTGTAGGGCATTTTCTTAGCAATTGATAAGGGGAGGCCCAGCCCATTTGGGCGGGATCTTCTCTGGGCAGGTAGTCCTGGATTCTAAAGGAAAGAGCAAGTCACAGACTGCAAGCTAGTAAGGTTTAACCCTTAACAGAGGTTAAACCCCTTCATGGCCTGTATATCAGATCCTGCCTCCAGCTTCCTTCCCTGGTTGGGTTCCTGGCCTCTTTCCCTTCAATGATGAAGGGCAATATGGAAGTACAAGCCAAATGAACCCTGTCCTCCCCAAGTTGCTTTCATCATGGGCTTTTGTCACAGCTATAGAAACCCCACCTAAGACAATCCACTATGTATTCTGTGGGTGGCAGCTATTAACCCTTCATTATGAGATTGCATGATTTTTTTTATCAAGGTTACTGTGATCATAAAAAAGAGTAGATGTAAGTATTCATATCAAAATCCTAAATCTTGCTTGAAATATTTTTTTGGATGGCACAATCTCTTCTTCTCAAAATTTAGAAAGATCATTAGTACCATGACATTCAAAGATACACCCTTTCTGGCCATTTGTTGATGAGACCAGCACATTCATAGTGAGTTCCCACACTTAGAAGAATCCTTACTTCCCTCCTTTCCATCCATAACCTCAGATTTCACTCAGTGGGAAAAAAAATTTTTGTCCTGTTGTATGTTACCAACTGTCTTGGCCTATTGTAATTACCTTTCTCTACGTACTACAAGGTAGATTCCTATTCGGCCCCCATATTCCTGTGACATCACTCCAAGAAACAGCTGTTGCCAAGGTCAACCAAGTTTGCCATGGCATCAGAGCTGCGAGCTACCATCCTCGTGTGATTTGCCTACTCAGTAGCTTTTGGCACAGAAGAACCTCACTTAATCCTCAATGTCCTCTTAGCTTGGCTTACAGTGCATGCGACACTTAGTAAAACTTCTATTTCATTATTGGTGCTTTAAAATGATATGGCTTTGTTTGTGTTTGAATATTAGAACACATTCACAGTGTGCAGAGGTATCTGTTGCTCTGGAATCTCTCACAACATCTCTAAAACCAAATACTTGGTGATGTGAAATTACTTCCAGCATTCTTCATGAAATTGTGTGAGGCTGGAGAGATGACCACTAGTTAAAAACACTTGTTGGTTTTGCAAAGGACCCACATGTATCAGTTCTCTGGAACCTACATTGGGCAACATACAACATTCAGTAACTCTAGCTCCTGAATATTGAAAACCTCTTCTGGTCTCTGTATCCAAATGTTCATGTGAGCATCTACTCACTTACAGATGTATAAACTAAAATGAAATAAATCTTAAATAAAATTGTAGAAAATGTTTGCCTTTAATCATTTGTCCTATTTTTTGATGTTTTGAAATAACTGTTAATGATACTATGAAGGTTTTTTTCAAATAAAATTAGAAGAGGGTATTAAAGTGGATGACCTTGCTTATTAAATTAGATGTCTTTTTGAATATGGAAAAATAACCATGCAGACAGTGTTCTATGCCTTTCCATGACTATCTCTCTGTAAAATCAATGTTCCTATGTTAGAAGTCACAAACAGGCTATTTCTGATCTTCACATCAGTGTTCTCTGGCCATTTAAAGTCTTAGACTTATATTCTATTTCCATTCAGAAGAGTGAGTTACAATTCTAAATCACTGGCTTATTCTTTTGTAAATAGATGTTCCCTGAAACTGCCCATATATTAGAAAGCAACCACAGTCTAGTAACGATATCTTCTCTTTCCAAGGATGGAAACCAGAGGCTTTGCCACTCCTTTCTTACCACTCCTTTCTTACCACTCCTTTCCGGCTCATGTTGTGGTAGCTTGGCATTGGCTACATTCTATACACAAAGTTACCCTCTTCTAGAGCTTTGGTGGGCAACCAAGTAACCACCAAGCCCAGAGGAGAATGTAGCAGTCTACAGCAGTTACTATGTCTTCTGCTATCTGTCATCAATCCAAAGCTGGAAATGATTATAGGTGTGTGCATCTATCTCATTTTTGGTCCAGTAAAGGTATCATGTTAGATTAATATTAATATGCTTCATTTTCTCATTTTTTGCTGTCATAGAGTGAAAGGATAATTAAGTTGTAAACATGAACAAGCTAATGATAACCTATGAGACTAAGTTGGGAGTCAGGGCTTAGGTGGGAGAAAAAGCTCCTATTAAAGGAGAACTCTTTGTAGAAGTCTTTGTAGCATAGTCCTACCAAACTTTCCAAAAGGAGCTAATGCTAATTCTGGATAAATTCTTCCCCAAATAGGGGAATGTTATATTTACTTTTCTATTGCTGTGGCGAGATATCATGACCAACACAATTTATCAGAGAAAGAGTTTATTTGGGACTTAGTAATTGGAGGATGACTCCATGACCATCTTGGTAAGGAACATGGCAGAAAGCAGGCAGGGATGGTGCTAGACAGTAGCTGAGATCTTATGCTTTGGTCTACAAGTATAAGGGTAGAGAACTAACTGGGAAAGGCATGGAATTTTGAAATCTCAAAATCAGCCTTCAGTGACATCATCCAACAAGGATACTCCTAATCCTCCCAAAAGAGTTTCACCAACTGGGAATCTAGCACTAAACATATGAGCCTAGGTGGGCTATTCGTATTAGAACCACCACAGAGAAGAAATAATCCTTCCAAAGATGTTCTGCAATTGTGGCAATATTTTGATGCAAAACAAGTTAAAAGAAAAACAATAAAAATACAAAGTTATAGATCAATATAGATCAATACACTAGATAAAATATTTTTAAATTTCAGCAAAATACTGACAAACTAAGTCTAATATCACATTACACTTTTTTTAGCATTGTCAAATGAAATTCATCCAGAGTGCGAAGAAGTCTCTACACATGCAAACTGATAGGTCTACCACAGCAACAATAGACTGAAGTGTGAAAACCATGTAGTGTCCTCAGTAGATGAAGAAAGGCATTAGATAACATTCTTCATCACTTACTGATGAAAATTAAAACACTGGGTATGAAAGAAATACACTCAAGCATAGTTATTATATTAGTTACAATATATAACATTATAATTATATGCAATACAATACATTTATATATAATATATGATTACTAAATTCCTTGTTGGTGAAACACTTTGGGAAGGATTAGGAGGTGTGACCTTGTTGAAGGATGTTACTGAGGGCTGTCTTTGAGGTTTTAAAAGTCTCTCTCTCTCTCTCTCTCTCTCTGTGTGTGTGTGTGTGTGTGTGTGTGTCTGTGTGTGTATGTATAGTAATAGGAAAGCTAAAAACTATCTTTAAGATGTTAAGAGACAAGAATGCCCATTTTCACAACTTTAATTCAGCAGAGCACTGTGAGTCTAGTCTGAGTTATTCATCAAGAGGGAATAAAAAGACTATTCAAATTAGAAATGGGAATACCAAATTGTCACTGTTCTCAGATGACATTATCTTATATAAAGAAAAACCCAACCTCTGTCAAAATCTATTCAAATTAATAAACGAGTTTAGTAACATTGCAAGATATAAAATCAACATTTGAAAAAATCAGTAGTGTTGCTACATGTCAGATGTAAATTAACTGAAGTAGAAATGACAAAAGTAATCTTATTTATAATATCTATAAATATATATTTAAGCAAATTAAACCACAAAGGTAAAAATCTCAAAAAAAATCCATATAACATTAATGGGGGAGCCAAAGACACACATGAGAAAAATAAGTGTCATGCATTCATTATTAAAAGAATTACTATTATTAAAAAGCCCATGTTATGCCAAGTTTATAGGGTCAATTCATTTCTGATCCAATAATATTGCTTAGTTCTTCATAGAACTGAAATCAATGTTAATGTTTATAAGGAACCACAAAAAAGGAGTAGGGGCAGAAACAAAAACCACTTTTGACGAGGCATCATACTACAGGGACACGTCTTCCCACAATGCAATGGGACACGATGCACAGCTGCAGGAGCAAGCCAGTTTGACCTTGGTGTGAAGCAGGCATGTATATAAGTGGTACAGAACAGAGTCTAGAAATGAACCCGTATGTCCCTAGCCAATCGCTCTCAATTCATGTACCAACGACAAGCATTGGAGAAAGATGTTAGAAAAACTGGTTACCCATATGTAGATGAGTGAAGCTTGAATTACAAACTAATGTAGTATCAGAGATTGTGATACTACAAGAAAAGAATAATGGAAATCCTCGGCATATTGAAATGGTCAAAGAACCTTTGAACAAGATTCCTAAATCATAAGAAAAATTTACATACTTAAAATCTATTCATCACAAAAAATGAAACCATCAACAAGGTGAGAAAAGGACCTACAAAAAAAAAAAAAAGCCAAATTACACACCAAATGGGAGTTCAACATCCTGAACATTTAGAAAGGTTTTCCAAAATCTTAATGGCAAAAAAAACCCCAAAAAAACAAAATACAAATAATATGATTTAAAAGTGAGAGATTAAACAGGTATAGTGCATCTTTCTCAAAAGAAAATACATATCTGAAAGTCGGGACACACATTCATGTTTTCAGGTATTTTTTTTTCTGATTTAGACTTCTTTTTTTTAATTCGATATATTTTTTATTTACATTTCAAATTATTTCCCCTTTTCTAGCCCCCCACTCCCCGAAAGTCCCGTAAGCCCCCTTCTCTCCCCCTGTCCTCCCACCCACCCCTTCCCACTTCCCCATTCTGGTTTTTTTTTTTTTTTTTTTTTTTTGCATCCCACCTCTTGGATTTGTTTTTTTTTTTTAATTTTTTTTATTCGATATAATTTATTTACATTTCAAATGATTTCCCCTTTTCTAGCCCCCCCACTCCCCGAAAGTCCCGTAAGCCCCCTTCTCTTCCCCTGTCCTCCCTCCCACCCCTTCCCACTTCCCCGCTCTGGTTTTGCCGAATACTGTTTCACTGAGTCTTTCCAGAACCAGGGGCCACTCCTCCTTTCTTCTTGTATCTCATTTGATGTGTGGATTATGTTTTGAGTATTCCAGTTTTCTAGGTTAATAACCACTTATTAGTGAGTGCATACCATGATTCACCTTTTAAGCCTGGGTTACCTCACTTAGTATGATGTTCTCTAGCTCCATCCATTTGCCTAAGAATTTCATGAATTCATTGTTTCTAATGGCTGAATAGTACTCCATTGTGTAGATATACCACATTTTTTGCATCCACTCTTCTGTTGAGGGATACCTGGGTTCTTTCCAGCATCTGGCAATTATAAATAGGGCTGCTATGAACATAGTAGAGCATGTATCCTTATTACATGGTGGGGAATCCTCTGGATATATGCCCAGGAGTGGTATAGCAGGATCTTCTGGAAGTGAGGTGCCCAGTTTTCGGAGGAACCGCCAGACTGCTTTCCAGAGTGGTTGTACCAATTTGCAACCCCACCAGCAGTGGAGGAGTGTTCCTCTTTCTCCACACCCTCTCCAACACCTGCTGTCTCCTGAATTTTTAATGTTTTCAGGTATTTTGAAAGCTAGGGAAAGTATATTTTTTGAACCTAAGAATCCACACATCAAATGAGGTACAAGAAGAAAGGAGGAGTGGCCCCTTGTTCTGGAAAAACTCAGTGAAGCAGTATTCGGCAAAACCAGAACGGGGAAGTGGGAAGGGGTGGGTGGAAGGACAGGGGGAGAGAAGGGGGCTTACGGGACTTTCGGGGAGTGGAGGGCTAGAAAAGGGGAAATCATTTGAAATGTAAATAAAAAATTATATCGAATAAAAAAAAGCAACTTGAAAAAAAAAAGAATTGAGATTAACCCTAATAATGCCATGAGGTCCTTCCCTACAAATATAAATATACAAATGCCAATTATCCACATTATTAATAATCAATGAAATGTTAATTATAATCATGGAAAAACTGGGCACAATGATGCATGGAGAGACCGATAAGCATATGTTCTAGACCAGCCTGGGCTACATAGCACAACCCTTTCCACAAAATAACAAAAAGAACAAAAACCACACACACACACACCACACACACACACCACACACACACACACACACATACTCACACACATACACATACACACACAATCATGATGAGATATCCCTTCACCCCAGTAAGCTTGGCTATTATCAGAAAGACAAAGGACAATCTAATGAGAATGTGGAGAAAATGGAAACCTTTGAACACTGTCAAGGCAAAGGTAAATTTATACAGTCATTATAAAAACCAGTATGGAAATTTTTGTTTTTTTTTTAAATTAGAACTGATATTTGATCCAGAATCTCATTATAGGGTATGTATCCAAAGGAAATGATACCAGTGTTCTAAAGAAACATCTGCACTTTCATACTTACTGGTATATCACCCATTAGCCACGAGCTAGAAATAATCTATGTGTCAATTGAATTATGAGTGAGAAAATAAAATGTAATGTGTATATACAAAGGGATACTATACAGCCATAAAAGTGAAATGAAATGCATTTGAAACAACTTGGGTGGAATCGGAGAATGCTATATTAAGCAAATTAAGCGAAAATCGCATGCTCTTGCTCCTATGTGAAATCTGGATTACATGGAAGTTAAGAACAGAATGACAAGGAGAGAAGAGGTGGAGGAAAGCAGGGTTGTAAGGATGGAGAGAGGTCAGTCCATGGACCCTATCTTATGCTGAGTAGGAGCAGAGTAAGAAGTGAAGGTGTGTTGCTGTGTACACTGTATGATTAAAGACAATAACAACATACTTCAAAAATACAGGAATACATTCACAAAGAAATATGGCTCACAGAGACTAAAGCACCAATCACAGAGTCCAGATGTGGCCCTGCTAGGCCCTCTGCATATACGTCTTGGTTGTGTTCTTGTGGAACTTATAACATTTAGGAGTGTGGCCATCAGTGATTCTTTTGCCTAACTTTGGGACATCTTTCCTTCTACTGGGTTACCTTGCCTGGCCTTGATATGAGGGTTTGTTTTTAGTCTTTTAGTAATTTATTATGCCATATTTGGTTGATATCACTGGGAGGCCTGCTCTTTTCTGAAAGTAAAGAGAGGAGCAGTTGATCTGGGAGAGAAGGAAAGTTGGAGGAGACAACTGGGAGAAGAGGAGGGAAGGAGAACTGTATATTAGGGTTTAGTTTATGAGAGAATAAAAAAATGAATGAATCAATGAATGACAGGTTTAACCTAATTCAAACATCACATAATATATATGCAAATTGAAACATCAAATGTCACCATATCAAAGGTATTAATTTTTAATGATTTTATGTATCAAATTTTTGAAAGAAAAAATTAGCTTAAAGCTAAAAACATAGCTTTGCTTTGTAAATATGTTACATATTATCATTGTCCCTATGAGTGACCCATGTTCTCCCAGGAGCATATGTGCACCTAACAGTATGGATGTCCTATCTTACTTGTATAGTTGAAAGATTGGATCAAAGCTTGGGTGTGGTTATGAGAGTACAAACGTCTTACAAAGCAGGAGAGTGCATATAAAACTGATTTATCTAATAGAAAAGAGACTCAGGTGTTAGTGAATGGAGCTCCAAACTTTGCCTAATATTTATTATTCTTTTAATTTTCTCTCTAATAAACAGGTTAATCTCTCCAAAAATATACATAGATGGCCCTCATCTGTAGGTCCTGATGATATATTAATGATGTGAAAATTATGAATTAGACTCATGTTCTTAAAGTCCTGTTTTGCTGGCGCACATGTCAAGGTTTCTGGGGGCTTCTAGAATCAGAAAGAAAGAGTCTAGTGCTTTCTTATAACCACTGAGGAAGATAGTCCTTGATTTGTTTGTTTTCATTTAGGAGTTTCTGATTTCCAGAACTGTAACATTATATATTTGTGCTGTTTTAGTCACTAAGTATCTAATTATTTGTTATAGCAACAGAAAAAAAAGAGAAAAGGAAAAATACCACCCTCATAACATCCCAAATATAAACATTAAAGACGAGAAGGAAATAGTACCACAAACTGTGTCTTTTTTCATTTTTAATCTGGAAATCATATTGATGCAATCTTAGTCTCAGTACCAAGATGCTTCTGTTCTCTTTATTTTAGTAAATTTATCTTTTATCTGATTATTCTACTCTAAGTTTTATATCAGCTAATTTTAAAAGCCTAGATTCCCACTTCTTATTTTGGTGGGATGATAGCAAAGTAGTGTTTTAAATCTTTGAGACTACCCTTATTCTTTATGAATTTATTGTCTTAACGAGCATGTATTTTGATGATTTTCTTTGTTTGTTGTTATTGCTTAGTTTTCTTTTGGAAGCTCCAGGCAATAATAAGCTTTCCCCCTTTCCATCCATCAGCATTCGTGTGATCTACCCCGGCACCTCATTTACCTCCACACAGTTCATATGCTGAAGCCCCTATAAGGTCTACCCCTTTGGCTTTCTATCATTGACAACCTTTATTCTTGTAATGAGGATTCAAACATGCTAAAAACACAAGAAACAGGGGAAGGAGGGAGACAGAAGGGAGGAGAGGAAGAGAGAGAGAAATAGGTTGAACGTGGTTGTGGTAACAAAGTTGCCATGTGGTTGTGGATCCAGTAACAAAGTTGCCATATTCCAAGGTGATTCCAGCTTACAGCTGGAGGAACAATGAATAAAACTCAAGAAAGAATCTCTTCAACCAAGAGAAAATGTTTCCAGACAGCTTAACTTTGAAAGCGAGGAACTATATGGTAGGTGAAAAGAAAATTCCTGATCTAGAGAACTTCGTTTTCCTTTAAGAAAAAATGAGATGGAAAAGGACAAGAAAAGGGCAGGTCTAAGTGGGAGATACGAAAGAAAGCTGGGAGAATAACATCCCTGAGGAGGCAGCAGAGATGAAGACAGCTCAGTTAACCACAGCTCAGTTTCTGGAGATTCTGATGTAGTCAAACAGAAACTTCCATTTCCTCCATCTGGTTCGTAATAAAAATGCAACAAAGTAAAATCTAAATGAAGACTATGAGAAGCTTTATTTTTTAACCCACATTGACAAGTTATTCGAAATGCATATAGTTTTAAATACCATGTAATAAAGCTCTCAAAATATAAACCCACTTTTATGGCAGGTCAACGATGCCATTTAAAAATCAGTACTGAGGAAGTCAGTTCCATCACAGGGTAAATGTATCAACTGAGTTCCTCCTTGGTTTCTTCTAAATTATTTATTTCACAAGGAAAAAAAAAACTTCCACCTTTTCTTCCACAAGCTTTTCCTTTCTCCCTAATCTCTTCCAGCTTACTATGTATGACAGGTGCTAGTAATTTTTTATCTCTTACGAGCTGGATTAACTTGTTAGTTAAATGTTTGAAGTGTAATTTAACAATTAGAATTCTAAGAGGTGTTCAAAAACATCTGTGCCTTATTAGGCATTAAAGCCAGGCATCTCTATTAATACTACTACATTTTAATTCTTGAATGAGAAATCTAGCCGTGCATGTATTAACAATATATTTTGCTCTGTGTACACAGGATATAAAAGACTATTTTTGTATTCTTTTTTAAGAAGAATAAAATATGCATCTTTCAGCACATGTGCAAACAGGGATTAAAGGTTGCAAGGCCCCATGGTGTTAGCTTGGACTAGCTGCCTTGAGAGGCATGTGTCACGGGTTTTACGGGTTAGTATCTGTGGCTCCTGAGGTACAGTGTGCCTTGCAGTTCCTGAGAGACGGATGCACTCCCTCAGGCAGTGAACTTTTCAGGCAGCTTTGTGTTTCTCTGTATGTTCCCTTGTAAGTCAAGAAACCAAGGAAGCGTTGACAGGACAACTGGTCTTAGACATTAATCTTGTGCACCCTGTATAACTTGCAAACGTCATTGTATCCTGGCAACTACAACTGTATCGATCCTGGCAATGGCCATTATATCCCGTTTTTAATAAAAGTATAAAATATCTGATTACTCCCAATAAAATTGTCACATCCTCAGTTGTACTGTGGTCCCCTCCAACCTCCCCTGATTTAACTCCTCAAGGCCATATCCGATGACCTTGGCCAGGTAAATAAGCTAAGGCATTTAGAGAAGATAAAGTTCACACTTGCAAAAATACCCCGAGTTTTTTATATTTATAAAGCATCACTAGGGACATAATTTGAATAACTGTATGGAAAATTACAAGGGGACACTCAAAACGTGGACAGGAATCATAAGACTAAGTTGAAATGACTTAGGGGACAGACAGAACACCAGATGTGTCTCTGCAGAGGGCAAAGGGACGGTGCAGCACCAGTACAGTGGGAGAGCAGCAGCAGCAGCAGCAGCAGCAGCATTAGATGACACATGCATTTGTCAGGTGCTTTTTGCCTGGCTCCGAAAATGTGCAATTTCCCATCATCTGCTCCGGCAAAGGGAGAGAGGTCACAGATAATGCAAAGTAGGAGATGGTACCAGTGCTAAAGCCGTTCGTGTTTGGATTTAGAATGTCTGTCTTCTAGGTACCTGTGATCCCTTCAGAGTATAAGCCTGAAGCCGTCGCGGTCTTAACCCCTTCTGAAGGTCTGTCCTTCCCATGTACTCAGCTTTTCACATACTTGCAGGTCTAGCAACACGGCCCATGTCTAACAGGCGATTCTAAAAGACTCCTTCCTGTCAATCTCAGGAGCATTGACAAGTTAGTTTATCCTGACCACTCACACCAGGGGATTTCGCTGCTTTGTATCCTTGCTGTGCTGAGCCCTTGAAGCTTGTTTCTTGCCCCGTTTCCTGCCAGCCAGCCTCCTAAGCCTTCTACTGCTACATTCAACTCCCAGTTCCCCTTGGGACTCAGTTTTTATTCCCTCCATCTCCCTCCGACCTTCTGTTCTGCTTGCCAGACTCTACTCTGCCTACTGGAATCCCCGAAGGACTCTCCTCTAGATCCTCAACCTCACAAGTGCATCTAACGGAGCCTTGTTAAAGTGAGGCTGTGTGTCCGCAAGTCACAACCTTTAAACAATATTTATTTATTTGACACATTTTATTTGAGCTAACTCACAAATAAAATCATTACACAGATAGTTTAAGGAACCTGCTCAGACACCATTCCAGTCCTGGGCATATACTCATAGAACTCAATATTCAATACAGGCATAATTACAAATTAATGTTTATTGATGCTCTATCTACAAACAGTAAGAATATTAATGTAAACGTAGTAAAAGGGGATCAGACTGAGATGGTGCACACACTCAATCCTATCACACAGGAGGTGGAGGCAGAGGACCACTGCCAGTTTGAGGTCAACTTGGTTTACCTAGAGCGTTCCAGGCCAGCCAGTGAGATCATGTCAATATCTAAGAATGTTCAAACTACTTCTTACCACTGCTGTTGAAGTGAAAACAAAAATATACATATATACTTATATACACAAACACATATAAGCATACAAATACATGTATGCATACATACTTATCATACATGCATACATGCAGTCAGACATAGATACACATAGGACATACAAACACATGTACACAAAGCACCCACATGCACACACATACATAAATACATACACAAACATGACACACACATACACACAGAAACACATGCATATATACAGGTATATACATACATATAAAATACACACATGAACACATACACACATACGTTGTTTTACTGTTTTATCTATGTATTTTTACTTTTTGATACCCCAGATTAGTCTTAAGAACTTTAATTTTGGCTAGTGTCCCCATGATAACTCATATTTCCCTGTAGTCATCCTACTTCTGAGAGGATGACCTGGGAAAAACCTTTCTTCAGGGATTGGTGTATTTTCTCAGAAATATCTTTTTAAATCCTGGTTATGTAAGCAAGCCACAAGACATATTGCTAACATATGCCCCAACTACTGAATCTCTATTATTGAATTATGTTGAGGTGGCTGCGGCAGCAGCAGCTGGTCCAGCGGAAGGGCTATCAGCAGTGGAACCAAGGTGACAGGGTCCAGGCAGGCCTTGCGCCCATGACCACTGACCTTCGCTGGTCAGCCGGGCTGCAAGCAGTGGAAGATTTACAGCGCCTTTCACCCCACAGAAGCTACATCAGAACTCTGCCTCCTGCCAGTCAGTTACGAGAGTCTCTCCGCCATCTTGGATCTCAGGCACCAGAGAAATCAGACAGACTGAGGTATGCAAATATAACCCGAGGCCAACATCGTGGGGGTCTAAGTCCGACGGGGCGTTGGCTGCACCCAGGCCCTGGGCTGTTCAGGGGGCCATTGGTGTGCAAACCCGGCCAGGAGGTTTTTTGCCCCGGCCCAGCGCGCGATGCTATTTTGACTACAGGACGCCAGAGAGTTCTAGCAGGCAAAGTCAGCTAAGAGTCATAGCCTGAGCTAACATAGCAGGGGTCTAAGCCCAACAGGCCTTGGACTGACCCCAGGCCCTGGGCTGCTCTGTGGGCCATCTGTGTGCCAACCCGGCCAGGAGGTTGTTAGCCTAGCAGACTCTCGCAGCACTCTCAGGGAGCTCGGGCATAAATCCTGGCCACGTGACAGACCCAATTAACAGTCATAGCCCGAAGGGAACTTTGCTCAGGCCTTAGCCTGCCAGGCTTTTGCTTAGACTCAGGGCCTCAGCAGCTAGGCTACCCGTGTGTGCACCAACCCGGTTGGGAGATCGCTGCCCAGCAAAGTGACCAGCACTCAGAAAAGGTTCCGCAGCACTCACTGAAGGAGCAAAGGGGCACTGCCTATTTCACACAGACAACCTGGGGCAAGGCACACTAGGACTCCAAGGGCACCCAAGAGGAGGACAGCACATTAGCAATCTATAACAGGGGAAACCCAGCCATCCAGTATTGCAGAAATAGCCCTACAGCCTCACAGGAGGCACAAATACCAGCCAGAGATAAGACCAACTAACGCCAGAAATAACAAGATGGCAAAGGGCAAACACAGGAACGCTACTAACAGAAATCTAGGCAATATGGCAGCATCTGAACCAAACTCTCCAACATCAGCAAGTCCTGGTTACACAAATACACTAGAAAAACAAGATTTGGATTTAAAAATCACTGTTTGTGATGCTGCTAGAAGAACACAAAAAGGGCATAAATGAATCTCTTAAAGAAATACAGGGGAACATGAATAAGCTAGAAACCTGTATAATGGAAACACAAAAATCACTTAAAGAAATTCAGGAGAATAAGGCTCAAGAGATAGAAGCCAATAAAGAAGAAACACACATACACACACACACACACACACACACACACACACACACACAAACTTAAAGAAATGCAGGAGAAAGTGAGTCAAACAGCAGAAGTCATGAAAGAGGAAACACAAAAATCGCTTAAAGAATTATAGGAAAACACAAACAAGCAAGTGAAGGAGCTAAGCAAAACCATCCAGGATCTAAAATCAGAAGTAGAAACAACTAAGAAATCACAAAGGGAGACAACTTTGGAGATAGAAAACCTTGCGAAGAAATCAGGGGCCATAGATGTAAATATCAACAACAGAATACAAGAGATGGAAGAATCTCAGATGCTGAAGATACCATAGAAACCATTGACTCAACAGTCAAAGAAAATGCAAAATGCAAAAAGCTTGTATCCCATAACATCCATGAAATCCAGGACACAATGAGAAGACCAAACCTAAGGATTATAGGTATAGATGAGAGCGAAGATTTACAGTTGAAAGGGCCAGCAAATATCTTCAACAAAGTTATGGAAGAAAACTTTCCCAACTTAAAGAGAGAGATGCCCATGAATATACAAGAAGCCTACAGAACTCCAAACAGACTGGACCTGAGCAGAAATACCTCTCGTTACATAATAATCAAAACCCCAAAACTAAACAAAGAAAGAATATTAAAGGCATCAAGAGAGAAAAAAGCCAAGTAAACATATAAAGGAAGACCTATCAGAATCACACCAGACTTCTCACCAGAGACCATGAAAGCTAGAAGATCCTGGGCAGGTCTCATGCAGACTCTAAGAGAACACAAATGTCAGCAAAGACTACTATACCCAACAAAACTCTCAATCACAATAGATGGAGAAACCAAGATATTCCATGAGAAAACCAAATTTATACAATATCTTTCTACACACCCAGCTCTAAAAAGAATAATAGGAGGAAAACTCCAATACAAGGAGGGAAACGACACCCTGGAAAAAGCAAGATAGTTACCTTCTTTCATCAAACCCAAAAGAAGATAACCACTCAAATATAAAAATAACATTGAAAATGACAGGAAGTAATAATCACTATTCCTTAATATCTCTTAACGTCAATGGACTCAACTCCCGAATAAAAAGCCATAGACTAACAGGACATTTTGCTGCACGCAGGAACACACCTCACTGTCAAAGACAAAAACTACCTTAGAGTAAAAGGCTGGAAGACAATTTTACAAGCCAATGGTCTCGGGAAATGAGCCAGAGTAGCCATTCTAATATCAGATAAAATTGACTTTCAACCTAAAGTCATCAAAAGAGATACAGAAGGACACTTCTTGCTGCTCAAAGGAAAAATCTACCAAGAAGAACTTTCAATTCTGAACATCTATGTGCCAAATGCAAGGGCACCCTCATTCATAAAAGAAACTTTACTAAAGCTCAAAGCACACATTGTACCTATCAAAATAATTGTGGGTGACTTCAACACTCCACTCTCCTCAATGGACTGATCAGGAAAACAGAAACTAAACAGGGACACAGTAAAACTAATTAAAGCTTTGGACCAATTGGACTTGAATGATATTTATAGAACATTTCACCCTAAAACAAAAGAATATACCTTTTTCTCAGCACCTCATGGTACTTTCTCCAAAATCGACCATATAATTGGTTACAAGACAGACCTCAACAAATATAAAAAGATCGAACTAATCCCATGCCTCTTATCTGATCACTGGAGTAAGAGTGGTCTTCAATGGCAATAAAATCAACAGAAAGCCCACATACACGTGGAGGCTGATCAATACTCTACTCAATGACACCTTGGCCAAAGAAGAAATAAAGAAAGAAATCAGAGACTTTTTAGAATTTAATGAAAATGAAGGCACAACATACCCAAATCTTTGGCACACAATGAAAGCAGTACTAAGAGGAAAACCCATAGCCCTGAGTGCCTCCAAAAAGAAAATTGAGTGTGAATACACTTGCAGCTTAAGTACACACCTGAAAGACCAGGAACAAAAAGAAGCCAATTCACCCAGGAGGAGTAGAAGACAGGAAATCATCAAACTCAGGGCTGAAATCAGTCAAGTGGAAACAAAGAGAACCATACAAAGAATCAACGAATCCAGGAGGTGGTTTTTTGAGAAAATCAACAAGATAGATAAACCCTTAGCCAGACTGAGAAAGAGCAGAAAGAAAGTATCCAAATTAACAAAATTAGAAATGAAAAAGTGGATATAACAACAGAAACTGGGGAAATTCAAGAAATCATCAGATCCTACTACAAAAGCCTATACTCATCACAACTGGAGAATCTGGAGGAATTGGACAATTTCCTAGACAGTTACCCAATACCAAAATTAAATCAGAACCAAATAGATCATCTAAACAGTCCCATAATGCCTAAAGAAATAGAAGGAGTCATAGAAAGCTTTCCAACCAAAAAAAGCACAGGACCAGATGGCTTCAGTGCAGAATTCTATCAGACCTTCAAAGAAGACCTAACACCAATACTATTCAAACTATTCCACAAAATAGAAACAGAAGGAACACTACCCAATTCCTTCTACGAAGCCACAATTACGCTGATACCAAAACCACACAAAGATACAACAAAGAAAGAGAATTTTTCCCTTATGAACATCGATGCAAAAATACTCAATATTTGATTGGATTGCCAACCGAATCCAAGAACACATAAAAACGATCATCCTCCATGATCAAGTAGGCTTTATTCCAGGGATGCAGGTTTGGTTCAATATACCGAAATCCATCAATGCAGTCCACTACATAAACAAACTCAAAGAAAAGAACCACATGGTCATTTCATTGGATGCTGAAAAAGCATTTGACAAAATTCAGCATCCTTTCATGCTTAAAGTCTTGGAAAGAACAGGAATTCAAGACCCATACCTAAACATAGTAAAAGCAATATACAGCAAACCGGAAACCAGCTTCAAATTAAATGGAGAGAAACTTGAAGCAATCCCACTAAAATCAGGGACTAGACAGGGCTGACCCCTTTCTCCTTATCTTTTCAATATAGTACTTGATGTACTAGCTCGGGCAATTAGACAACATAAGGAGGTCAAAGGGATACAAATTGGAAAGGAAGAAGTCAAACTATCATTATTTGCAGATGATATTATAGTCTACCTAAGTGACCCAAAAAACTCCACTAGGGAACTCCTACAGCTGATAAACAACTTCAGCAAAGTGGCTGGTTATAAAATCAACTCAAGCAAATCAGTAGCCTTCCTATACTCAAAGGATAAGCAGGCTGAGAAAGAAATTAGGGCAATGACACCTTTCACAATAGCCACAAACAGAATAAAGTACCTTGGGGGTGACTCTTACCAAACATGTGAAAGATCTGTATAACAAGAACTTCAAGACTCTGAAGAAGGAAATGGAAGAAGACCTCAAAAAATGGAAAAACCTCCCATGCTCATGGATTGGCAAGATTAATATAGTTAAAATGGCCATTTTGCCAAAAGCAATATACAAATTCAACGCAATACCCATCAAAATCCCAACTCAATTCTTCATAGAGTTAGAAAGAGCAATTCTCAAATTCATCTGGAATAACAAAAAACTAGCTAAAACTATTCTCAACAACAAAAGAAATTCTGGGGAATCAGTATCCCTGACCTCAAGCAACACTACAGAGCAATAGTGTTAAAAACTGCATGGTATTGGTACACTGACAGGCAGGCAGATCAATGGCACAGGATTGAAGATCCAGAAATGAAACCACACACCTCTGGCCACTTGCACCTTGACAAAGGGGCTGAAAACATCCAATGGAAAAGAGATAGTCTTTTCAACAAATGGCGCTGGTTCAACTGGAGGTCAGCATGCAGAAGAATTCGAATTGATCCATCCTTGTATCCTTGTACTAAGCTCAAATCCAAATGGATCAAGGACTTCCACATAAAGCCAGACACTCTGAAGCTAATAAAAAAGAAACTGGGGAAGACCCTTGAGGACATCGGTACAGGGGGAAAGTTCCTGAACAGAACCAATAGCATATGCTCTAAGATCAAGAATTGACAGATGGGACCTCATAAAATTACAAAGTTTCTGTAGAGCAAAGGACACCATCAAAAGTACAAATTGGCAACCAACAAATTGGGAAAAGATCTTCACCAACCCTACATCAGATATAGGGCTAATATCCAGTATATACAAAGAACTCAAGAAGTTAGACCCCAGAAAACCAAATAACCCTATTAAAAATGGGGTACAGAGTTAAACAAAGAATTCTCACCTGAAGAACTTTGGATGGCGGAGAAACATCTTAAAAAATGCTCAACTTCATTAGTCATCAGGGAAATGCAAATCAAAACAACCCTGAGGTTTCACCTTACACCAGTCAGAATGGCTAAGATTAAAAACTCAGGATGTGGAGAAAGAGGAACACTCTTCCACTGCTGGTGGGGTTGCAAATTGGTAAACAAAACTCTGGAAATCAGTCTGGCGGTTCCTCAGAAAACTGGGCACGCCACTTCTGAAAATCCTGCTATACCACTCGTGGGCATATACTCAGAGGATTCCCCAGCATGTAATAAAAATATGGAAATATAGTGGAAATATATGTTCCACTATGTTCATAGCAGCCCTATTTATAATAGCCAGAAGCTGCAAAGAACCCAGGTATCCCTCAACAGAAGAATGGATGCAAAAAATGTGGTATATATACACAATGGAGTACTATCCAGCTATTAGAAACAATGAATTCATGAAATTCTTAGGCAAATGGATGGAGCTGGAGAACATCATATTAAGTGAGGTAACCCAGTCTCAAAAGATCAGTTGTGGTATGCACTCACTAATAAGTGGATATTAGCTTGGAAAACTGGAATACCCAAAACATAATCCACACATCAAATGAGTTACAAGAAGAACAGAGGAGTGGCCCCTGGTTCTGGAAAGACTGTGTAGCAGTATAAGACCAAACAGGGTAGTGGGAAGGGGTGGGTGGGAGAACAGGGGGAGGTAAGGGGTCTTATGTAACTTTCGGGGAGTGGGTGACCAGAAAAGGGGAAATCATTTGAAATGTAAATAAAAATTATATCAAATAAGAAAAAAAAAGAAATGTTATGTTTAGTCTGAACTTGCACAAAATTCAAGTACACATCAAATTTGCGTTCCCTTACTTCAGGCTTTAGCCGCTGACACTTTATTATGGATGGCCTTGGGGACAGACAAGTGTTGCTGTTTTATTTAAGAACCTGACTTGTCCTTCTCTCCCTTCCCCTTTGTACCCCTCTGAGTTCTTTTTGTCTTTTCCTCACCACAAAACATACATTGAGTATTCACTGTATTCTAGCGTTAAAGTAGACAGAGGCCAGAACTAAGGACAAAAGCTAGGAAGGTTGGCACCAGAGATAAGCCCAGGTTCAGAAAACCCTGAGACTTAAGACCGCCTTTGCGAAAGGGCAGCCTGTGACAGAAGCCACAGCCATTCAGGTGAGCCTGTATGCTCGAGACTCCCTTCTGCGCTGGAATGAAAATATCAGTGGGAATTATTCTATAAATGTGGCCATTATGTTTTACTTCTGCTGATATTGAAGTTCGTTCCTGTTCCCTGAGGACTCTAGTGCAGGCAAAGGGATGCTCTGGTCTGGCCGGATGCAGATGCCAGCCGGGAGTTTTAACATTTTCTGTAGGCGATCACTCTGTGGGTAATTGAAAGTGGGCTCTTTGAAAAGCCAGTGATTTAATAATTTTCTTATGAATTAAAAAATAGGCATGTGCTTTTCCTTTCTTCGCTCTAAAGCAGCCATTTAAACGTCTTCCAGTCTGGGAATATTTCTGGCTTAAATATTTCATAACTCTTAAAATTAAAAGGCTTAGTATTTAGGGCAAATAGTTCCTGTTCTATTTCACATAACTAGGGCTGAATGTTTAAAGTTCTGACGTTTCCTGGCACAGGGACAAACTGCTGCTGTGTTTTACAGCCACACGGAGAGTGAGGTAATCGCCAGCAGCAGAGGCATTGATATCTTTCTCCAAGTTATTCACAGCCTTCAGGTCCCACATGTGCGGGTTCCTACCTGACATCTCCTCTCTGCCACATTCAATTGCTTTTGTTAATTTCATCGATTTAAAAAGAGCAGTTCTGCTTTGTGCTTGCCTTTAAGGGAGCCAGGGGAATTGATGTATTTCCTTCACATTCCTTCCCAGCGGTTGATGACATTTTCAATAAAGAACCTTTTTTCTTTTGGCTGTTCTTATTTTGCATCACGCATGTGCCTTTGGGATACTCTAGCAATTGTACTGGACAATATTCATGGTATAGTGTGTGAGAGTACAGACAAAGGCAGACACACAGAGACACTTTCACACACACAAGCAAAGTACAACTACAATTTAAAAAATGTGGTGTGGACAGACTCGTGCTTCTTCATATTTATAATGACAACACTGGGAGATATTTATATACATGTATATGTGTGAATATTTGCCTATTTTGTGAATACAATAAACTCTTAAACCCTTAAGAAGTCATATTTGGTGAATGTTTTGTCCATGAGAACTAATATTGCTAATATTAATCTGTCAAGCCATCAAACTTCATTAGGTTGCTAAACTTCATACATAGCTTCTAGTAGTAATAGTAAATCCTTATGTCATGTCCAAGGGATATTCCTGAATGAAAGAAAGCCAAGGATCATGATATTTGTCCTTACTATGAGTTTGGAGGACAGCAAAGGACAAACATCCTACTGTTTCTACATATATATGTATATATAGTTATATATGTATATGTGCTAGAGATCAATCCCAGACCATTGTGTATGCTAGGTTAGCACTTCACCATTAGTTATACTTTCATCTCAATTTGTATTATTTTTATGGAGACATACATAGTTTATCTATTATTAATTCCAAGTATGCCTGAAATTTCCAGTTAAATAATAGTTAATCTCCACGTTTTATTCTCTTTATCATTACTTTTTAGTAATCTCCCCATTCCTTTTGAGCTCAAAGATTTTAGGCATTTGCTTAAACAATCATAAATGTTATATGATTCTATAGTCAATGAAAATAATGGACATATTATCATGTGAATTATTATACCTTAAATATGTGAATGATAGGTTCATTTAAAATTCTCCGTATAACACCTGTTTGCTTATAGGAATATTTTTGAAATTTTTAAGTCAAAAACTTACCATTATGCCAGACTAATATTAGTTGTGGGATAACTTACCATTATCCCAGACTAATATTAATTGTGTTCATTAACTGTTATAGGTTACTTCGATATAATGAACACAAATTATAAACTTCTGGGACCAGCAGGATGGCTCAGCAGAAAGGCACTTGCCAAATCATCCTGACAATCTGAATTTGACCCTGTAACCTATGAGAAAGTGGAAGACAAAACTGACTTCACACAGTGTCTTCTCATCTCCACAGGTGCCCAAGCACATGTGTACCCTAGCACACACACACACACACACACACACACACACACACAACGCACACCAAACCCAATAGTAATAATAATACATTTAAAATAAAATACAGAAATGTCTAATATGTGGGTGAAATGAACACTTTAAAAACTACTATAGTGAGCATCATTAGAGACTGCCTGTTCATGTGTGTATATTTTTGATATTATATTGATTTCTACTCTATTAAAATAACATGTATATGTCCTGCAAAGTTTGCCTAGCACTTCCTGCAATAATGACTAAACAACGCTTGCTTGTTGTTTAATGTAGGGATGGCATTGTTACACGTATTTGCCATTTGTCTAGAACTGCAGCTCTTTTGGAACTGTTGATGACATGTGTTATTGGCACAGTTTGTGGTTATTTCACAAAATATTCTAATCCATACAATGCCCCTGTGTTGTTCTAAGAGTTTTAAGGAGTGCATCAAGCAGTAGATGTATTTAGCATCATAAGTATGTGCTAGCAAGTTTTTAGTAGGAATTGGGAAAACCTGAATTATAAACTCAGAACCGAGTCCTTATCAACATTTTTAGCTAGTATGGAAGCATGGAGGGGTCTCTCACACATAAAGTCATTTACAAAACCACAAAGAAGTACAAATGAGATAGGTAGTGGACTTAACGGTGAACACAAGAAATGCTTATGGAATAAAAATCAAATGTATCCAGAGGGATTTCAGTTGGAAGTATATGGAAGACATAAGGAAGTATATGAAGACATATGGCTCCTGTGCGATCTTAGCAACTGGTAGATACTGATGATGTCTGAACGGGACATATTGGAAGAGAAAGATTTGAGGTTGGATGTAGGAGGTGCTTTCATTGTCACACAATGTACTTAAAGTGTCATTGAAATATTTAAGAGAGAATATCAAGTAGCAATTATTTACATGATTCCAGAGTTGAGAGGAGGAAGAAACGAAAGTGGTGGATGTGCAGAAGCCATTGATAATAAGGAGATACTTGAAGTGTTGGGCACCCTGAGCAACTATGCAATATGCTTATTATCACATTAAATGGCATACATCTGTGTACAGAAGCACCGTTACTATACCCAACACAGCAGATCGGTGCAGGAATCAATCTCTGGGATGGAGTAGAATAAAGTGTAGAAACTGACTACTGCCATTGAGAAGATAAAATTTTGTCTACTGCTTCGCCACAGGGCTCGGCCACTCACAGAGGAATTTGACCAGGCTTACCCTGGGCAGGTGTTGGACTGTAGGACAGCCCCAGGACTCCACATCATGGGTGGGGAGGCACAGGTGGAGCTGGTTCAGAATTCCTGGGACCCCTGCAAGGAGGCCGGTGCCATCTGGTTCTTAGGTTCTTGGGCACCCAGGTGACACTTGATGCTCCAGAAGAGCTGTATCTAACCCAGGGCTAAGGGGGAAAATAGGTGGCTCTGGCTAGTCCTGTGGGGAGAGTCCTTGGCTTGTCCGTGGTTAGCTGTAGGCTTGGCTTGGCTGTGGTTGTGGCTGGGAGTTCAGAGAAGCCTTCTCCTGGAGATAAGAAGGCTCAGTAGGTGAAGGCCTTCTCCATGGCTCTCCATGGTGGGGCCAGATGAAAAGAGGCTGTCCATGGTTTTAAGGCATTTTATTGTCTCGGCAGAAAATAGATGAGTGAAACCATATCCCCTTTCTCATCTACCTTTTGCAGGGAGGAGTGTCTGGGAAGGAAAGCTTATTGGCTAAGTCCTCCAGGCTAAGTCCTCCTCATTAAAACGGAAATCTGTCTTGAGCCTGCATTACCACAGGTCACATCTTCTACCTGTGGAGGGGCTTGGGGCATTGTGTCACTGAGGGTCACAAATCTAGGGAGAGCTGTGGCTGGTGATAGGGGCCTGGTGCCTGGGGACAGTCAAAAAGGCCTACTGTCCCTAAGGTTTCCAGTCTCAGACCAATCAGGAACAAAACTACCTTTCGCGGTCCCACACTAGTGCTTTTTATTTATTTATAAGAAATTTGAATTCAGAGTTGGTGACTTGATGACATTTACAGCAAATGTGTTGATTTCCTGGAACCTAGATAAACAGCATTACAAATTGCTGATATTGTTGATATTGATGTTTTTCTAATTTTGACATGAACTACTAAATACATCCTCACACATTCTTATATTTAAACATACATAGAACAATGAACTCAGGAATCAAGGAATTAAGCTTTTTAAAATCGGTTAATGAGTTGGGGCATGACATTTAACAATTTTGCCATTATTTGTTCTTAGAGATTGCAGTGTTAATTATGTTTTATATATCATCTCAATTACAAAGCCATTGAAGCTTTTATTGAGCAATAAATATACTAGGTTAGGTAGAGTTCAAGAAAGAATTAATCATTTTAAAACTCACCTTTTAACTGATTTTTTTGGGAGGGATGGGGAGAAAAAACAACCAGTCCTGTATATAAGCACATAAGGACAAAGAGAAAGGTATTTTCATTGACTGTATCATTTGAGTAGCCAGCCTTGCTGTCAAAGAGAAATGACTTAATGGGGAATAGAGACAACATGCAAGTTTATCATTTGTCATTATCTCACAAAATGTGTAGCAAGTGAGAAGACAGATGCAATAATGGTGATTACCATTTTTAAAATTCCCTTCAAGCTTTAAGTCTTCATTAAGAAAGATGCTAAGTAAAAACCATAGTTTGAGGGAAGGGTCAATATGGCTTCACTGTTCTGTGTTCTTCTGTGTTGTCTAGACAAACTGTGTTGGTTACAGGATATGCAGGCAGCTCACAGAGTGCATTGCTTTGAAAGAGCAAGGTCAAACATTTTGGAGCCACTTAACTCTCTCTCTCTGGGTATGTGCATGCTTGTATGTGTGTGTGTGTATGCGTGTGTATGTGTGTGTGTGTATCTGTGTGTGTGTGTTTGTGTGTATCTGTGGGTATGTGAGTGCTTGTGTGTCTCTCTGTGTGTGTATATCTGTGTGTGTGCTTGTGTGTATCTGTGGGTATGTGTGTGTGCTTGTGTGTATGTGTCTGTGGGTATGTGTGTGCTTGTGTGTGGTGTGTATGTGTGTGTGCATGCTTGTGTATATGTACATGTCCTTCAGCTAGCATCCCTTGTTTGCTCCCATCTGTGTCTTATAAATTTCAGACCCTGGTGTTCAAAAGTTGGTATGAGACACTGTGGCAAGAGGCATGAAGTATACGTGGAGAGATGGAGAGGCCTGCAGCTTCATCAGCTTCTCTTTGAGATAGGGTCCGTAAGGCACTGTAGGCACATAAATTCCATGTCCCTGATCCTGTATTGTCTTAGTTACAGTTTCTATTGCTTTTATGAAACATCATAACCACAAGTAAGTATGGAGGAAAGGGTTTATATGGCTTCCACTTTCATGTCATAGTCCATCATGAAGGAAGTCTGAATAAACACTCAGATAGGGCAGGGTACTCCAGGCAGGAGCTGATGCAGAGGCCATGCAGGGGAGTTGCTAACTGGCTTGCCCTCAAGGCCTTTCTCAGCCTGCTTTCTTATAGAACCCAAAACCACCAGCTCAGTGATGACACTACCCACCATGAACTGGGCCTACCCCCATCAGTCACTAATCAAAATACTGCCATACAGCAGGATCTTATGGAGGCGTTTTCTCAACTGCGCTTCCCTTCTTTCAAATGACTGACTTGTGTCAAGTTGACTAAAACTAGCCAGGACATGTATATTCTTTCTTTCTTTCTTTCTTTCTTTCTTTCTTTCTTTCTTTCTTTCTTTCTTTCTTTCTTTCTTTCTTTCTTTCTTTTTCTTTCTTTCTTTCTTTTTCTTTCTTTCTCGATTTCTTTCTTTCTCGATTTCTTTCTTTCTTTTTTCCTTTCTCTCCTCCTCCTCCTCCTCCTCCTCTTCCTCCTCCTCCTCCTCCTCCTCCTCCTCTTCATCTTACTCCTCCTCCTCCTCCTTCTGTAAATGGTCAGAGGTTTTTCTGGACCTGCATCCTCAGGCCATCTGTATTCCAGGAGAGCTATAGAAGTGGCCCAATGCATGTATAAACAATAGTGCTATGTCACACTGACAAAAAAATTGCCAAAATTTATTAATTGCTGTGTGCTTCTAACACTGTATAGTGTTTTTTTGCTGTCTGAGTGGTCTGGAGTCATGTGATAACCTCTTCCTTATACTCTGAGACCTTCCTTGGCTGCAACAGTACTATATATTAGTTTGTGCTAAGGCCTGACAATGCAGTCAAATAGAGAAAGCGTCACCTATACATGAGGAAGTAGGCATCCTACAGGGCTTTTTCTGAAACAGTTTATGCCTATAAGGTGAGAGTGCAGAATGAAGACCTGGTATCTTTGTCTTCATTTTGAGTCTCTGGAGCCAGAGATAATGTATCCTATCTTAACTTCTTCCCCTGAGTCATCTTGAGTTTCAAAAATGATAAAACCTCTGGAGCAGACACAACCCACCCACCTGCCCAACCCAATCCCAGGTTAGTAAAATTATCCTTGAGAGCAGCCCTTAACAATTTATCTACCCAGCTTTCAGAGCTGAAGCTGGAATAAGGATGGATTAAGGTTAAGTGAGCCACACCTAAAGCTCAAGTCAATGCGCTGAAGCTAGACTTGGGCTACTGTCCCCTGTATCTCTCCCTCTTCCAAGACAACCAATTTGCAGGATGGCCTCTTTCTATTATTAACCATTTCTTGTCTCTCTAATTGCTCTGAGGTTGGGTGTAGATCCTTAAAAGTTGAACCTGTGGGAGCTTGAGCTTTGGGAGAGAAATTTTGTTAATACCAGGCCTCTGAAGACTCTGATTTCAGTATTTTAGAGTTGTTAACCATTTATTCCTATCCACACTGCATCTCTCATTAAACAAATGAAAAACCCTCCCTAATGTTAGCAAAAGGATTTATTTGACACCATGCTCCTCCACTCTCACAGTCCAATGGCAACTTTTAAACTTTTAGCTCTTGGATGATCTCAATGGATGTTTCCTTTATTTCTTCAGTAAAGTTCAACAACGGCCATTAACCCAGCTCCATTTTATTTTAATTTTCAAAACTGCTACTTTCTTAGTTAGCTCAAATATTTGATACAGGGCACCAGAAGGCATGAATTCAACCAGCCTAGCCGCTGAGTGCACTTAGCTAAGAGTTTTAACACTGCCACCTTGTGCCCATTGCCAGCCAGGCAGATAAATGATTTCTTCCTAAAATACCATCCCAACATCAGCCTTCTTGAACTGCAACAGGAGGTCCATGCTCGGTTCTCCAAGGACTGGACCTTAAGCTAGAGATGAATGTAAAGGAAGTTCATTGGACTTGTGTTCCTGCTATCTTGGGAGAAGAAGAGATTGATGTTTAGCTGAGGAGGGTCTCAAAGGAGGTCTCAGCTGACCCCATGGGGCATCTGAGTTGAGTTCTCTTGAATTGTCCTTTCAGTGATCATTGTCCCCATGCAGACCACATTTGATAGACAGCTCTTATCAACAGAAGCAATCTTGCCAAGGAGTCTAAGAGGTAAATGAGTATGCATATCACAATCTAAGTCTTTGTGGAAGAAATACTTTAGTTTTGAAGAGGAAATCTTCAGTGGGCACTGTAAATTGTACACTCAAAACTTATGAAATAATAATAGCCAAACCTCCAGGCATGAGGGCTTATGCTTTTGATACTAGCACTCAGGAGGCAGAGGCAGGTAGAGCTCTAGGTGTTTAAAACTAGCCTGGTTTGCACAGTGACTACCTGGGCAGCCAGAGCTAGAATGAGACCTGGCCCTCTTCCATCTCCCACAAAAGACAAGATTTTAAGAAAGTCTGTGTGAGTGAAACTTGGAGGATATGGAGGTGAGGAAGGATCTGAGAGGATTGGGGAGGAGAATGATCAAAGTACATAAACTTTGAAACTCTCAAAGACTAAATTAAGATACTGTTTAAAGAAAGACAAAATTGAGGTTGTTTTTCAAACTTCAAATACTTTGTGCAACAATTTTCTTTTACACCACCACATTACAGTTTAAAACTAAAGAAACAAACAAGTAAAGAAACAAACAAATATGCTTTCCTGAGCTTCTCTGATCTGTATTCGACACTGTTATTTCTTCTTTATTTGAATGCCTCTTCCTTGTCTGAGGGTTTTATGTGGGAAAAATAATGGTTTAATGGTTTAACTAATTTCTTTTCCTATTTGTATTCACTACATCTATCAGTGATTCCACAAATACTGGTGGTATGGCTGGAAGATATGACAGTGAAAACTCAAAGCTTTCTATCCATGTCCCACCACTTTCACTGCCTGCAGAAAGTGCTATACTAAATGATAATGTCAACCTATAGATATTTTGGCATTGTTTCCCCCTACAGCTTCATTTATAAACCCATATAAGTGAGTTTCAAATTTTCTCAAAATAATTTAGGAGAAAAATATCCTCTGGCAGTGGATGATGGGAAGCAGTTTAAATTAGCCACAGGACTTAATAGGTACTGATGAGGCAGGCAAGTGAAGTGTGCAGGAGATTAGCATATGAAAGAAACCAATTGGCCATGAGGAAGGACAGGAGCCTAGCCCCCCAGACCCACTTGTAACAGCCAGGGCCAGGAGAGGACAGCTCTGTGCAAATGATCCTGAAAACTCACCCTATGCAAATGATTCATCATGGTCCTTTCCCCGATCAGCTTGATGTCCTTGTACTTCTAATCTTCATCCCAGCTAGTTTCCAGTTCAACTCTTTGGACTTCCAATATTTGAACTGTATCTTCTGCTACTGTTCACAAGCACCAGTCCAACACCTTTTGAAGAGCACAAAACCCTGGAAATCTCCATAGTACTCAACAGACTCCAATATCCCCTGACACAATGTGGCTAAATTACTTTTAGAGTATGTCTTTTCCTGAAATGTCTTCTAACTTCTTGGAGACTGAGGCTCAGCATTCCTAGAAATTCTCAATGTTTTCTTGGATTTACTAATTTGAGTCTGAGTATCTGTAGGCTATGGCTTTAACATCAATTAATATTTTGAAAAACATGTCATACTAAAAAGTAAGTTTAAAAATCATTGTTGGTTATGGGGAGGGAGGGAGGGAGGGAGGGAGGGAGAGAGAGAGAATCTTTCACCTTAAAGTCTGTGATTACCTTTTTCAATAGGTAACAAAACAACTACTGAAGACATGTTCTTTTTTCTTTCAAATTCTTTGAAACATTAATATGACCTTAGAAATTACTCTAGAGAGGTGTGTCTGGAGGAAAAGATCCCAGATGCACACAGTGGCTGCACATTTGAAAATGGCTGGAGTGTTTGTATTCTTCAGCTTTATGGCATTGAGAGAAAACCATTGTCCCATTCCAGAGAATGAGCTGCCTGAAGCCCCAAATCTGTCACAAGGATTGATTGTGTGAAAGCTTCAAGAGACAATTCAGCACAATTTTCTCGGAGATGGAACATTTTTTACAAGATTCATTGGGAAGCCTCATCATGAATAAATAACACACACGTTTTTATTCACCAAATCTGCCCTAGCAGGTTCTCCTCTGCATAGTACTTGGTCTACCATGAGTCTACCTTGATAAGAGAATTGTGTTCCCAGAAATACTAATTTCATAACATAAATCTGCTTTATGTACTTCTGTGGTTTAAATCCTCCTAAGACAACAATTAGTGGGAAATTATTTTTAATAATACTTATAAGTTTAAAAACTAACAGTGGCAGGGGCAGAATTATGCCCCTCTAAGATTCATATTTAAGATTATTTTTTATAACTTACTTTTAAAAAGAAGTTCACACATAAGTCCTGTATGTATATTATTTCCACATCTCTCTCTTCCCCTCCCACTTCTATGAATTTCCCCCTAATTCACAACACTAATTTAAATGATAAAGGAATTTTAATAACACCCCCTGTCTAAATGAAGAGTTTAGGGGATCAGATCAAGGTTCCAAACAGAGGGAGAATCAATTTTCTCCAGGCATGGCTCCCGATCCTTCATTCGGTCGTTCTATCTTGCTTTGAGCACTGAACACATGTACCTATGAGCAAGAGAGATGAGCTAGCAAGTGCGTTCTCTCTCTCTCTTTCTTTCCTTTCACATGCATACATACATAAATATATATGAATATATAAGTTTTACCATATAAATAAATATATACATATTTAAATATGTATATATTAAGTTTTAACCCACAGTTTTATGTAGTTAGATAGACACTAGTAGCCTTAGAGACCCTTAGAGTTGGCTTTTGACCCTCCTTCCCATTTTCCTAGGAGCATTAGAAAGACAAACATCATTTTAGCTAGTCTTTAGGATTTCTACTGAAAAGAATGTCTCTGAGTTAGAGGCATGGCATTCTGACGTGCTCCCAAGAGTAGTTCTTCCCTTCCATACTCTTGCCTGCCCCCCTTGAGAGCTAATCCAACTCCACCTCCTATACCCCATCAAGATAAGACCCCAGGTGACAGCTCAGGCCCCTTGAGTAATCCTACTCATGTCACTCTTGAGTTTTCTCTCTTCTGCCTGTATCTTTTCTTTGCTCTGCTTCAAAGAAAGTTATCTCTCTACTTTTGTAAATCACCATAAGCCCTGGTTTTCAGTTCTCTGGATCAAGAGGCAAGAGCCTGGAAATACATGACTCAACCTTGACCACTTTACTTGAAACCAAGTAAAGGTGTGAAGAATGGGTCCTCAATAAAGACCGCTCTTGGAGACAGCTTGATTTTGCCCATTTCAAGCCTCCAGGATTGAATACATTTATGCTGGCTCACTCCCTCAGTCTGTGGTACTTTATTTTGAAAACCAAAACAAAATAATACTCTCCCTGTAACAATAAAATGTCACTGTTTTTTTTTTTCCGTAGTTGTTGTTTAGTTACTAAGCTTGATATTTAGCTGAAAGAATTTTGTCATAATACAAATGATCTCATTAGTAATAAAACTGTACTTGGCTTGTTAAAGCACATTTGAATTTTTGCAAATTCCTGCATATCAGCCAGAAAAGACTACTTAGCAAACAGTAATAATGGAATGTGATTTCCAACCTAGGAGTGGTTTTTCAAAAAAAAAAAAAATCTTTGGTATTGTTAATTCCTCTGGGCAAGAATACTGCCACTACCAATTTTTTTTTTTTGAGGCAAATTTAAAGTAAGGTTTATTAAGCATTGGGCAGACCCATACCCAGGATTCCCAGAGTAAGGCATCAAATTATATTAGATAGGGGTTTACAAAGGCAAAGCCTACAAGGTTTCCTCCTTTCTACTTTCTTCTTTCTAATCATAGGCAAGAATATATCTTGACTCTCCTATATCCATATGCTAAAGGCTGGCTCACCCGCAACCCCCACATTCAGGGCTAGCTTTATTGCCCTGGCTCTTTTCCACTGTGCAGTAGCATCAGGGAGGAAGAAATCCTCTTCCCCTCCCTTTTGACCTCCTCACTGAGAGTTGGCCTCAAATGGGTCATGAGAGCAGAAGATGTGTCCCTTCCACTTACCTGCTACATCACTGGGGAGAGCAAGCCCTACACTTCACCTGGATAGTACAATAGAGTTCCTGATGGTGAGGGGTGTGGGCAAGCTGGCCACAAAGGTGTGAGCATGGGAGAGATGGCCCTGTAATTTGTCTGCAGTTCTACAGCATAGTCATCACAGATTCCCTCACCAACCCTTGACCTTGGCCACCTACAGCTGGACGGAGGGTTAGAGGGAGAGCTAACCCTGGGGTCATGAGAGCAAGAGAGTTGTCCCTGCCCCTCACCTGCTGCTGCATTGGGAAAAGCAGGCCCAATACTTTGCCTGGGCAGTAAGCTGGGCCTGGATATAGGGGTTGCAGGCCTTGAGGGTGTGAGCACAGGAGAACTGGCTCTGTCTCTTGTCTGCTGTGAGGTGGAGTGGATAAGTGAGAGATACCTTACTTCCCTCCCTAGTCCCTTGCCATCTATGCTGTCCCTGGGGTCATTAGAGTGAGAGAACGAGCCATGCCCCTTATAGGCTACAACACTTGGGAGAGTGGGCCCTGCACCTTGCCTGGGCACAGAACAGAGCTGACCCTGACTGTGAGGGCTGCTGGTGACCACCCCGAGAGGATGAGAGCAGACTGACTGGCTTAGATACTTCTCAGGCCCAGAACCAGGGCTTTGATCTATACCAACATCTACTCCATTGCAGATCTGCTGGAGCACATGAAGGGTTCAGTTGTATCATCCCCAAACGAGAGGATCTCCATAACACAGGGCAACAACAGGATATCCAAGAGAAGTCCCAGTGGGATTGTGGTATTGACAGAATAGAGAAGTCAGAGGCCTAGAACCAGATCAACAAGTCAATGCAATGTACATTTGCAAGCAAAGAAGTGTGGACAAACGGGTGTATTGTGAAACACACCTGGACACATTACAGCTTCCACAATGAGATTTCTTTTCTCTGTTGGGGGGAGGGGATTGCAAGGGTGAGTATGAGGGGAGGGGGAGATGAGTGAGATTGGGGGGTATGATGTAAAACTACAAAGAACCAATAAAAAGCAAAAGGAAAATAAAAGAATACATCCTGATAAACTTCCTGCCTACTTACTTCCCACCTACGTGGGATCTAGCACACAGCCTGTGAAATTGGTGCAATTGTGCTTGTTTACAGAAGTGAAAATGCTAAGCCTGTTATCTTACATGAACAGGCCCCAGCATTGAGGGAAGGTATTTGTCCTCTAGCAAGTGGAGCTTACAAGTTAGAGGTGTTTTTCTTTTATTGATAGACTAAGCACAGTATTTCAAACTTAAAATATAGCGTGAGCATATTTATATGAACCCCATATTTATATGAAGAATGAGTAGAGGAATTAATACTTTCAGTTATGTAGATATTGGCCTATTTTAATGTTTGACTTTATGAAAATACACAAACCTTCTCTGCTACAAAGATTAAGTAGGCAAAGAGGACTTTTGTAAAACAAGACTCAAGATTTTAGAAAGATTACTGCTGGTAAGTAAGTATACTTCAAGATATCAAGTCATGAGTTTTCATGAATTAATTTTTCCTCTATAGAATTTTTTTGGGCTATCTTAGCATAAGTGATTATGGAAATAGTGCTGTGTCATCAAGAATTCATGAAGACCAGGGAAGAGTGTAATAATTCAATTCAAACAAAAATTTGCTGTGATAACCCCATAGTTTGCCATTTTCTTGGCAGAATTTCACAGTATTTTATTAAATTAGATAGAAATATGTGTGTAAAATTGCATTATAGCCTCATAAAATATATGTGTTGAAGCCCTAATACCTACAGTTACTCTATTTGGAAATAAGACTTTAATATTTAAGAAAGATTACAGGAAGTCAGACAGGTGGTCCAAACCCAAGGAGACTTCCAAGCTTCCTAAAGGAACCAGTGTCCTCTGGGGTGTTAATTCACAGAGGGAAGATAATGTGAGAAACACAGTGACTAGACAGGTACCAACAAGACAAGGAGAAAGGCCCACAGGGCCTCGATCTCTGCTTGCTTCTACCTGGGCCAGAAACTTCCACTTACAAAACCATGAGAAAGTAAGATTTTGTTATTTAAAAAACCCCAGTCATGGAGACTTTTAAGAGGTCCATGCCCATGTCCTTGCATCTGTCTTACTCTCTTTCTGAGAGGCTTTCTTTATATTCATTCCTAGGCTTAATATTTAAAAATGAACCCTAATTTTGCTTTAAAATAATATGGTCCCCAGTCTATGGCACTTTGCTGTGGAGATATCACTGAGCTGGTACTTCTTAGATCTCAGATATTATCTGAGAACTTACTTGTAAGAGGGTATTTGTTACACTGTCTAAAAAGACATTATTTCCAAGACTGCCTTTTGGTGTTATATTTATAGAAGATCAACGGTTTGTGCTTGTGTAGGAGAATATGGGATAAGGTCTGTTTCATACATGTACATTCCAAATTTATGCAAAACCACTCATTTATATTCATGTTATTTTTTCTCAGAATCATCAGATGTATTTGAGGAAAGACAAAATCAGCAGATAATTTAGAAGCCAAATTTTTGAAAGAATGTTTGTATAACAAATCTCATCAAATATGATTTTTAAAAGCCTGACAAACTATAGTCACATAACCTTTATATTAATGTATTCCTTAGGGTAAGCAAGAAAATATTAGTGTATAGAATTTAAGGGATTTCTTAAAAATTCTCAGTTGAGTTTATTCTGCATATATAATCCACACTATTTTGAAGGAAAACTGAAAATTTTCATTGAATCCTTATAGACACATTCTATGATAGTTTAATGAGAGTAATTATTAAAACATCCTCAAAAACAATGTTTATAAACTATAGATTAATAGAAAAAATGATTTCCTCTAACTATTGATTTATGTTTTAGACATCATTCTTTGATATAGGAAGACAGAGGTAAGATATTTGCCTCTCCAAAATGTGTGTGTGTGTGTGTGTGTGTGTGTATGTGTGTGTGTTTCTGTGTGTATGTATGTATGTGTGTGTGTGTGTGTGTGTGTCTGTTGTGAATGTTTGCGAACAGTTGAGGTTGGTGCTGGGGATCTTCAATCTCAATCCACTTTCTTAAAAAAAACAAATTTGAAGAGTTCTTTCTTTTGTTTTTAAAATTTACAGTCATACTTTATTTTTATCTGCCTTGTGTTTGAGACAGCGTCTGCAATTAATCGTGTTAGGCTGGCTGGCTCTAAGGCTCCAGCCATCCACCTGTGCCTTCCTTTCTAGTGCTGAGATGTTTAGACACACATTGTTGCACATGGACTTTTTTTCTTTCTTTCTTTTTGGTGAAGGATTTAGACTTTGAGGTCCCAGTTAGTCCCTAAGGGAAGCCAGGCAGTTTGCAGCAGAAACCATAGAGAGATGCAGGTAGACAGCTGACTTGGTGACTGAGGCCCCTAGAGCTTTCTTGGCCTTCTCTCTCTGTGTCTCTCTCTCTCTCTGTCTCTCTGTCTCTGTGTCTCTCTTTTATCTTTTTTTTTCTTTCTTAACAGTTTTATGAAGTCAAAAGTTTTTTTTCTTTCTTTCTTAAGAAACTGGAACATATAATTTTTATCCTAAGGAGAATAGCTTTTCTTTCTTGTGTTTGCCTTGATTTGTATTTTTTAAATTATTATTCTTTAATTTTTTGATATTACAGTAATTACATCATTTCTCCCTTCCATTTCTCCCTCCAAATTTTCCATACCCTCCTCCTTGCTCTCTTAAATAATCATGGCTTTGTTTTGTTGTTGCTGCTGTTAATTATTGTTACATTATTGTTTGTGTATGCAGTTGTGTGTGGATGTATTCCTAAATAAATTAATACAAATATAGATTGTATAATATTGCTGTTTCTAGGACTATTTGGTGCACGGTTCCCTGGGGAAAACTATTTCTCTCAATGTCAGCATTTCTTGGTGTTCTGTAGAGCTGTGTATAGGATTGAGGCCTCCCTAGCTTTTACATTTCCACTTCAGCATCTATTTTGGCATTGGTTTTGATTGGCTTATGTTCTGGAAGCATTTTTGATAATAGTTTATGGGTGTTGCTTCCAGTATTCCTTGGCGTTTGACATGGGTCCTGGGAAATCTGGATACCAGGCCTCATGTCTACACAGCAAGTACTTGATTTACAGAGATCTGCCTGCCTCTGCTTCCTTGAGTGCTGGGATTAAAGATATAAGCAACCTCTTCTGGTCTCTTAAATGTTTTTCAAATGTTGAAAACTTGGTATGGCAATATTTAGGACGGGGGGGGGGACCTACAAATTCATGAGCTTGCATCTCAGTTGACAAAATTTTATTTCATCAGAAATTATAGAGAAGGTATAAGAGTGGCGGTGAACACAGCATTACAGACTCTCACACTTGACCACACAGGAAAACTGTAGCCCATGTGTCCTTTGAGAAGAAAACACGACCGCCTTGTCTCATCTCAGCATTCCATTCAGATCCAAACTAGTCTCATGTGAACTGTGAAAAAGAATGATGGAGTGCGATACAAGAGATAATGTGCTGTGAAAGATGAGATTTGAAGCGTGAGCTTTACAAATTCATCAAAAGGTTAGCGATGATCCCTAGGTCTTCTCTGAGGACATTCTCCCTCAGTGCCTGCAAGTGGCCAAAGACTGTTCAGTCAGCCTCGCTGTCGCTGTAGCACCTGTCCCGTTTAATCTGCTCTTCCACAGTCAGATGTTGAGCCTGGCACTGCATGCTGGGAAACACAGGCTTAGCCGCACTCTCTTGGCTCTGAGCATCAAAACACAATTTTCCACCACGCCGAGCTGCTCCTGCGGTTTCACCATGCCAGCATTTGACATTTTTTCCAAGTTCTCTTAAATACAAGCATGACATATTTTTAAGTTGATCAACAGAATCTATTAAATCACACCCAAGAATGTTATGTTTCTTGGAAAAAGAAGTGATTTTCACAGTGTTAGAGAAAAAGAGGTGTACATTTTTGTTATTTTCATGGTTTCCTTTAATGTGTAAGGGGTTTACATCAGGAGAGACTGCAAGGCTTTGCCCTGTAACTGATAAACCCTGCTGGAAGCCTGGCTCCAGTGACAGCTGCGTGGGACTGCCTGCAGTCCCTCTGTCAGCGGTTTGCTCCAGAGCTAAGGCTAGGACATTCTTGGAGGACGACTTTTGAGATTCAAATATACCAAGTAACTCTGAGATTCTAGACGCCTTGTTAAACTTTTTAATTTGGTATTCACTTGTGTAATAGTCTGCATCACTGACTGTCGGTAATAGATGAGGACATTGTGAAATAGATGTCTTCTGCCTGCCATTATTCAATGAGGAGACAGCTACAGAATTGTTATTGTTATTGTTATTGAAGTTCCCCCTACGATTTTCTGTCCCCCCCTCATCATCGGTGTTTGTAACTTGTAAAACGTCTTCCCAGTCAGATTCATTAGCGAGAACATTCTTTTCCGTTCCATCACTCTGAGCATGCGCATTATGGGTCGTTAAACTCCATTCCACTTTTTCTCTTATTCCTCAAGCCCTCGGCATCTTTCAGCGTATCCTGCACCTTCCCCTTTGCTTCTTTCTCATCTTTTCTTTCTTCATACACTTTTATTTCTTTGATTCCTGCCATGTCCTCTTTCTGACAAACATGTTGGCAGGGCTTCAAGGCAGGGAGGCTCTCTTGTTCTTGCCCTTGGCTTTCCAACATTTTCACATGTTCGGTCAGAGACTCCCTTTTAAATTCTGAGGGAACAGGGATGGTCACTTCAGGAGGCCACTTAGCTTTATTTACTTTGAATTCTTCCTCAGGGGGAGAGTTTTTCTTAGGCATCTCTTGACATGGAGGCCAAACGATTTTTAATTTCCCTCTCTCCCCCCATTTTCTCAAATCATTGTCTTGCCGCTTGCTGTTACAAGCATTTGCATGGGTGGTAAGATCCACAGGCAAGAGGGTGTCAGCTGTAAGGTGTTCACGCGCATCGGGCTCTCCGCTGGGAATAAAATCAACCAAGCTGCTTTGGGTTTTACAATTCCATCGATCTTTATGCTGCTTGTGTCCAAAACCTTCATCATAATTTCCTTTAGATTTAAAAAGTTGTTTAAAGTGAGGCTTGCAGTATATTTGTCCATGAAGTGATGCGTAATTTCCCAAACTGCCAAAAGAAAAGAAAATATTAGTGTTCTGTATACTTACTGTAAATTCACAGAGAATTGCAGAATTATTGTAGTAATGAGTCAGCGATTCAGTAAACCCCATGTGCTACCAAAAGAAATGGTCCAACTATTTGAAATTCCTGTTAGGTGAGTTGCCACCAGTACGCACTGTGATGTGTGCCTTTCAGTACTCAGAATCTGTATATCACCAGGGGTGTAATGGGTGTTCTCAGATTCTGCACATGTCACTAGACAGATGGGCCCAAAACTGTGTATGCAACCTTATGACCTCTGAGCCTGTAGTCCAGACCCAGAGTGATCTGTGCCAAGAAATGTTCTGCTAACACTACCAAACTTTTAATGAAAAAAAAAAAAAAGAGAAAAGGACTTTTTGTGTTGCCATAGCAATAGTACCTTTAATACCAGTACTTGGGGGATAGAGGCAGGTGGATCTCAGGGAATTTGAAGCCAGCATGGTCTACACGGTGTGCTCTAGGATTGCCAGAGATACACAGTGAGACTTGATCTCCAACGAAACAAAACCACCACCACCACAATCAACAGTGACAAGGACAACAAAGAGCTTGTATCTTCAAAAGGAGAATGTATTATATAGAGATGAAAATTGGGGTTACCAGGCTGTTCCAATACTATATACCAGAAGGAAATGAAAAAAAGAGATTTGAGATAGTCAGTGAAAGTAAATATCACTCAAAGATTTTCAAGATTTTAATGTGAACAAAACTGCCTTTTTACCACATAGGCTGAATGTTACCATCATAACCGAACTTAAGGAATACTGCCACTACCAAATCACTTTCTGATGAGTGACACAGAAAATACACTGGAATAACTAGAATATCTAAAGCAGCACCAGTGCTAGACTTGGCACTAATAAATACCATGATACTTGGAGCATGAAATGAAAGGTTCAGGGGGCAGAGAGGGAAGTGTGTACAATCAGTGTCTAAATGACCTGGCACGGACAATCAGTAACTTGCTTATTTTTTAAAAATGGAGAGTAGGTGAATGAAATCAAATATAAATTTTATAAAATTTTGATCAACTGATTGACCTTTAAAAAAGATTTTAGCCTTTAAAAAATGTGTATTTTGTCTGTTGTATGTATGTTCACCACGTGAGTGCCTGGTGCAGGCAGAGGCCAGAAGAGGGAGTGGGTCCACTGGAACTGGCGTCCAGGACAGTTGTGAGCAGCCACATGGTGGCTGGTCTCATGTCCCTCAGGCTGGCCATAAACTCACAATGCAGCTGCTGGATGACTTGAAGCTAGTGTCCGGATTATAGGCATGCACTAATGGTGTTCTTAATGATGCAGAGCTGTGTTAGAAAGCTGGAGCCTTGTGCATGTTACAAAACCATTCCACCACCTCAGCTACATTCCCAGCTCCAACCCATGGCTAAGTGAGTGAGTACCATACACTCTAATTCTAAATCTGTTATGGTGTTTTAATAGTACTGGCATTGAATCGAGGGCTATCCATGTGCTGCTAGCCACATGCTCTGACACTGAGGCACACCTCAGTCCCACTCTTCACATTTTATTTTCAGATAGGGTGTCATTGGGTTCCCCAAAGAGATCTTGAGTAGCTTCGAATACAAGTTTGCTTTGTTGTGAATGGTAAATCCCTTTTTAATCTTTACAAGTCCTCTGCATTTCCTTTTTTCTCATGATCTGTTTGTTAAGAACACAGAACAATTGACCTAGCTCAATCTTTATGTTTGAGGAATGAAGGAAAGGACACACACACACACACACACACACACACTTATCATCTATAATATATGTAAACATTCATTAGTTCTTCCCACTAAAAAAGTCTTAGAAACAAACTTTAAAGAGTAAAATGGGCACCAAGGGTTTTACATACGTCACCCATGTCATTAGAGCAGTGGCTCTCAATCTTCCTAATGCTGTGAGCCTTCAGCATAGTTCTAAATGTCATGGCAACTCCAACCATAAAGTTATTCTCCTTGCTTTTTCACAACTGTCACTTTGCTATTGTTCTGAATCAAATATTTGTGTTTTCTCATGGTCTTAGGCCACCCCCGTTAAAGGGTCCTTTGACCCCCCAAAGGGGTCACAACTCACAGGTTGAGAACTGCTGCATTAAAGTTAAAGATGCCTTACAGAAATTATGGAATCAGCACTTGCACAGGAAATACAAAGCTAGCCTGCAACTGTCAGATAAAGAGGAAATTCCTAAAGGCTATAATGGTCATGGCAAAAGCACTCTTCAGACTAAAAGAGAGAGATTTTTCTGATGAGGGGGAAGAAGAAATGAGCACCTGTCTGTGCATTTGACTGATGGCAATCAACCATCCCCAACACACACACACACACACACACACACACACACACACACACACACACACATTCAGTAAGTTTGTCAAGACCATCCTTTTTTTCCCCCCAGAAAGTGGTAACTTGGCCAGGTATAGTGTACATCTGTAGGTCTAATCCAAAATCTTGTTCTGTCAGTTTGGAAGTATCTAGAACAATGAGAAGCCTAAACTGCTTTGTGAGTGTGTAATTAGAGACTTCATACTTGCACATTCCACAGGCCACATATTCTGTGCTCTAAAGAAACATGTTGAGAGGCAAGAAGGGAACACAGTGGGAGATAGAAATGATTACAGTATGCAACAAAATAACAACTAAAATACAGTACTAGGAAATACACAGGGCAGAAACAAATGAAAAGGCATGATCACTTGAATGGATACTTTTAGTCATGGGAATGAGTACATGTTGTGTTTAAAATGGAATCCACAAAACAGTCTTCGAAATACGGCTCTCAAAGTTGTATTTCTTTATCTTGGTTAGTGGTTACAAAGTGGTCATGCCTTAATGATTCATGATATCTTGCATTTGGCTTGTTTGACTTTCTTTGCGTGTTTGATTCATCACTTAAAAATATCAGTATTTGAAAACTCAATGTAATTTTGAGTTTTCATTGTATGTCAGCCTTGACTAGGTTTTGGAAAAGCAAATGGTAGGACAATTAATGTCAGTGAGAATTACATTAGATCATATTGACAGTGGGGGAAGTGCAAGAAGTGCCTTGAGGAATATTTGGGAAGGATTCCTGACCTGTCCATGAATGTCACACAAAGTTTCATGGATGGTATAGCTTTAGGGAAGGTCTGAAGAATGAGTGGACATTAACCCGATAGAGATCTGGCAGATGGACATGAAAAACCCTTAGAAGGGGTAGGAATGGCCCCTGGTATTAGGTAGAAACAGAGAGAAAAATAGCTATGAATTGGAACTGGAAGGAAATACTTCTGCAAGGAAAGTAATGTACAACTGGGAAGGATTAGGGATGCTTGAAATGGCAGGAAACTGGAGCTTCATTTGAACTGCATGCTAGATATTTTTTAGTGGACAGCAGAAGCTAGTCTACGTTTTAAACAGAGAAGTGTCTTCAAATCTGTGCTTTTGAAAGATCCTTTTACTACATTATGGAACACAGTCTTAGGACAGATTTTTGATAGTGCTGCTGGAAAGAAACATGAACACAGGGAGATCAAATCTCTAGCTATGATGGCTGTGGCATCCGTCCAAGTGAGAGACAATAGTGGCTGGATTGAGAGTGGGGATATGAGGATGGCAGAATGTGCACAGCTTAAGAGGGAACTATGTGAGTCCTATAATAAAGAAGCGGGGGTGGCTTGGGTGGAAGGCGTTAAGGAAAAGGGTAAGTGAATGGTAACTTCATGACTAGGTCACAGATAATGTTCACGTCATTGGCTTTTACAGAGGGACAGAAATTAAACTCAGGATGAATGTCAACAGTAAGGAGAAGAATCATCCCATTGATATCATTATGCACACAGACATCTATTACTGGATATAAGCATTTAATGAGCAAGAGTGCAATCTGGCCCAGCAGTACACATTTCAGAGTCATCCCCATGTGAAAGAATGGTTAAGACTGTATGTGACCCACCAGAAGGAAAGAGAAACAATGAGAAGAGTATATCTGAAGGGTGGATTCTGAAGAGTTCTAGCATCTCACTGATGGTCAGAAAGAGTCGCCCACACAGGTGCCTGCAAAGGAGCACCCCGAGAGTAGAGGAGCATCATTATGTTATATTGTCATAGAAACCAGGGGAGAATAACTTTGCAAAGAGGAACATTTGACACTGCCAATTAAAGTCAGGAAAGTGCTAGTCTGAGAGGTGCACATTAGATTCAGCAAAATAGATTCCCCTTCAGCATTTCAAACTCCAGCCTTACTAAATGTCATGTTTATTTAAATGCATCTACTTCGAGAGGTGTGGAAACAGAAGGCTCTTGTCACTCTGTTGATTAGCATGCATCTTTTGTTTCAGAAATAAACAGCCCCCCCCCGACCTGTCACTAATACTATTTCTAATTCTATTTCTTAACTTATAGAATGTAGCTTAAACAGGCAAGATCTTTACATCTCCTGTTTTGAGATACAAAGTTTCCATGGAACATATTCAGGCCTATTCATTTACAGCTACTTCCACCTGTTCTGGAGAAATAGCCATTCTTGGACTGCTATGAAGCAGGAGTCCTAATGGGAACAGAATATTCCGCCAAATAACAATATTCACCATCTGCCCTTTACAGAAAGAGTTTACAGTTTCTAATCTAAAGCTTATTCCTCCAGCCACAGCACTAACTTAAACATCCTGACTTGCTCAGTAACTCAGGATGTGGTTCTCACATGGTTTCCACAACAAGAAAGGCAGCTTGTGAAAGGGAAGGGTCGACAACCAACCTGACCAATGCACAATAGAACAGCAACACCCCACCCCTACCCACTGCGTGACTGTAGTGGCAAGATCTGGAAAATTCTACTCTCTGAACAGTGGTTCTCAGCCCATGGGTTACAGCCCCTTTGGGGGAGTCAAATGAGCCTTTCACAGAGGTCATCTAAGACCATCAGAAGTATCAGATATTTATGCTACCAATGCATAACTAGCAAAAATGCAGATATACAGTAACAATGAAAATAATTTTATGGTTGGGGGGTCACCACAACACCGGGAACTGTGTATTAAAGGGTCGTAGTTTTAGGAAGGTTGAGAACCACTGCTGTAGAAAGTAGACATTATGAATATGGTACCAGGTTATTGAATCTATGTGGAACAATCAACAAGATGCTTTACCTCAGTTTACTGCTGCAGTGGTGGCATCTGAAGCAAGATTTATGAAAATTCTGCTTGTCTGCTACGAGGCATTCCATTGGATAAACTGTCTTTTGACAAATTATGCAAATTTCCTTGTCTTGGACCAAGAGTTTCTAAAAGTAAAAATGTATAAAGGCTTATATATTTCTATTTTCAGTCACAACTGTAAAAGCATAAGAAAACAAATAATACACTAACTGGCCATGCAGATAAAATGAAACAGCTCTAAGAATAATCTTGTGTCTCCTTTCTCTGAACAGGGTATACTCGCATAGAGATTTGGGATCTGGTACAAAGATTTAATGCCTTTACCATGTATTCCTTATGCATACCTTGGTTTATTAAAGAATAAACACAGTAACATGTGTTATGCTGAGTGATGTTAATATGTTAGACATATAGAATAAACTTATGAGGACCTTTGAGAGAGTACATCATTTCAAGCAACTAAGCTCTCCATACAAATACATTTTTACAGAAAAATTTAATTTTAAAACCATATAGATAAATTGTTCTAAAGTACATACAGTTTGATAAGCAAGAAATTGTATAATATTCGTTTAAATACTTTCTCAACAGTTCTAGGTTTACGTCATGACGTCAACCATTAATGTCAATTATCAACCTTGTATTGATACTCTCCCATACATGAAATGTGCAGGCAGGGACCTCTACTGAACCAGCTTTAGATTTTTACAGCCTTCTGGATCCTTGCATATACTCTTTCTGTGCTCTCTGCTTCTCTGTCTCAATACTTAGTCACTTCCCATTGTTCCCCTGTGAAGGATAGTCCTTATAAATAACAGCAGTTACCTCACTAACCAGAGTTTCTATGGTGGCTTACGGCAGACAGAGATGTATCGATTAAATATGGGTTTTAATTTGCACCACGCTCTTCTGAGAATAACGTAGTGTTTGTATTTGTCACCTACGAAAGCAAGTATGTCAGAGGTCCTTCATACAGAAACTGCTGTAGTGCTTATACTCTGCATCTGTGTGATTGAGAGGACTCCTTTGCCCTTTTGATTCCTGTAGGGACATATTTCTATACTTAACACCAGCTTTTCTGCGTTGTCTATGGTTTTAGATTGTCTTAACAAAAAGTGAACATTTGAAATTAATTAGACAGCTTTGCTTAATTATGCCAGAAGCAAGCACATTAAGAAACCATATTAACTTGATAAACTAGACACATGTGTTGTAAATATGAGAGGCATAATTATTAATTTCAGTGGTTTTTATTTTTAAGATTGCTATTTCTTTCAATCTGTCTAAAAGAGTGGACGATATTAATGATGCCTATTAAGTACATCCAATCCTTTTGATCACGAAGCCTCCCTCATTAATTGTAAAAAGTGTGGAAAATAAAATAGAGTGAGCTATCTTCTGATGTTAAAAATATCATGTGCTATGTTCAAATGAGTTCAAGTCCTCATCTTACAAACATAATCAAGTTTTAATACATATGCTATCCTCATCTATGAATGAGGCCAATTGAGTTGTCATTTTGAGTTTATGTTCATACAGGTGAAAATATCAGTTATAGAAAATATTGGTTTCAGTAGGTGGAATCATCTCAACTCAATAATAACAGCTAAAATGTCTATTGTTATATCTGTACATTTATCAGAATGATGAAAATCCTTTTGGCACATATGTATACTCTGAGTTCTGTCTGGGGTCATCACTAATATGTATTGAATTTAATGTAAGGGCTATTTAAGTATGCAGTTGATATATAGCAATACCAGGCTGAAGGTTTTGATCTGATAACCACCACAAACTATTTAATGAAGTCAATTTTATTAGGAAGTTTTAATAACTGGTTTGTTCTATAGCATATAACTAGTTCCACAGTTATTAAAGCCAGCACTATTATTATGCCTTATGGTTTCTTCAAACTCTTATTAAACTTAAGTTTAAAGAACAGGTTTCAGAAATGCATGCTGCAGATCATATTAGATGTTATTATAGAAAAGCAAGTAATGAAAGCAAGGACAGTAGAGGATCAAAAGCCCTCATGGGTAGCTGTTAGTCCTAGCTTGTTACTTGGTTTTTGCCACACACTGTTTTAATTGCGAATCATCTGGCTTTGGCACACACACTTTCAAATGGGTTAATCTTCTTTCACACTCTTCAATCTCATTTACCACTTAAAAAGGCAGATTCCTCCTGGAAGGCCCTGCTCATTTCTGTTGCATGTGCATCTGAGGTTTCATATCCCACACGCTCAAAAACTCTTTCACTCTCCTGCCATGTCTCTTGAAAATTCCGTCTGAGGTTTGTAGGTGAATCTGCAATGTCTAGGATGTGGCCAGCAATGACATCTTCATAGGTTGGTGGGGCATGCTTGAAGTCAAAGCCAGATCTGCCAGCTTCTGAGCTCTGTGATGATGAGGTTGCTACCTTTGACCCAACAATCTGACTATCGAATGCATCCATGCTCAAGAAACGTTCATTCAGAGACCTAGCTTCAGAATGAACCCTGGGCTGCATTGCAGGAGCTTTTGCTTGATGCTCTCTAGGCTGTCTGTAAGAAAAGCCTGTAAAATTAGCAGTTTCAGAAGATGCTAATCCAAATTCCTCTTCTCGAAATACATGACTCTCTTGTTTCATGTTGTGGTTTATTTCGCCATTTGCATAAGCTCTTCTCTCTGTCTTTGCTCTGAAAACTGGGTCATTCTCAAATTCCCTAAACCATCTGTTGATTTCATTTTCATGGCCATTCAGAAAATGTTCAGCCGTCTGAACAGTTTGATTGGTGGCTTCATATCTCTCTGTGTGCTCTGATAGGTGGGGCCCTCCCACCTTGCGGATGATTTCAACTGCATCGTAACTTTCAGTCTCTGGCATTGCTCTGTTGACCGAATTCATTTTGTCTTTATGAACATACGTCTCCTTTTTTTCTGTTTTCTTCACTGCCTCTTGAGTGTCTACAGATTCTCTGAAGGAACCACTAAGGACGTGGTTTACACTCACAGGTATTGTAATAGTGGGTGGTGAGTCCCCACCACGACTTTCTATCTTGATTTGCCGGCGGAGTGTGGCAGGAGACATGACAACTTCAGATCTCTTCTCCACAATTGGAACTGGGGTCCCTGGCGAACAGGGGATGGTGCCTTTGGCTAACCTTGCTGTGGTGTCTTTGAGTCTGACAAGTTGTTCCGAACGATTCCTTGGTGGGGAAGGTGGTATACTTGTGCTGGGACGTCTAGATGTATGTTCCGTGGGTCTTCTGGGTGGAGGTTCAATACAACTGTTATTTTTAGGGGACTGAGAAAGCTCACTCTTAGTGGAGGTTTCTGCACGGCGGGCAGTGGACTCTATTGTAATGAAAGTTGGTGATGGTGGGCGAGTTTTCAAAGAGGGAGGAGCCATCTTACTATCTTCCCTCTTAGACTCTTGATGTGTTTTAGCAGGATTATAAGTTGCTGCCTCAGGATGGGCTGCTACTTGGAGGTGTGTTAATTTTTCTTCTACATTTTTACTCTCTTTCTGTTCAGTGCACTTATTAGAGCTGAGACTAACATTAGACACTTTCAGAGGCATTTCATTAAGATTGGTAGGTTTATCTCTCTGCTTTCCTGTTTGGGAAGCCATCGTGGCTGTTCGAATTACATGTTCACAGTGAACGAGCATATTCTCGGCTTGAGTTTTAATATGTGTTATTTCTTCTTTGACTTTTTCTAAATTATTCTCCATGGCAACGCGAACTCCATATTCTCTTTTCTCCTCACTTATCAGCCATACCGGAACAATATTTAACAGTGTCTGAAATGTTTTAAAGCCACTTTCATTTGACTCTGCTTCAAACTGTTTTACTCTGGACAAAATCTGCTGTAGTTCTTCACGTTTTCGCAAGAATTCCAATATATTTATGGCACATTTTCCATCATCCTGCTGGGAATCTTTCACAGAGGAAAATGAAGATTTGCTATGTCTTATCTTTTGCTTTGTATCTTCAGTTTTAGAGGAGACCAGGGTCTGCTGTTTGCCCTTGTCTCTAAGACACTTTTTCTCCGGCATAGCATTGTAAGGCTGGGACAGTTCTTTATGGTCAATTGTACTCCTAGAAGTTTGTGTTTGTGTCTGCTGAAAATTCTGAATACGTGAGTCTAGGTGTTCATCGATAATCTTTTGTTGGACTAACCTTGGTACACTCTGGTCCTGCAGATGTTCTTGCTTTCTTTCAACTATTAGCCTGTTTTCTTTTGAACTGCTCATGGAGGAGTCCTGATTGTTTCCTTCCCTCCCTAGGACATTCCCTCTGTCAAACTCTCCAAATCCACCATGCTTCTTGGGAATTGTTTGGTGCTTACTTTTATGATTTTTCTCTGTATATTCTTTGGGCATTTGTATGGTCACCCGTTTCTCTATTTTAGGTAACTGAACACATTTTTCAGGCACAGATTGCTTATTTTCATACTGTGTGCTTGTTTGGGTTTTCTTGATGTCCTTATTCATTTGTTTAGTACTGGTTTGAACTTTGACTTCAGATTGCTTTAAGTGATGTTCAGAATTGACATCTGTTTCAGTCAGTGTATGATCTAGAGTTGGAAGCCTGATAGTTTTCACTTTGAAACTTGGGGAAGGGGGTTTGGTTTGGGGTAAGGGCAACTTCTCCACATGTTGCACAAATGTTTGTTGTGTCTTACATTCTTTGTGACTCTGGTTAATTTCACAAGCTGATTTGGAGTGTAGGATATCACTTGAGTTCTGGATGCCTTCCTGGCTCAGGGTAAGCTTATCTTCTGAAGCGGCTAAAACATGCTGGAGCTTCTCAGTAGCAACTGTCAGTGCAGAAGCTGTGGAGAGCTGGCTTTCAGAGCATTCACTTGTAATCACAGCCTTGCTTTTAGAGTCCAGGTTGGGTCGTGCCATAGTGAAGTCTGACTCTTTTTTGGCTGTGGAGATTGCCTCAGTTGCTTTTTGGAACTCTATTTCTTTCCCCTTCTCTGATAAGCTTTGGTGCTGCGTTTCTGTTTTCATTATGCTGTGGCAAGAACTCTCTAGTCTCTGTTTCTCAAGCTCTTCCCTTTGCTGTCTGTATTTTTCTTCAGCAATCATTAAAGGTGTCTTAAATTTTCTCATGTAAGGCTTAGGACTTTGTTGTTCTGAACCTGATGGGAATGAGTGGGATTTAACAAGGGGTGCTGTCTGTTTTACCTTGGGTGCTGGGATTTCTGGAACTGTCTGAGAGAGCGAGTTTGCAGAGTCAATGGGCAACTGTTTTCTTCCAACAAGACTTTTTCTGAATACATCTTGCTTTGTTTCTGTGTGCTCACTGCTCATTGTCACCATCAATCTTGCCTGTTCCTTTGAGAGGGTAGCTTTAATTTCCATATCTGACAGAGATCGTTCCAATTCACCGCTTGAGGAATATTGGCTCATCTTATCTTTAATTCTCTTGGGAAGTTTGGGTTTGGGGAGTGTAGGAGGTGGTGATTTTCCTGTTGGGATTTTGGCTTGTGAATTAAGCTGATGAGAATCTAAGGCTTCTTTTTGGGAATACTGTTGTAAAAATGCTTCACTGTGATCTTCTAGAACAGAGGAGGAAAGATGTTCTGATTCCGATGGAGTTGGAGGGGGAGGAGGAGGGAGGGTTGTTGGTAGACATTCTTGTTCAGATTTCCCATCTACTGGTGGTGGAGGAAGAGGGAGGGTTGGTAGGCTTTCAAATTCAGTCTTTGTCTTCTCTGTGGGTGATGAGGGAGGAAACTCATTTTTTTCAGGCAATAGCATTAAAGGTGGTGGAGGAGGGAGAGGAAATTCAATTTCAGATGGCACATTGGAAGGTGGAGGAGGGGGAGATGGAGGTGGAAGGGTGTCCTCATTTTCTTTTGTACTACATTCAGGGTGAAGGTTGATTGAATTAAAGGACCTCTCCATTGCCATTTTTAACTCCTTGGTAGTATTTGTCTTCATTAGAAAGTCCTGGCTTTCCAGACAAACATCAATTTTCTGTTTCTTGTCAGTTCCCTGAATTCTTTTGTGGTTTTTCCCAGAGACTGTCACTCCTGGTACACTGTGTACATCCTTACCTACAGGCAAAGGTTGAAGGCTCATGTCATTTTTCTTCAAATCTTTATTAGAATACTGCTTTTCCTGACTTAACAAGGCTTGCTTCTGAAAGTCCCTTGTCATCCCATGCACTTCTCCAGCTGGATTGTTGAGTGGATGTTGGGTAGGATCTGGTCTGTTACTTTGCATTTCTACTGATTTATTAATGTTTTGGGTAATTTTTTGATTCTTTCCAAAGGAATCCTGGAACTGAGACTTGTGACCATTCCCTAGTTCACAGGTTTGAGTCCGTTGCTTTGTAAATGTTTTATCCACAGACTGGATGGAGCTAATGACAGCATCCTTGGATTCTCTCACATTCTCTGATTCCTTGGCTTTTAGAGTTTCCGTCATCGACATGGTGCCAGTTAAATGTTTGCTCATACAGTCGCCACTACACAGATATTCTTTGCTCTCGGTCCAGACATCCATTCTGCCACCCATGTCTAAGACATTTTTCATAGCTCTGTGTTCTGAATTAGACATTTTTCTAAGGCTTTTCTCAAGAGCATCATTGTTTTGTTCACGATCAATGACAATCTTTACAGTGCCCTTAGGGGCTTTGGGAAGATTAGCTTCACTTCTTTCTTCCATTAAAGACCGATGGCAGGATTTCTGTGTAGTTTCATCAAGAGTGCCTCGTCCGGCTTGCTGCCTGATTGCTGGCTCGAATGGTCCTGGCACTGGTCGGAGAAGACTTGTTTTGTCTATCTCGTCAGCTGCTGGATGAATCCCTATTTTTTTTCTTTCTGAGAATCCTAGCATCCCAGGTAGTATACCTTTGGCTACTCCCTGTTTATGAACCCCTTTGAAACCACATTGTTCTTCTTTCAAAGACCTTAATGATGTTTTAAGATCATCTAATATCAGCTCCTTTTTCATTATTTCAGTCCTTGTATTTGTAGCCTTCTCAAGGCACTCAATAGCTTGCCCAATATCACTAGACATGCCACTAGATTGTTTAGCTTCTTTCTGTGTGTTGCCTGATTCCTTAAGTGACTTGAACATGGCCAGCCTGTCGTCTTTCATAATTTCTTCCATTTTAGACACTGTTTTTTGATTCATCGTCTGGTTGGGAGAATTCAGGGTTGATTTCAAATCACCTTTTATAATCTCTTCTTTCACTGTCTTAAAGGTTGAACTCTGAGGCTCTGTCATGAAGACTTTAACTGTACTACGCACATCTCCTGGGATGATGTCAGTTTCACTAACAGTACGTTCAAAGGAAGATTGCCTTTTCTTTAGTAAGAATTTTGTTCCCTCAACATCACCACCAATTATTTCTTCTTCTCCTTCTTGTTTTCTAGCTGTGAGTGTTTCATTTGATCCTGTTTGGAGTTGCTTGAGGTAATCCAAAGCTCCAGTTTCTATGCATGTGGTGAAGAACTGGACATTTCCCCTCTCTGAAGCATCTATTTTTGTCCTTTCAGATATTTTATCATTTGATGCAGAAGATAACAGGTTATGAATGGTGCGCCTCACATCACCTCCCAGTATGTCTTCTCTCTCAGTCTTGTCACTAGCATTTTCATGAAGAAGACAATAGATGGTCATGTTAATATCTCCCTTTTCATCTTCCTGAATTAATATGCCTTTCTTTGCACATCTTTCCTCTGAGAACAGCTTTTGGATTGCTTGTTTTACATCCCCTCTCACTATCTCTTCCTTTTCAGCATGAAATTCCATTGATCTGTTTAATAGTTGAGATTTAGTAAAATTGACATTTCCCTTTTCCTCTTCAGTGACAACTATCTCTTTCTTTGTGCAGTCTCTTTGGGAAAGTAAGTTCATCATTATGTTTCTGAGATCAGCTCTGATAACTTCTTCCTTCTGGATCTCAGGAGTTGTTTGGTTCATGAGCTTGTATTTTGCCATTCTTACATCCCCAACTTCATCAGCTTCAATGATAATTCCAGGAGCTCCAACAACTCTTTGAGAGTAGAGGTCTTCCAAGGTTTCTTTAATACTTTTACCAATAATCTCTTCCTTTTCTACTCTAGTTTCATTAAATTCATGAATAGGTGTTGTTTCAAAGAGCCAGGTAGTTGTCTTGACATCTGATGGAGGAATTTCTTCTTTGGTCATTTTGGTGTCACTTCCATCGAGTTCCTTAATAGAATCCAAAGTCTGATTCTCAAAAAGCCACACCGCTTGCTTCACATCACCTTTCTGCAGGTCTTCTTGGGTAACTGTCTTGATATTTTCATATCTGGACCCTTCTCCCAGCTCATCTATGCTGTGAGTTTCAAAGAGCCAAGTAGAAGTCTTAACATTGCCCTTTTGTATTTCATTGATGCTTACTGTTCTTACATAATTCTTCTTGTCACCACCTTCACACTCAAATAATTGTTTATTCATCTTTACATCGCCTCCTTGAATATAGTCAACAGTGGGCACAATATTATGTGATTTGTCTGAAATTGTATCCAATGGTTGAGTTTCAAACTTGTATCTGACAGAACTCACATCCCCCTTCTGAATTTCTTCCTGAGTGACAGATTTAATAACGTATACATCTTCTGATTTGTTCATTGAGTCTAATGGTTTTGTTTCAAAGAGCCACCTTGTTCCTCGTACATCTCCATGAACTGTTTCTTCTTTTTTAACTGTTGTTACTTCATGATAAAACCCTTCTTGGTCTCGAATTGCATAGAGTGGTTGTGTTTCAAAAAGCATTTTGTAGCTTTTCACATCACCTTTTATTATTTCTCCAGGATTTGTTTCTGTCATGCAGATGCCATCCGATTCATCCTTAATGTCATCTAAAGAAAAGGTCTCAAAAATGAAGCATCCCTTTCTTACATCTCCACCTTGTATGTCTGTCACTGTTTTAACCAATCCATCCCCTTCTTGACGTTCATTTATCATATCAATAGGTTGGTTTTCAAATAGCCACCTACAATTTAAAACATTGCCTTTCTGAATGTCTTCAGTTTTTAAGGTTTTGATCTTATTCAAAACATTCTCCGAACTGCAACTTATGGAGTCTAAGGACTGATTTTCAAACTTATACTTCATGCCAGAGACATCTCCAGATTGTATATCCATCTCTGTGGGCTTGTTTTCTTTCCCTTCATCGCCCTGTATGTTGTCTAGATTTTCAGTCTCAAAAAGAAAACATGCTGTCTGAACATCCCCACCTTGTATCTCCTCCTGTTTCACAGTCTCCAGTTTTACTGTTGCTTCAGAGTCATCTTTTATGGCATCAAGTGGCTGAGTTTCAAATAGCCACATGCAGGTCCTAACATCACCTTTATGAATATCTTCAGAGTTAGTCATCAAGGAAGCTTTTTCATAAAGAGATTCCATGGGCTGGGTCTCAAATAGCCATTTACAGGTTTTGACATCCCCTTTAACAATATCAGTACTTTGTTCAGTTTTGCTGTCTGTTTCTTCCACGTTGCTAAAATATTTAATTGAATCAAGAGGTTGGGTCTCAAACAACCACCTAGCAGATTTCACATTCCCTGCCTGTATTTCTTGAGCAGATATTCCTCTAATTATCTGAATTTTATGAAGGCTTTCATCAAATTGGTCAATGGGCCTTGTTTCAAAAAGCCATCTACAGCTTCTTACATCACCTCTTACTATTTCTTCTTGCTGGACTGTCTTTACTTGGTGGTATTTTCCAAGATGGTCTTGAATGGCATATAGTGGGGTTGTCTCAAAGAGAGATTTCTTCAACTCCACCATGCCTCTTGTGACTCCTTCTACCTCAATGTGATGTGATGCATCAACCTCAATTAGATTATTGGATTCAAAGATATTCGTATAGTTCTTCACATGCCCTCTATCCACTGCTTCTAGCTTCACTGTCCGGGTATATTCTTTCTTATCTTCTCTAATATCTTCTAAACGTTGAGTTTCAAAAACCCATTTTTGATGCTTAACATCCCCCCTTTCTTCCTCAGTGGCAGTGATTTTTTGAAGCTTTCCAATATCCGGGCTGTCTTTTAAAGCCTCTATGGGAAGTGTTTCAAATAGATGTTTGGTGGCTTTTACGTCACCTCCTATTCTCTCTTCAGGCGATACACTGTCTGTATCAGGAGACTCTTTTAGAATGTCTAATGGCTGGGTTTCAAACATCCAACACTTTTTAGAAACATCTGTACCTATGACTACCTCTGTTTTCAGGACAGCCTCCCCTGACTCTTCTTTGATTTTCTCTAGTGGTTGAGTTTCAAATAACCACTTCGCTCTATTCACCCCACCTTTGACATTTTCCTCCATGGATATTCCTCGAACAATCTTAATTTCTGTGATGTCTTTGTTTATTGTATCCAAAGGCTGTGTTTCAAACATCCAACGTGCTGTCCTTACATCCCCCTTTTCAATGTCTTCTCTCTGCACAGTTTTAATTTCTAGCATTTGGCCTGAACCATCTCTAATGACATACAATGGTTGAGTTTCAAAACACTTTATGCTTCTCTTAACATTTCCTTTAATTTCTTTGAGTTCTGATCTGAGTTGTAATAAGTTCATTTCATCCACTGAGTGAAGCTGTCCAAGTTGATCTAGCTGTTGAGTTTCAAACATGTATCTCACAGTCTTTACATCTCCCCCAGTTATGTCCTTTGTAAGAGTAGATGCTGTTTCTTCTTGACATTCATGCATTTTGTTCATGGAGTCTAAAGGCCTTGTTTCAAACATCCACCTTGCTGTGCAAACATCTCCTTTAGCTAACTCAGGAATTTTCTCAGTGTTTCCTTCAGCACCAGCAGAAGGAACTCCTAATGCATCTATTGGCTGAGTTTCAAACATCCAAGTTGTATACTTCACATCACCTCCAGCAATGAGTTCTTGGCCAGCAATGCCTTTGGAAGTGTACCCTTCATCTGTAGAACCATGCTTGATAGAATCTAATGGCTGATTTTCAAAAATCCATCGTATTGACTGCACCTCTCCTTTGAGAATTTCATCCCATTCCAGGGTTTCTCTTTCTGAGTTCAAATCTTTCTGAGAACTGTCATTTGTATTTTCGAAAACATACCTAGCTTGCTGTACATCTGCTGATATCGAGTTCCCTGAGTTTATCTGGCTAGAAACAATTTCAGAAACCTCACTGATATAATCTTTTTCTAAGTTTTTTCTTAACTCAGGATGGATATGCCTATATAAACGGTTTAATTCATATAAATTTCTTTGCTTGGAATATAAATCTTTGGGCATTGGTTGTCTTCTAGGGCTGGGGAATTCAGGGGACTGGGAAAATGCTGTTACATCCATTGGTGCTTGAAAAACATCAGGTGGGGGAGGAGGAAATTCTTCCATATTTCCTGAAGGGGTGCCATTATCTTGTGTCAGGGTTGTTGATGTCAGGCTGTGATTGCTATAACTTGAGGTTGAGGTTTCCTTCCTCTGACTGGTTGAAGTATAAGAAGAAGAGGTACCTGCAGCCGATGATGGCTTTAAGGTTTCTTCACTGTCATTTTCAATCTTCAAGAGAGAAAATCAAAGCTTAAAACGATGATTGTAGTATGGAAATTTCCTAAGACCTACCTTATACCTGTCCACACCAGGATTCTGTTGTGATGCTTTCCTTGGAAAACACATATGCATTATGTTTAAACTTACTTGGGAAAATAGTCAACGTGTGTTAATAAATACCATTCTATTTTTAATAATAATGCTCTTCCATCAACCAGTTACTCAGTATTTCAACTTTAATACATATTCTTTCAACCAGTGATTCAGTATTTTGACATTAATTCATATCCTTTCTCTTTCTTTCTTTCTTTCTTTCTTTCTTTCTTTCTTTCTTTCTTTCTTTCTTTCTTTCTTTCTTTCTTTCTTTCTTTCTTTCTCTCTTTTTTGAGACAGAATTGGTCTTTGTATCCTTGAGAAGCCTGGAACTTGTAGTGATCTTCCTACATTTGCCTCTCAAGTGCTGAGCTTAAATGTATATGCTACTATGCCTGGTTTAACATTTATACATATTCTTAAAATTCCCACTTTACTGGATAAGAAGAGTAATATTGAGAAAAAGAAAAGAAGTGTTGAAATACTTTGTGGAGTTTTTTTGTTTTTGTTTTTGGTGGCATTTAAAATCAACTTAATTACATACACTATTTGATGTTAGAGACTTTAAAACATACATGATTCTCTTCATTCATGTTTGCCAGTGGTTGGAGAGATCTTACTCTACCTCATAGATCAATACTCTCTATATGAAAGAAAATCAAAGCTACTTCCAAATTTTCTGTGAAAAAAATGCCATAAAATTCTAGTATATTTAAGTATGATACTAACACCTATGATGTTCCTGTATATTACCTTACCTTTATACACTTGGCTGGGGGTGTCGTTTCTTTATCAGAGTAGAGGAAGTTTTCCTGTGCAGACTTTTCAAATTGCTCTTTCAAAATCTTAGTGGAAACCTTAGGAATCTCTTCGTCTTCTGGTGTATCAATGACTACAAAGAGAAGTAGATAACAGGGATATACTATAATGAATAAAATGGTATTTGAGAAGAAAATGCTATGCTGCATTAAACCTCTTATAATGTAAATTAAAGAATAAGACTCAAAGGACAGATTTATGCATGAAGCATTACTTCAGCTGGAAATGTAGAAGTGAAGCAAGAAATACTAAGGAAGAAACAGGAAAAATTTGGTAGGAGTCGGGTCCAGGAAAGATGGCATAGCAGTTGGGACAGCTTGCTGTTCTTGCAGGGGACCTAAGCTTATTTTCACAACATTCATGTTGTCAGATCACAACAACTTGGAAATTCAACTGTAGCGGATCGGATGCCCTTTTCTGGCCTCCTAGGGTTCTCTGACTTTCAGTCTTTTTATGTCTCTCTCTGTCATTCAGTCTTTTTCTGTTTCTCGGTGTCTCTGTCTTTCTATCCCCTTTCTTCTGTCTCTGTGACTGTTTCTCTGTCTCTGTCTATCTGTGTCTCTGTATCGCCGTCTCTCTTCCTTTGTCTCCATGTCTCTGTCTCTGTCTCTGTCTCTCTCTCTCACACACACACACTATACAAAGATAAAAATAAACCTTAAAAGAAATTTGGAGAGCTTACTTCTTGATGGGGATATTTTCAAAATTTCTGCAACTGTGTTCTAATTCTACACTCAGTAAAAATTAAACATCCTAAAGAACAAAAAGAGTAATGGAGGCCTGCTTTTTTTCTTTCTTTGTTTCTTTTTGGATATTTTGAGAAAAATTCTGTTTATAGTCTTAACATGTATAGTGCAGGTTGGCCTTGAACCTGAAACAATCCTCTTGCTTGTACCTCCTAAATGCCAGGATTACTAGCATTAGTCACCAGATCTGGTAAGTAGAATACAGCCTTTCTTAAGTAGCAAGACTCAAGTAATATTTAGGACACCGGAGGGTTAAATCTTTCCTTTCATCTCATTAGAGAAGCAAGTCTTGTACAAGCAGTCAGCTGCAATTTATTTTCTGAAAACATTTAGAAATCTTCATGTAATCTCAGCTCTTATTTGTGTGTTGAGAGACAAATACATTAGTTCCTAAATTTGTTATTAATATTAATATAATGTAGGTAATTTTACTGTCAGGGTGCTTTATAAGCAATAAATTTTATTCTACGTCCCAAGGTAAAAAAAAAAAAATCAGTAGCTCCTAACTTATCAACTGTTTGGAGTTTAGGTGAATTTATCATAGTTCTGATGGGCAATGAGCTGTTTAAAAAATATCACATGTACTACCAGACTCAAAATCTAATTATATGCAGAAATGCCATCTTGCTCTCTTCGGAAACATGAGTCATAGTTACTAAAGTTACTTGGTGGGGAGGACTGGTTTTTGAAAATTCTCCAAACTCAGACACACCCAAAGGACAAAGATTGAGCTGATCCAATAATGTCAGACTGTTACCTGTTTCTTGAACATATTGATGAAACTGTGAAGCTTGGTTTGTTTCTTCTGTGTGCTTTTCAAGATGTGACATCTGTGTTTAAAGACAATTTTAAAAGAATAATTATTTTGAAGAAGTCAGTGATTTGAGCAGTGAACATAATCTTCATTTTACAGTGTTTTTCTTCTGAGAATTTGGTATGCGTCAAGGGATGCTAGCTACTATTTCTATTGTTTATTTTAATGTGTACTCAAGTTATAACAGAACATATGTGTTCTGCACCTAACGGCAGGCATATTTTTAGGATGCTTGTTTAATTTAAAAAATAGTTCTAACTGGAAAGTAGGGTTAGACACATTGCTGTATATTTATACTAAATGCATGCACTAAAGCATATGTTTATAGCAAAGTTAGAAATTCTACACAGTTCTGAAGACCATTTGAAAATTGCTCTTTGGTAATTACCATTTCTGCTTTGAAGACATCAGTTCCACATCCTTTAGAAACTTCTTGTTCATTCCTTCTTATTTCTTGACTGCTGTGGATTGCCTCCTGAAAATGAGCAATTAGATATATAAACAGAACGACAATTCTTAAGGAATATCTGAAACCTGAGCTATTTTATTAATGTAGTTACAGTAATAGACAATTCTGAAAAGGGAAGAGAGGGGGAGAAGAAGAGTTAAAAGAAGAGGAGAAGGAAGAGGAGGAGGAAAAGGAAGTAGGGGAGGAGGGGAGGGGGAGTAAGAGAATGAGGAGGAAGGAGAAAAGGAGGAAGGGAGGGGAGGAAGAAGTGAAGGAGGAAGTGGAAGAGGAGGAGGAAGAAGAAGAGGAGGAAGAAGTGAAAAAGGAAGAGGAAAGGGAAGAGGAGGAGTGAAAGGAGAAGGAGGAAAAGCAGGATCAGGATCATGGCACCAGCAGTTAAGTGCAATGCTGTAAGTATAGTTAATTACAATGAAATGGCATTATCTAATTGTTTTACACTTAAGAAGTTCAGAATTTTTTGTTTTTTGTTTTTTGTTTTTTGTTTTTTGTTTTTTGTTTTTTCGAGACAGGGTTTCTCTGTGTAGCTCTGACTGTCCTGGAACTCACTCTGTAGACCAGGCTGGCTTCGAACTCAGAAATCTGCCTGCCTCTGCCTCCAAAGTGCTGGGATTAAAGGCAAGTGCTACCACTGCCTGGCCAGAAATTTTTATTAAGTCTCACTGGGTGTTGACAGGTGTGAAAAAGCATCAACTCCTTTCTACAGGCCCTATGGGAGAACTCCTTCCTTTGTCTTTGGAAGCTTCTAGGAGCTGCCAATCTCCTTTGACCAAGGCATTCTCTTTTATCTATCTAAGATTCTTTGTCCCTATCACCTTTCTAATGTCATCTTTAACTTCTAAGGACATTTGTGACTATGCTGGACTGACCAGAATGGATCTGAATTTTCTTATCATAAAATCAAGTGACAGATAGCTTTATTTAATCTGTAATCTTAATTCTGATTTGTAAAATAATTTAACTCATTCAAAAAATTATGGAGATGAAGATATAAATATCCATTGTCCTATCTGCTTTCTCTTGTAAGTAGCTGTGCTCAGTGTGAGTAAAGATGAAAATTTAGCAAATTCATAAAGAAAAACATATTTTGTTGTTTATCAGACATATTATAATATGTTCATGACTTATCTTAATTTTTACATTGATTATCTAGTACAATGAGTCACTTTGGGAGTGTTACAGTCTTGTTGGAGTAGATGTGGCCTTGTTGGAGGAAGTATGTCACTGTTGGGGTGGGCTTTGAGACCTTTCTCCTAGCCACATTGGAGAGAGTCATCTCCTGGCTGCCTTCTGATCAAGATGTAGAACTCTTGGCTCCTTCAGCACCATGACTGCCTAGACACTGCCATGCTTCCTGCCTCGATGATACTGAACTGAACCTCTGAACCTGTTAACTAGCCCCAATTAAATGTCCTTTGTAAGATTTAACACTTGGAGATGGTATCTTTTCACAGCAATGGACCCTAATTGAAACAACCATGTTTATTGCTGTTCTATCCATAATAGCTAGAAATTGGAAACAACAACAGAAGTACAAATAAAGAAAAAGTGGTACATTTATACAAAGGGGTATTACTCAGCTGTCAAAAAAAAATGACACCCTGAAATTTGCAGGCAATGTGACAGAATTAGAAACAGTTATCCTGGCTGAGATAACTCAGTCCGGCTGAGATAACTTTCTAAGATTCACAAAGATAAATATGATATGCATTTGTTCATATTATGTATATATTATTGGATTTTGTTTAGTATTTTTATCGTACTTATGAATGTGTGAACAAGTGAGTCTCTGATTCTTGTGCCTTCTCCTGGGTTCATCTTCGTCTGTTGATTAGCTTTATCCAATTACTATGTGATTGTTTTTGTTTTCTCTCATGATATTTTATTTGGCTATGTTTTGTAGTTATTTCTTGTGAGGCTGTTCTTCTCTAATAAGAGACAGAATGGAGCACATCCAGATGGGAGTAGGCTGGGGAGGAGCTAGGAGGAATAGGGGGAGGGAAAACTGTAATCAGAAGATACTGTATGAGAATGGAATTATTTTCAATAAAAGAGCAAATTATTAAAAAAATAAAAATTTTGGAGAACTGTTATTTTAATATTTAGACCATAAATAAATAGAATCATATGAATTTGTGAAACTATATAGAAAATGGGGATGTGCTCAGCTGGCTTTCTAAGAATGCATGTGTTTGGAATTATGCAAAATTGGACTCTCGCATTTTTATTAATGCATAAATGATTAATATTACGTTTGAGATTTTATTTTTTAAAAACTATTTGCTAATAGTAAGAATAATCTATTGAGCATACGTATATTGCTTTTGTTGGGTAACAAAATAGTTACTAATTAAAGGATATATTTACACTGAGTTAAATAGTTTTAAAGTATCAATTTGTAACCTTGTAAAGAATAAAATTAATTCACAGCAGCTTGCTTTTGACTGAATCTTTTATAATTTACATTAAACATATTGGGTGTAACTTGTATGTCTTCCTAAAGGGGTATTTAGCATGCCAGGTTAGATAACTGATAAACTAAGCAACAGGTATTCATTGATTTAGAGATATGTAGGACAATCTACTTCTATTATAGCTTTCCAAGAAAGAGAATTTAAAACTGTTGCTCCAGAAATCAACAAAATATTATGGGAAATCTGGAGCTTATATTTTAAAAGTTATGTGACATTTTATTAAGGTAAAGCATATCCTAATGAGAATAGTTCCCAATCCCTAGTTTCCAATCCCTAGTTAAGGACTTGTTGACTTCAAATGATGCTAGGTAAATGCTTGTCACATGATTCCCATTAAAGACAAGTTCACATAATGAATGAACTAGAGCAGAAAGAAAGAATAAAACAGCAAATTCCCATCAATACGTTAATTCTACTTAAATTCCTATTTGCCAGGTGTCTTGTAGATACTGAGGGACAGAACAATGAGAAAGAAGAAAAAACTATTTCTTCTAAGAGGAATGTAGAAAGGAGGTGATCCGCGTTGTTTCCTGTAAGTTCAGAGATCCAGAATCGCATGGGATGAGATGCCTAACATAGACAGGCGTTACCTAATGGTACTGGAAGCATCGTACAGGATGGAAAGGTAAGAGGCACCCAAGACAGCAGGTGGGAAAAACACAGGGGGACAAAGAGTGACCAGTGACAGAGTTTTTAACCTCTAGAGAAGTAATGAGTGCATCATTGAGTGTTCTAATGTCAACCAGACAATGAAAGCACAAAGTAGATTGAGTACACGGGAGAGACAGGGGTAAGGAGAGGAATGAAGAGAACAAGTCCCTCTAAATGAAAAGAGCAAAACTCATATGAACTCAGGAAGACCTTAGCGGAGGTGCAATGCGATCACTTTCACTGAAGCAGGTCTCTGTCCAGAAGCCCATATGCTGGCACTGGCCTCTAAACATACTCTTCCATGTGGTGATTTTTAACATTGTAGATCAGTTCACATTACAAAAATTAATGCCTCTTTCTGCTTTTGAAAGATGAATATATCTGACAATAACTGGTTCATATTTTAACACTGCGGTATCTGGCTAACACAAAGTAGTAGCCAATCTTATTGGATGAGACTCGTACCATCAAGCCAGTGTCCCTATTATTTTATAACATTTGTCAAGATTATAGTTAAAATATGCTTTTATTCTCGTGCCCATGGAAATGTTAGTTTCTGATACTTGCCACCAATTGTTATTCTGAAAGAGTAAAGTGACAAAATTCTCTTGTATGAAAGACAAAGTCAAAATCCTTGAGATAGAAGTAATGCTATTTGTGATGTGGGGTGGGGAAGAGCCTAGACATAAATACATTTGAGATATGCCTCAAAATTTATCACTTTTTCAGAGAAAAAATATAGTTAGCCTGCACATAGTCAAGACAAACTAGCCAATGCTTATCACCTCCAAATCCATTTTCTTGTAGGAGATGAGACAACAGACTGAATACAAGTGCACATCAATTGTATTTATAGCTACAGGTTTTAACTTCAGCATTTATGTGCCGTTGCTTAGTAGAACTGTAATTGCTATACTAGTTTGATATGTGAGCATCAGTGCATGAATTTTACTGTCCCCCAGTTGCCATAACTTACACAAAGTCTCTCTTAAAATATTCCAAGATTGCGCCTCTGTCATTTATTCTGGTTTCCATTTTGAAAGTAGTTAATTTGAATTTTAAATTTGACTCTTTCTTTCTTTCTAATTTTTGTTGTCTAGAGTTTAGGATTAGGTGTAAGGATACATCATTCTAATGCACAGGCAGAACTCAAATTACGCAAATAAAATATAATAAAGAATTCTAGTCAGAATACTACACACACGTTCACATGAAACAATACATGAAATTGGTTGCTGAAATTAAATTCAACTAGAGACCAGGCTGAATGAGAAAAAGAGGCTGTTTTGTTCTCAGGTAGATTAGCCCATAGGTAGGCATGAAGAAAGAGTCAATAGTAATGTCTTCCTGGACCGGATACATTGTAATCTTTGGCAAACCACTAAATCACACTTCAATTCAGGTTTTCCATTTCATGTTACCATTAAAAGGAAGAAGAGGCAATACATATACACAAATACACACATACATACATACACACACACACACACACACACACATATATGTGTGTGTGCATATATATGCATATATATGTATATACATACATACACACATACACAATACATACGTACTTGAAAGCTGATAGACAGATTTAAGTACAATTGCTAAACATTATTAAGGTATATGTATGGCTTAAATGTATTTGATGTCAACTCGTATATCAACTAGATGTATTACATAGAATCTTTTAGGAAGTTTTTCTAGCACAAAAAATGTTCATATTCAATTTGTTTTGGTCATTACAGAAAAAGGCATTTTTAAAATTTTGCCCACAAAAATGCATATTCATTTTAAGGCAACTGGGGAAGAAAACATTCCCTCAAAGTGGAAAAATAGTTCATGCTCAGGGTCAGTTGAAACGTTTTACATATAACTAATCTCATTTGTAATGAAGTTAGAAAGGGTTATGCTGTGTTAACTTAGCCGCATTTCTGTCTAGCAGACATAAGTGATACAAAAACTTGCCAGTTATCTCAAGGAAAGGAAAACATCAAGGATCTTTTCAGGGCTGAGTTTAAAAACTTAAGGTTGAATCAGATATTGTTTTGATTGCATGCATTCAAGTAAAAGTGTCTCTTTGTTCTCTTTTAAAAAATATTTCTTAAAAATATGTGCTAAAAGTCATAATATACTATCTGACATATACATGTTGGGTTAATGGTTTGATGTGTTTTACATTCATTATATCCTTTTGGGGGTGCATTTCTAACACTTCTCATATTGTTAGATATTCTTGCTTTTCCTATCCCTGTGACTGTCTAGTTACATCTTTGTCATTTAACTATTATGCTTCACAGCTATAGGTAGCAGGCATAATTGATAGGTGACGCTACTGAAGTTAATGCATTTGATATTAACATGACAAATAGTCCACAAAGTTTACTCAGAGAAAGGTGCTTGATTCAGATGATCAGACTGTCTGTAGAACAGTAGACAGGGCAGTAGTAAGAACATCATCAGAGGGAAGGGCAGCTGTACCAAAAAACAGCAAGTACAAAAAAAAAAAAAAGAAAGAAAGAAATGAAGGTAAAGAATCGTCAAAACAATAAAACACACTTTTTAACTATTCTTTTAAAATATATTGATGGTGCTAAGAAAACTAGTTCTTGGTCATTTTTTTAAAACTAAACTACTATTACTCAGAGTTCAGGAATCTGATAAGCTATCAGGTACTACACATGGACAGTGACAGGATGTTTTGGCAGAGTTATTGTATTATGAAAACCAGATTGTGATAGTTGTAACAATGGAAAATCTTCGTTTGTTTTAAATTTATATAAATTATTAAAAAACAGGTGTTAAGCCAACTGTAAGTTCTGATTATTTTATGGCTCAATATACTCAGAAGCAAAATATTGCTTGTTTGAGTATTAATCATGTCTAAAATGATGAGACTTTACTACAAATATTATTATGCCTTAAGAAGCTGAGAATATAAAATATTTAAAAAGTTGAGATAGTGACACTCATTTTAAAAATGATTGCTTTCTCAGCTGATGACATGTGCATTTATTTGTTCAACCAGTTGTATTGCAAGAATATCTCCAGGTATTTGTGCTAAGCATTGGTGACTATTATAGTGAGTTTCTGAGATCATATTTTTATCATATGTCTGTCATCTATCATGAATGCATGTATCTATCCATTATCTATATATAACCACCTATAATATATATCTTTCTTACTTCTCTGTGGATATTTGACTTACATATGCATATGCAAACATACACATTCATATTTATTGGTATAAAAGTTCTCAGGTTGAGACAAAAATACTAAATACATACAAGTGTGTGTGTGTGTGTAATTATGAAAGTTTATTGCAAGACTCTTGCAGAGAACTATTCTGCTGTTGATTTAACTCTTTCATCCAATGAGATTTTGGTTATATTTAGACATCCTATCAGCAGTAAGTTTAAATAAAAGATGCTTGGTTTGAATCTGAAAAGAGTATGTTTGTCCTTCTCAGGGTGGATTCTGAGGACTCAGTGCTGAGTGTAAGTGCTGGAACACCAACTCTCCTCTTCTTTAAGCATATTACTTAAACAGCCACCACGTCTGAGTCTGAAAGAGCTGAAGATTTATAAAAACAGCATATAAAATATGTACTCTCAATTGGGTCATCAAATATAAATAACAATATTTATTTGGCAAATGGAATAAAGCAACTTACTATAAGCATTCAACTTACAATAAATAAAAAATTCTCTCTAGACATGTTTTGTAGAAATGTTAATATATATTATTTCTGATGCACATAAAATAAAATATCTTACAACCAAACAGAAAGTAGAATCATGAATAATAATATAATATAGTGGAATAGACCAAGCTGTAAAGGCAGTGAAATTATCCATTAAAATTTTAAAAAGATTAAAAATGTCTAAGCAAAAAGATACTCAGCAAGAAGGGATTTCCCTATATTAATTAATATACAGGCAAAAAGGAAGAATTCTACCCCTTACTCTGCAATAGCCCTTAGCATGCCCAGACACAAGATAGCGGGCACTATCTCAATTCCCCTTTAGCCAAAGCACTCTGAGCTCTCTTTTCTGATCTATTTAACTCTGCTGAGTTTGAACTGTTTCAATATTAGTACTTATCCCATTCCATCTAACCTTATATCAATCCTTTACAGTCATACTAATCTTTCTGAAAAGCCTGTCTGTTCATCTTATACCCCTGTTAAAATTTCAGGGGTCTTTGGTGGCTTGAGAACAAGGTGACAATTCTTATGTAAGACATACCATTTTTCTAATATCTTCCATTTTTAGATTATGCCTCCAGCATCATGTGCAAACTATGAAGTATAGTTTTATGAAGTATAGTTTCATGTTTCATATTGCATGACTTGCTCCTCAGCTTAACTTACTCCATGTTTCAACTGAGTCTCTTCTGCATTCAGGCATCTTTGATCTTCTATTGCTTGAGCTATTTGTTTTTAAACAAGCCCAGAAACAAAAGAAAAATTAAGTCAAATTTCAATACCCACTTATTTCCCCCTAGTGGAAAAGTGGTGGGCTGGGGTGTACTCTTAAAGAGAAAGAGGAAAATTATTTATATTTTGATCCTTCAAAGCAATCATGATCCCTTAGACATAGAGGCAATGTCTAAAGACATTGGCGAAGGGTTGCTCTGTGACCACATAGCCAGTGGATCTATTGTTCTATTTTTACATGAATTATTATATAGTGAACAGCCAGTCCACAGCATATAATCTAGAAACTGATTTCTAGCCTTTACTTTTTTCTTGACTATAAACTGTACCAATTTTTTAAGTATTTCATTTTTGTCATTCAACCCTCCCACTTTGAAGTACAAGGGTCTATCTGATGGTATAAACTGAAAGAAATTTATCCAAGAGATGATAGGGGTGTGGTATGCATCCTAGGAGTCTGTAGGTGAGTAGGAATGAGTATGTATCCAGTAACAATGCAGAATATAGTTGCCATACACTATGGTGATCTGTCCTGCATCTTACATCATTAGCTTCTTATGCCAGTCCTCAGCTGGAGGTATGATCCGTGCAGTATAGTTCAGAGATACAGATCCTGGATTCTAAGAAGGTGAGTGACTATGTCTCCTGTGGTGAGAGGTTCTGTTTTATTGAGAGAAATCAAAAAACATTTGTCCAAAGATGTGACCATTCATTTCTCCTTTAGAGCTCATTAATCATGATTTCTGAAGCATCCTTAACCAAATGGAAACTGACGAAGGACAAAAAAATGGTCCCTCGCAGTCACTTCTGTCATTCGACTACACAGTAAACAGTACTACTCAAATCATTAAGAGCGTTGTTCTGGCTTTTTTTTTTTTTATTTGCAACGGCTTTGGTATAATTTTATAAGAACTGTCCTCAGACTTTGATGGCATAACTTGTTTGCTAAGGATGCCATTAAGAGTTCCTCCTAGACAAACTTGCTTGACCTTCTCCCCTTCTCAGTCTATACGGCCACCAGCAGGTTTTTGTTTTTTTGAGTGAAATGGAATTTTTCAATCCTCACTTAAAATCTTTACAAGAAAGATGACTGAGGAAATAGATTTGGCTTCCATATAAGTACCCTAGGTTGTCTGTGCAAACAAAGGATTTCATTGTAGATGCTAATTGTAATTAAAGATGAGTTACGTTAATCCTTGGGTTTTCTTTAAAATGAAGGAGATGGCAAATCGTCTGTAATTGCATGGGTGGCTGTACCCAATGGTGACTCCCAAGGGGAAAATTAAACGTTTAAAGTGATAGAACTGCTGCCTTGTACCTGCAGCTCACCATCAGTTGAACTGAAGAGTGAGGTAAAGGAGTCATAATTAATTTCTACCTCACATAGAATCCTTGTTGCCAAAGTTTTGAGGCATAGGTTGTGGAAGGACAGAAGGAGACAGGATTCTTTTGAAAGCATGCTGGCACATGCCATTAGATGCAGAAGGCCCATTTTTCTGCATAACGTACAATTTCATGAACTTTCTAATTTTAGACAAATTGATTACACATCAGCTTCACAGAAAAAGGAGTTAAAGGAAAAATGAAGTATGTAATTTTAAAAAATACAAAAGGATATTGGTGATAATAAATACCTGAAGGTTAAGACAAGATGACCTGTGTTTGAGGCCAGTCTTGGCTATATAATGTAACACGGTCTTTTAAAAAACAAACAAACAAACAAAAAACTTATTAAGCAATCAAGTAGAAATATCTGTAGATATACTATGATTATAGTGAATCAAGCAGCAGCACAGTAAACTTTTTAACTCTTAAACACAATAAGTAAAATAGCCAATATGTATTTGCAACCTTCTTAATGTAGAGAGACGTGGTTAAAAATGCCTCATTATGGTAATCTGTATAGAGTAGTGAGTCAAATGAAAAAGACTACAGGGGGAAAAGGAAACCTTAGTTGACAGTTAAAGAAGAACATTAAGATTTCGATGGTTTATGAGGCTTTTTAAATAATAATGGACGATCTAGTCTTATGATAAGACTCCTAAACACAATGCCTCACTATAGTAATGACATCATTGAAGCCTGCAATACTACCTCCAATGCTTTGAAATGTTACAATATGGTTTGCAATTTGAATGCTGAGAATGAGGAATACATTTCAGCTACTATAGCATGATGTACTCATGTCTCTATAGGGCACTGGTATTTACTCAAAGACAAAACATTTCTAGTGGACTTGACTTTCCCTGTTGGTATTGATGGAGTGGCTGGTATATTTTTTTGTAGATATGTGACTATATATATATATATATATATATATATATATATATATATTCTATATTCTTTGTTTATAATCCAAAAGCTTTCCCCTTTCCCAGTTCCCCCCTCCCCATATGTCCCATAAGTCCTCTTCTCTCCATCCATTTTCCTATCTTTCCCCCTCCCTTTTCTCTGTCCTGGTACTCCCCTACAATGCTGGATCAAGCCTTTCCAGGATTAGGGCCCTCTTCTTCCTTCTTCATGGGAATCATTTGATATGATAATTGTATCTTAAGTATTCAGAGCTTCAGAGCTAATTAATATCCACTTATCAATGATTGCATTCCATGTGTATTCTTTTGTGATTGCGTTACCTTGCTTAGGATGATATTTTCCAGTTCCATCCATTTGCCTAAAAAAAGTTGTGTATATATACCACATTTTCTGTATCCATATCTCCATTGAGGAATATCTGGGTTCTTTCCAGCTTCTGGCTATTATAAATAAGGCTACTATGAACATAGTGGAGCATGTGTCCTTATTGTATGCTGGGGTATCCTCTGGGTATATGTCCAGGAGAGGTATAGCAGGGTCCTCTGGAAGTGTCATGTCTAGTTTTCTTAGGAACCAACAGACTGATTTTCATAGTGGTTGTACCATCTTACAATCCCACCAGCAGTGAAGGAGTGTTCCTCTTTCTCCACATCCTAGCCAACACCTGCTGTCTCCTGAGTTTTTAACATTAGCCATTCTGACTGGTGTGAGGTGAAATCTCGGGGTTGTTTTGATTTGCATTTCCCTAATGGCTAATGATGTTGAGCATTTCTTAAGGTGCTTCTCAGCCATCTGAATTATTTCAGGAGGCTAAGAAAGAAGTTAGGGGAATGACACCCTCCACAATAGCCACAAACAATATGAAGTATCTTGGTGTGACTCTAACCAAACAAGTGAAAGATTTATACGACAAGAACTTCAGGTCACTGAAGAAGGAAATTGAAGAAGACCTCAGAAAATGGAAAAATCTTCCATGCTCGTGGATTGGCAGGATTAATACAGTTAAAATGGCCATCTTGCCAAAAGCAATATACAGATTCAATGCAATCCCCATCAAAATCCCAACTCAGTTCTTCACAGAGTTAGAAAAAGCAATTCTCAAATTTATCTGGAATAACAAAAAACCCAGGATAGCTAAAACTATTTTCAACAGTAAAAGAACTTCTGGGGGAATCAGTATCCCAGACCTCAAGCAATACTACAGAGCAATAGTGCTAAAAACTGCATAGTATTGGCACAGAGACAGGGAGGTGGAACAATGGAATAGAATTGAAGACCCAGAAATGAATCCACACACCTATGTTCACTTGATCTTCTTCTACAAAGGAGCTGAAAATATCCAGTGGAAAAAAGATAGCCTTTTCAACAAATGGTGCTGGTTCAACTGGAGGTCAGCATGCAGGAGAATGAGAATTGATCCATTCTTATCTCCTTGTACTAAGCTCAACTCCAAGTGGATCAAGGACCTCCACATAAAACCAGTCACACTGAAACTAATAGAAAAGAAACTGGGAAAAACCCTTGAGGACATAGGCACAGGGGAAAAGTTCCTGAACGGAACACCAATAGCTTATGCTCTAAGATCAAGAATTGACAAATGGGATCTCATAAAATTAGAAAGTTTCTGTAAGGCAAAGGACACAGTCAAAAGGACAAAATGACAACCAACAAATTGGGAAAAGATCTTCACCAATTCTACATCCAATAGAGGGCTAATATCCAATATATACAAAGAACTCAAGAAGTTAGACCCCAGGGAACCAAATAACCCTATTAAAAAGTGGCTGGTATATTTTATACCATATTCTATAAATGGGGAAGTCGAGAAAGTAGCCTCCATTTATCCCTTGTTATTAATGAGATAAACAACTTTTTCTTTACTATAGGTAGATTGATTAGTCAGGAGAGAAAGACAAAGAAAAAAATCCAAGGAAAGTCCATTAGAAGACTGTCTTATTCTCTGCTCTGTAATGCAGAGATTAATGAAGAATCTAGAGAAATGAAAGATTTCCCTAACATGTTTATGCAACAGCATAGTTTTCAGGACAGAATCCCTTAGCTTCTCTTCCTTTTCTCAGGCCTGTGTTCTCCCAGTTCTTTTTTAGCATGATAATTTATTTGTAATTATGCAAATTAATAACTAAAAGGAACATCCAGAGAATAGACAAGCTTGACTCAATCCAATCACTTTCAAAGACCCACAAGGAAGAGTTTATTTTGAGAGCTACAGGACTGAGAAGTACACCAGACTCAGCTAATAATAGCCTCTGATGTCAATTGCTTACAACAAACACCTATTTTTATGAAAGTAACCACATGAAAAAAGCACATTTTGCAGATTCTAATAAGTTCTACAAGTACAATGATTCTGTCATGTGAAGATTTTCTTTTGTTGTTATGTTCTTTTTATTTCTTATAGCATATCCAAAATACAAGAACCAAAAATTGTATAGCTTGCTATCTCATTAAAACGAAACAACTGAAAACACAGCAGATTCAACTAGTATATTAGGAACCATCATCCAATACATGCAAACTATGTTTTCTATAGTTACCCAAAGAGACAGCTCATATTTCTAAGCTAGTCCTAGTTTTCTGGTAGAAGAAAAAGTATAATAGTATTTTAACTATTCCTAAATGTCCCTTATCTCTCCTAAGCGCTATAAAATTTCATCAAGTATTTTACATAATTATCAATGTTAAACACTTTTGAAAGCACCCACTAAAGTATGGAGAGGCAATTAGGTTAAGATTTTTGTCTTTAGGGAGACGACTCAAGGGTTGGTTTCTTGGTTCTGGCACTGTGAGTGTCTCTGTGGTACCTTGATAAAGCAATTCTGACTCATTTAACTTTAAAAGAGTGAAAGATGTAAACATAAGTGTGTTTTTCTTCTGGAAATGAAACTGAAACTATGTTCTCTAACTACAAATAGGTCTATAGAAACAGAAACCCACAATACCATTAAGAACCAAAGCTGCTAAAGCAGCAATACACACCGAAAATTAGGGCGAACACTCGCACCTATGAATTCTATTTGGAAAAATGAATAACATACATTTCAGAAAGAAAAGCAACCATTTCTAGATTTTCTGTTTTTGCAGCCGTTTTCCTTAAGACTACTTGTCCTTCACATCCTCCATATATTAAATCTTTTAAACCCTTTGAAACCACCAAGATCAGTTCATTTATTTTTCTTCCTTTCCCTGCCCCATTTAACAGTAGAGGAACTGACGCTGAATGGATGTTCACACAGATGGCGTTATTTTACCAGCAAGATGTAGTCCATAAAGGACTCAGGCCAGCGTTCTGCACAGTGCAGGTGGAGATGAGATTCCCCATATAATGAGGTACGGAATGTGCTGCTGTGTGCTCAAGAGGAGGGAGGAGACAAACTCTCTTTGCTCCAGCAGGATAACTCATATACCAACAGGTTCCACCTCACAAAGCTAAAAGGCAAATTGCGAAGGAACCATGACTGAAGTATTAGAGTTATATGCCTCAGCAGGCACTTAGCAATTACCATCAACTGCATTTGGGGACAGCAGAGGTTGCAGATTATTATGCACGACTGTAGAGCAAAGTGATTGATGTTAGTACAGCACAGATGTCCACCTCACCCTATTTTATGACTACACTTTGTATCCTAGGGAAAGATTACATGTTGGTTTAATCGTGTGAAGATCTAAACATCTATAGACACTTTTTCTACAATTACTTAATAGCATTTTATGCTTATAACTAAGTAAATCTCTGTGTCATTCACAAAATATATTACTGGTATGGAAATATCAAAGGTTCCCTTTCAAGAGACATTTAGTTCACAGAATATATAACATGGTGACTGTATTTTTTCAACTATAGATAGCAATAGTGAATTTGATAAATCTAAGTTTTAATCAATTCATAGAATACTGATTTAATAAACTGATGAGTTTATTAATTCCTTTGGATTATTATTTTAGTTTTGCTTAATATTTTAGCATTTGTTCAATTTATATCATGCTAGTCATTGTGTTTTAAAATTCTGTTGCAGCATCTGGATGCACATAGTGTTTTCTTTTTTTTAATATTTTTATTTTCTATATTCTTTGTTTACATTCCAAATGATTTCCCCTTTCCTGGATCCCTCCTCCCCATATGTCCCATAAACCTTCTTCTCTCCATCCATTCTCTAATCACCTCCCTCCTTTTTTTCTCTGTCCTTATATTCCCCTCCAATGCTAGATCAATCCTTTCCAGGATCAGGACCTTCTCCATACTTCTTCATGGGAGTCATTTATTATGCGATTTGTGCCTTGGGTATTCAGGGCTTCTGGGCTAATTAATATCCACTAATCAGAGATTGCATTCCATGTGTATTCTTTTGTGACTGGGTTACCTCACTTAGGATGATATTTTCCACATCAAACCATTTACCTAAAAATTTTGTGAATTCATTGTTTCTAATTGCTGAGTATATTCCATTGTGTAAATATACCATATTTTCTGTATCCATTCCTCCTTTGAGGGGCATCTGGGTTCTTTCCAGCTTCTGGCTATTATAAATAAGGCTGCTATGAACATAATGGAGCATGTGTCTTTATTGCATGCCGGGGAATCCTTTGAGTATATGCCCAGGAGAGGTATAGCAGGGTCCTCCGGAAGTGTCATGTTCAGTTTTCTGAGGAACCACCAGACTGATTTCCAAAGTGGTTGTACCATCTTACAACCCCACCAGCAGTGCAGGAGTGTTCCTCTTTCTCCACATCCTTGCCAACACCTGCTGTCTCCTGAGTTTTTGATCTTAGCCATTCTGATTGGTGAAAGGTGAAATCTCAGGGTTGTTTTGATTTGCATTTCCCTAATGACTAATGATGTTGAGCACTTCTTAATGTGCCTCTCGGCCATCCGAATTTCTTCAGGTGAAAATTCTTTGTTTAGATCTGTACCCCATTAGGAGAAGAAGGCAGGAAATCATCAAACTCAGGGCCAATCAATCAAGTAGAAACAAAGAGAACCATACAAAGAATCAACAAAACCAGGAGCTGGTTCTTTGAGAAAATCAACAAGATATATAAACCCTTAGTCAGACTAACCAAAGGGCACAAAGACAGTATCCAGATTAACAAACTTAGAAATGAAAAGGAAGATATAATAACAGAAACTGGGGAAATTAAAAAAAAATCATTAGATCCTACTACAAAAGCCTATACTCAACACAACTGGAGAATCTGGAGGAAATGGACAGTTTCCTAGACAGATATCTGACACCAAAACTAAATCAGGATCAAATAGATCAACTAAACAGTCACATAACACCTAAAGAAATAAAAAGGGTCATAGAAAGTCTCCCAACCAAAAAAAGCACGGGACCAGATGGCTTCAGTGCAGAATTCTATCAGACCTTCATAGAAGACCTAACACCAATACTCTTCAAACTATTCCACAAAATAGAAACAGAAGGAACCCTACCCAACTCGTTCTATGAAGCCACAATTACGCTGATACCAAAACCACACATAGTGTTTTCAATGTAGTTTATCACTAAGAAAAATATTAAGGTGGTTTGGGGTCCTCACGGTTGGCTATCTAAGTTTCTAACTTCACAGTAGCTTCTTTAAAGTCCCCTTTTCTTCACTGTTTCGTAGCCCTGTGTTCTGTTTTTTACTATAGTAGGCATCTTGAGAGAAAGGACCAAAGGTGCAAGAAGGCTCTACTTTCAGGAGAGCTCAGAGTGGTAAGCAGGATGTATGCCTCTTCTGGTGACGATGACAGAGAAAGAGAAAGGGGCAAAGTGAGGTGGAGGAGGGAGGGAGGGAAGGAAGAGAGGGAGGAGAGAAGAAGAAGGACAAATTTTGAAGCAATGAGTTTTGGATTAGATCTGCACCATGTTCATTGTTGCAGCCTAGAATGATGGAGAAGGCGAGGCCTGCGGTCGGAGCCCATAGCCTCAGGATTTGGGAAGTGGGACAAAAGGATCAAGAGTTAAACACAGTCGTGTAGGGAACTAAAGGCCAGTCTGGGCTACATGAGACTTTGTTGTTCACAAATAAATAAACCACCAGATACACAGACAGACAAAAGGATGATTCAGAAAGACTCATCCTTCCAATCCTTGATCTGTCAAAAGAATTAATTAGAAGCAGCACAGAGTATCTAGGACATTCCACTGTATAGGCCCAAGTGGAAATGGGCTTCAATGCCAAGATTCCTAAGAGATTCCTAGACCCAGACCAATAGGGACGATGCTTATATAACAGGTTTAGGTGTATGATTAGGAAGTGCTTTTTTAGGATGGCTGAATGGCTGTGTAGGTAGCCTGATTCCAGCTTAGAGGTGTGTGGAAACAGCAGACATCAGACTCCTACAAACCCACCACTGCACCCTGCAGCACCAGGCAGTGGTAAGGCGGGTGTATAGAAAAGTTGACCCTACCTTCCATCTTCAGAAATACAGTTCCTATTACACTTTGGTTCCTGTTTTGCTCCACATAGCTGGTCTAGGAAGCACACAATGTGGTTAATGTTACTTCACAACTTGAGCAAAGGAGCTTTCCTTAGATTATATTTTTATGAGGTTCGGCTTCTATTAAAAATAGTCTGTGACCCTGTCATGACCTATGGAGATACAGAAAGTTGGGTATGGGGCGGGGGGGGGGGGGGAAGGGCAGAGACATTGATGACTGACCCGGTGACCACCAGCTGCAACGTGGGTACAGCAAGAGAACATGGATATAGACACTAGACAAGGAAAGGCACTGAGGGGATGGATCCTCATGAGCCTGGCAAAAAGGAAAATGCAAGGATAGAGAAAAAGCAGTCCGTTAACGAAACTTGTACCTATAGGCCCATGAGGGGTTGGAGTTGGCACCTTTACTCTTCTCTAAACTGAAGGCAATAGGGAAGAGCTGTGTAGAGTTATCGTGGCCGGCTAAGGCATAGTCAGCAACCGGATGTTCTCATAATAATCAGTCAACTGAAGTCTGCACAGAGCAGTTCCTGCAGATCAGCCATGTGAGTGTTACAGATTTGAACCAGCAAGGCCAGGAGCAACATTTAGCAAACATGTGTGCTTCTTATTCTGAGTCAGCACTAGGTAATGGAACTTTGTCACTTCAGCCAGACACCGAGGAAGAGTTATAGAGGATTAAAGGGCTGGTTTTAGAAAACAAAACAAAAAACAACTTCAGCATCAGTGCAAACGTCATCCTTCGTTTTAATTTTTAACCAAGCAAAGCTGTTACAGGCAACCTGTATATGGACCCTTCGCATGGCAATGTCGCTGTTGGTTGTCCCAACTACACAAACCATAGAGTGCCACAAATTACTTTCTTCCTTTTACATATGCCTTTGTTCCCTTCCACCCAACAGCTAGAATGTGCTGTGAATCCTACCGTATAGTGCATTAGGTTCAGCATAAGTAGAAATGGGCAAACCAACCACCTCTGTGTGTCCTGTTTTCTTAATTTCTGCAAGTAGTATAGCTTTTCGTGTTCTGCCTGATTCCATTCATACCCTAACTAATTCATCTTTTTTTCCTCATATGTCTTGTCACAATACTATGAACAAAGTGGTCTTGAAAAGCCAGTGTTATAAAAGCCTATTCAATGGCTTCCACTTAAAAACCGAAGTCTATTCATGGTGGCATCCTGGAGCTGTACAACACCTGCACAAAGGAGGCTTTTTCCTCTCTCCTCTCCTTTGTCTTCCGAGCAGTTTGACTCCTCATCTTTTTCATTCCTTAGATGAGGCTAAGCACTTTTCTTCAGAGAAAGACCTGCTTACTACTCTGATTTTTAAAATGTGCGCTCAGCAGCATTTCTGACAATTCCAGAACAACATGTGCCCAAAGCACAGACAGGTATGCTCATTTTAAGCTAATTTCCAATTATTTCTGGAGTCCCCCAAAATGGCTGTTACCTAGAGCTAAACAAAGAGTTAACAGGCATGTTAAGGTGCAAAAGAAGGCTTCCTTGTGTCCCTACATTCACATAAAGATTTTAAAAACTCATATTCTAAGTAAAGAATGATTATCGGAAGTAAAATGCCTAACATACGCAAACTACTCTCTTCCAGGATGTATTATTTCCTTTCTCTCTTTCTCTTCCTCAGATCCTGTTATCTTCCTATTATGATACAACAAGAAAACACTGGGTCTCTGAATCTTGATGCTAGATATCAGCAGCTAGACCTGTGAGCCTCTATATTTTGGATCCTTTTAAATAAAAGACCTTTTAGTATTTATGTTAGCGGTGCAATGCAGTATAGGATGGGTGACTGACCCTGAGAAATTAAAATCCAAGTTGTCTGATTCTGTAGCCAGAGGCCAAACATACTCCAGATCGCCTTATGTTGAGTGTTGTCATTTTTAGTTGTAATATTCATTTAAAATAGTGCATATAAATGAACTAGAATACAGAGCACTCTGTATCAATAGTGATCCCATTCCGGGCAAAGCTAGTAATGCAATTTATGACCTTGAAAATTGATATTTGTGGCATAAACTGAAGGTAATTTTAAGTATGAGCAAGTTGGCAATGTACACATGCAGCTGATAAAAATACATATAGTTTGCTTGAAAATAATTACAGGTCATCTTTGTAGAATCCAAAACACACAGATGTCAGATTGCATCTGTCACAAGCTGACAGAAACGTTTTTTGTTGTTGTTTTAAGACCTAAAATTGTCCAGGGATCCTTCCAAAAAATGAAGTCTTTCAGAGGACCAATATTTACATTTGCATTTCTGCAACAGCAGATGCATGTGAAAAGCACGTGCCACCATGCAGCACATCTGAGATGGCACCAGGCAGAGGGACCCAGATGCTTTCAGCTCATGCTGAGGTTCAGGGCGCCAGAGCCACAGGGAAACCATTTCCTGGGTGCTCCACCACACTGAGCACTTCCAAAGCATTTGGGGTCCCATCTGTTCCTTCTCCCTTAAGCCACAGAATGGAATGAGAAACTGAAAGGAACAAAACAGTTTTCAAAAGGAAGCGGCTTCCTAGCTCAACAATTAGAGGGACTCCTCAGCTCTTCACAAAGATGGGGAAAGAAAATGAAGAGGATATTTAGGGACAAATACGGAAGCCAAGTGCTGAGCTTGAGAAGTGGGCCCAGTGGGCTAGACTGGTTCTGTGGGGTCTGAGGATTCTTTGGAAGGGCGGGGCATATTTTAGAACTAGGCTGCAGTGACATAAAATAACTCCACAAGTGTATAAAACGGTCACTGAGCTGTATCCATAAAGCGGGTGGATAGCACGGTATTCAAATTATATGTTAATGAGGCTTCTAAACAAGGAAGAAAAGAACAGGGTAAAAGCCCTAAAAACACCAGACGGAAGCTGCGGACTCACACATTGGCATGAACACTGGGAGACAGTGACAGTTTCTTTCCCATTATCTGTCCATCCCACCATCTGTTCCACACATATTATAGGTCTGCATCTGAGGTTGAGAGAGCGGGGTTTTTAAAATGTTCCTCCCAGGGTTTGTCATAGCAAATGGATAAAACTTGCCTTTTCGGATTAGAAAGATTGCTCAGCTAAGAGCACTGGCTGCTCCTGCAGATGACCTAAATAGTTCCCAGCACTCACACAGCGGGACTCCGTAACTCCAATGACAGGGAATCTGATGCCCTTTTCTGACCTCTGTAGTAACTAGGCACATGTGAAGTACATGTCCATAATTGCCGGCCAAACACTCGTACAGATAAATACATCTAAGCCACGAAAAGTGAAAGTTAAAAAGTGTTCCTTTGAGTGGTATTTGGCTTTTAGCATGAAGGATCAACTGTCTTTTCAAGTACAGAATGCTGAAAACTCATTCTTAAAAATGGAAAAAAATTAAAGGGTTGATAGGATAAATCTGACATAAATAAAGTGGAGGCATTCTGAGTGGCTCATTATCTCCAGAGAGAGATACGTGTCAATCATCCCTGCTGGAAGCAAAACAGTTTATTTTTTTATAATGTCAAAGTCTCCATGAGTGCTGTTAGAAACCAATAATAACCAGTGGGGAAACCCTACAAAGATGTGTGTGTGTATGTGTATGTGTATGTGTATGTGTATGTGTATGTGTGTGTGTGTGTGTATGTGTATGTGTATGTGTATGTGTATGTGTATGTGTATGTGTATGTGTATGTGTATGTGTATGTGTATGTGTATGTGTATGTGTATGTGTATGTATATATAAGCAGTCTCATTATGCAGTCTGGGCTGGCCACCTGCCAATAGACTAGGTTGACACCAAAACATGATATTTCTATTCAATCTCCTGAGTACTGGGATTGAAGGTGTGCTCTACCTCCCAGTCACAACTCTGTTTTTCCAAAAAGCCAACTTTGTCCTACTACTGATTTCTCTTCTCCCAGGGCCTGAGGTAGCTTCCTTTCTTTCATAATTTTCCTGGGCATGATTACACATGCCAATGAGGCATTATCTTGTTTAACATTTCTGGCATCAATGAATGTTCCCGTGTCTTGGTTCACTGAAGCAACATGCAGGCCCGTGGGTTTGAACACTTCCTCTCTAGCCAGCTATGGTGCAGTTATGGACTCGCTGGTGTTGCCTCACTGGCAGAAGAGGGCTGCTGGTGTCTGCCGTGGGAGGTTCACTGCTCATCTCCAATTCTGGCTCCAGTTCTGAACTGTCAGCTTCCTCATCCTCCACAGTGCCAGAAGCAACAGTCTTCTGACACAGGCCAAGCTGCTCCGTTTGCCTTCTCCACCATAAGAGACTAAATCTCCTGAAACTGTCAGTCAAAATAAAATCCTACCTTCTTTACCATCAGCTATTTTGTCACATGAAGCTCCACCAACAGTTTTCTTTCCAGCGGGTGTGCAAAGCAAACAGAAAGGACTTAACATTTCTCAGATGGCCCCATTTTCAAACCCGATCTCTAAGACAAATGGTTACCAAATAGCCAATTACCTTGAACCCTCTGACTTCAATATATCAAAAGGAAAGGCACAGATTGGACTTAATTATTGCAAGTAATGAAAACATTACTAACAGTGAAATTAAATATTGTCAGAAACCCAACACAAATGTTCTTTATTTTCCACCCTAATTAAATCGGTTTCTCAATTAATATTAGTTATTGCATGACACCCAATTAAATATATTTGACCAAAGGAGGAGTGACCAGGGAGCTAGGTATCAAGTACTTTCAATAAGCCAAATTATTGCAAATGCTGAACCAACAACGTCTTAGAGTTATGTAAGAACAAAATTGACACTCTGTTTATTGCCTTTCATCCCTGGGGATAAAGGCACACATGTTTAGGATGCCTTTCAGCTATTTGAAAAGCTAAAGTGGATATCTGAGACAGTTTTCACTTTCTCCTCTAAAACCAAATTTATCTCATATTTCTAATCAATTTAAATTAATGTCTTTTGTTTTTTATTATTATTATTTATTTTTTATTTTATTAGATATTTGCTTTATTAACATTTCAAATGTTACCTCCTTTCCTCCTTACCCCTTTGAAAAGCCCCCTATCCCATCCACCCTCCCCCTGTTTACCACTCCCCCGCCAACTTCCTTTTCCTGCCATTCCTCTATGCTGGGCCATCAAGCCTTCATAGGACCAATAGCCTCCCTTCTCATTGATGTCTGAAATGGTCACCTGCTACATATGCAGCTGGAGCCATGGGTCCCTCCATGTGTACTCTTTGGTTGGTGGTTTACTCCCTGGGAGCTCTGGGGGTACTGTTTGGTACATATTTTTGTTCCTCCTGTGGGTCTGCAACCCCTTTAGCTCCTTGGGTCGTTTCTCTAGCACCTCCCTTGGGGACCCTATGCTCAGTCTATTGGTAGCTGTGAGCCATGGGTATTTTGATCCACCTTCTATGAAGGATAGAAGCATCCACAAGGTAGAAGTGATTTATTTCATTCTCACACGGGATTCTATGTGCAGTGGGCAATCAATGCTGCTCACTAGTTTAACCCTCTTTGTGATTGCCCTATATTAGAAAGTGCACTGTGGTTGCTTAGATGTCTTTATCCCAGGGGAACTATCAGGCGTTTTTACTATAGCTAAACATAGATAATGAAATGGAAGCTTAGACAGGTCACTAGATCTAAATATTCTGTATGTGGTTTTTATTGCTTTCATGTGCTTTGGTACTTCATAGCACAAAGCATGTCTGTATCTTATAGTCACTCACAAAATGTGCATAGAAGTCTTGTGCTTTGTTTTGTTTGGTTTCCGCAGGATGTAATCTCCATTGATAAATATATGCTGAGAATGTCTACACAGGTAAGTAGAGTGCAGGTAACTAAGTTAGTTAGTATGCTCTGCCACAGAAATTTGCTCAAGGATGAAAGGTTGTCCTCCATTCAAAGGCAGAATGTTGAAGGCTACCTCCTCTAACCCTTCCCCCTTCCTCCCCCTGCCCCCCCCTCTCTCTCTCTCTCTCTGTGTGTGTGTGTGTGTATGCGCGCGCGCGCGCTCACACACCTGAGCCCTGGGAAAAGAATTCTCAGTCAATCTGGGTAATAATAAAGTAAACTAAGTTGGAACAAGACTGAGTAATCAAGAAGAAACATAATTTAAGAGAAATTTAAAACAAACAAACAGTCATGTAATTTATATGATGGTCTAGGCATCGACTTGTAATTTACAACTTTCTTTTTTATTTTAATTGTGTATGCTCAAGTGTGTACACCTATCTGTCTCTGTGTAGGTTTCTCCACATGTGTGCAATGCCTATGGAAGTCAAAAACGATAGATCTGAGGAGTACATTTTGTTATGATGTTGATGTAAAAACAGTATATACTTTTCAACACTCATCTAGCCCACTTCACTCCCTAGGCTTTGTTTTAATCTGTATGAATATCAATTTAATTTTGTAAATAAGCCCAGGAGCTATATGCTATAATAACTTTTATTTTATTTTATATTTTTTATAAAATATAAGTCACCAAGAAGTTAAAGACCTTGCTGTCACACAGATAACTAAAGGAATTGAACCCTGATCTGACTGTAATATCTGTGCCCTGACTACTACAAAGAGGCCATACATTGTTAACTCTCCAGCTACTAATATATCATCTGTTTGGTAAACTTTTCCCAAAATGTAATGATTAGGGACTAGTATGAATCAGTGTTCATGCACCACAGGACCCGAACCCAACTTGTCATCTGTGAGTGAAACTTGGATGAACCATGGATTTATTTTATGCTTCCAGATGTGAGTACAATCCACAATAATATAGATATTCAGATAAAATGAAAAATTGGAGTTATTTGTTCAAAACAATTGCAAATTTCAGAATAGAGAATATAGTCTTAAACTAAGCACAGGGGCCTCCTAAGTAGGATGGAAAACCCTTATGCAACTGCAAAGTACATATCCCAATGAAGGGGGCGCTCTAAGCCTAAGCCATTCAATAGGTGAGTGGTGGAGGCTGGACTGAACTCTGACGTGTGTAGTAAAGTAACTACAGACATATTATTGCTTCTGCGGGATGATAGTTGTTTAAGTTATTAACATAGTTATATTTTATATATCTTTCTGAAAATACAGTGTCTACAGTTGACTCTCTCTGTTTCCCTTGTTCCAACAGTTACAGATGAGATCACAAGTACACCATTCCTTACTGTCTTGTTCATATATATGCCCTGAAGCATCATTAGAAAGAATTCTTCCTGTGAACATATTTAGTTAAGTATATAACGCAGTTTTACCCTCCAGATAAAGCTAGACCTCGAAACCTATTGTGAAGGTATTGGACTTTCAATCATTTCACCTGACATCTTTTTTTTTCAATTTCTGAACAAAAATGTACTTTCAATAGATGCATTTTTGCTCAGCAAATATGTTCTGTATTTTTGTATCAGATACTATTGTTGATTTTCTTTTTATTTATTTATTTTTTTTATTCAATGTATTCTTTATTTACACTTCAAATGATTTCCCATTTTCTGGGTTCCCACTCCCCGCAAGTCCCATAAGCCCTCTTCCCTCCCCCTGTTCCTCCATCAACTCCTTCCCACTTCTCCACTATGCTCCACTATGAACATGCTCCACTATGTTCATAGCAGCCCTATTTGTAGTAGCCAGAAGCTTGAAACAACCCAGGTGTTCCTCAACAGTGGAATGGATACAAAAAATGTGGTATATTTACACAATGGAGTACTATTCAGCCACTAGAAACAATGAATTCATGAAATTCGTAGACAAATGGATGGAGCTGGAGAACATCATACTTAGTGAGGTAACCCAGTCTCAAAAGATCAGTCATGGTATGCACTCACTGATAAGTGGATAATAACCTAGAAACTTGGAATACCCAAGAAATAATCCACATATTAAATGATGTCCAAAAAGAACAGAGGAGTGGCCCCTGGTTCTGGAAAGACTTCACCTGACATCTTAACTACTTGCCACACATAGCACCCAACTGATTCATATTTATAAAATTTATTCAACTCTATATTTTCTCTAGGGTTTAGAAAATAAAACACAGCTTCTTTGTTTCTTACTGAAAAGTTTCACATCCCAGGTTACTCCCTTCCTCATGGGAAACAAAGGCCTACAGTACAGCTGTTTACACTGAAGCTGCGAATTTTCTGAGTGCTGAGGTCTGTCTGATACATTTTACGACTTGGGTTTTCACATTTAAAAACCATTTTATCTCATGAAAATATTTCATGATTATGATACTGAAGGACTGAAGTGGGAAAGTTTTATACACCAGAAGTCACATTATGTGTTTTTATGTAACATCTGGGTTCTACTGCTTTGACGTTTGATGATTAGAGAAAACAAGATAAAACTCCCCACAACAAACTCTGAATAATGCTACATATTCCAATGATGCAAACATCTAGCAAAGGGTTTGTCATGAATCTCAACCAAGAGGTAGAAGCTGCATGCAGACATCGCTCTCAGCACTTCTGTTTAGCTGTTGGGTAAGTTATACTATTTAACTTTCATTTATGTCTGAAACGTAGGACTCTGGAAAAGAACATTCTAGCACAGCTCACATGGCAAAATATTCTAAGTAGGTAAATATGCTTAAATGATTTTCTAAATGATGCCTTTTTAAAAATGAGCAGTGAAAATTATTCTATCACCAGAGAGGGAGTATATTTACTTTGGTGAAAACAGATTCAACTCTAAATGATTTGCATATTGCCCATAGAGGCATTACCTGCTCAGATCGCCTCTCATGTTGGTACTGATACTCAGAGAAGGCATTGCAGATCGAAGTCATCTCGTCCTTTTCAAAGTGTCTTTTCATCTTGGCCAAACCACCAGGCACGGTGCACACGTCTGATTCTTCCATGACCTATGGTGATTTAAGAAGGTAATTCAGGGTTTCATCTGCATATATGGTATACTTGGGCTACTCTTTCATTATACTTGGCAATTATTGGTGGGGTAGAACTCACAAAAAAAAAAACCCCACCAGGTATTAGCACAAAATGATTGCTGTAGCCTTCCACTAAAATTAAACTCTCCTGTTTTGCCATTTACCATACATTTTATATATTGTATCTTCAAAACACTGACTGAGTAAAATCACCCTGCTTCAGATACATTTTTGATGTCTGAATTAGACTGAGTACTGTATTCCTCCAATAATATAGGGAATGATTGGTGGGCATGAAAATAACTAAATCAATTATAACTCAATGTTAAGCTGTCATTGATGTTTCAAACATCTGTACAGGCAGGAGACATGTTATCACGAATAATTATAAGAATCATTTTTAGCAACACCAAATTTTATTTCAACTATTTTGGATACACCAAATAAAAGGCTTTATGTAAAACTGCTTGAAACTGTCAGTAGAAACAACCACTTATGGAGGTACAGTGGCAGGCGAGTTTTGCATATATTCATATACACACTCCATCAGTTTATGCTTCGCTGTATCCTGTGAGCCACAGACATCCATTTTCTACATTTTAATCTAAAGAGCCTGAGATTTGGAGATGTGAAACATCTTATGTCCTTATGTGCAGGCCATGAAGTGATGGTATTAAATCTGTCTGTCTCAGTCTTAATCTGAATGACACCTGTCTGTCTCAATTACTAGCTCAACGAACAGGCAGGTACACAGCTACCGTTCTCCAGAACTGGCATGTCTCAGTTCTGCTTTGAGCACTGGCATGTCAGGTCCAAGTGGCAGGAACAGGAGATTTGGATAGAAGGTCATATTTTTAGATGAGAAAACTGATCTCAGCACATAGTTTGGGAATGAACTTGCTTGGCACTAAGGAACCTTGTCAGCTCACAGGGCTCACAGGAAAGTGCAAAAGAGCCTAAGGCTTTGGTTTTGATGACTCCACAACTTCCTGAGCCCAGCAGGCATTCCAGTCCAGATGGGATGCCAAGGGACAAGCAACCTGACCCCATGTAAACCCTTTGCCTGGGAAGCCTCTAGTTCTACATGCAAGTAGATGGAGACTCAGTGACATTTCACACCACAACAGGACTCCTGAGGTCTGGACCAGTGCTGATATAAATAGCACAGGGAGTGCAGCACCGTCTAAGTCACAGAGGTCCTGATGGATAATGTCACATCTGACAGAATCTGGGTACCCGAGGGTCTGCAATCTTCACCAAAATATGGGGGTCCTTGAAAGGTTTTAAGAAATCCATACATCTTAGGAACTGATGCAGAAGCACGAGCCTGAGCTCATGTGGAGTCATATGTGTTCTTGTCAAAAACTGCAGTGTTTGTATTACCATAGCAACTTTCTCTCTGGCTTCATGTGTTCTTAGTTACTTCACAATGTATTTGTTCAATGGGAAGAGATACAGTTGTCTACTTTCTATGTATTCCACATATACTCTACAATTCTTCGAAACTTTAAAAATAATTCCTACTCATTTACTGATATTTGCTATCTATTAAGGACATGAGAGAGTTTGAGATCCATTTTTGAAATTTCAGAAAGTAAGGCAACAGAAGGGTGAATTAAGGCCAAATATTTCCTTTAACCATGCCTACTATTATTTGGAATAAATGTCCTCCTTAGAGAGATCATATGCAAACAAAACATAAGTTTTAAATTACAGGAATTAATGTAATTATTGTCAAGAACTTTCATATGTAAAAAAAAAAAGAAGTAATGCAAAAATCGTGTGCAAGTTAATTTTTAAGCCCCATTAACTGTGTCAAAAACTGGATTCTCTTCCAGTAATCACTTATTCAAAGAAGTATCAACTGTAGCACTTGCCTCTTATCTACTATATGGATTGAAATCCAGCTCTATGCATCCCTTTTCTCTGACATCTATCTACCTTGGGAGCAGACACATCACATATACACAAGCACATACAGTTTCTGGATTTTCATAATCTTATAAACAGTGCTACCTCTGCTATTGTTCGAGCCACTGTGACACACTGTAGCTCTTTGCCAAACCAAGTCAGATAGATCTCCCCTCCCCTGCCCTCATGGTGGATAAAAATGGTGCTTAGATATCCTTCTCATAGAGAAGGGTCACCCAAATGCAATGCAGTTGGTGGCCATTGCTGGAGCGACACCTGCTCACAGGATCACTCCCAAGTTCTCGCTTTGTTTAGCACCACACTCAGAATGCTGCAGCTAATCAGTGTTACTTTTAATGACCTCATAACTAGACTGGCTTGTGTTAAATCCTTTTACATTTACTTGTATTCCGTTTCTCAGGTTTGGTCTGGGAAAGAAGGTCTGGAACTTAATGGATGTGCCGATAATAATGAGTTAGTTTAAATTCTCAACAGTTAAACCTAGGTAAATATATTACTCAGTCATCCATTTAAGATGTAAGTCCTAATCAATGACACGAAATGGTTTTGTTTGGGGGGGTAGGGCAGGACTAACAAGAAGCAACATAGTTTGGGAAGTTGGACAAATGGTGATTTTAGTGCTGATTCTGATACAAGCTTACCACAGAGCACTATTTCTGTTACAAATTTGTGGTCTGTGTTAAAGATAAAGAGAACAAAGTTACACCATAGGATCTGGCATTTAATTTGTTGCTTTGTACACATTACTCCCCTCTCTGTTCTAGGGCTGCCCAGAGGCTGCTCCTGTCCCATGAGCATGTCTGCATGTAGAGCCACCATTGCCAGTTGGCAGTTAACACGAGGGGACACTGTTAGCTGTTCAAGCAAGTCTGAGACACATTGGAATCAGTTTGGGTTGAATCTGTAATTTCCAGATTTTCCACTTTCAATGTGTGTGGCAGCCCTGTAGAGAGTCAGGAGTGGCTTTACTGGACTAAGTGATGAGGTATTTGATACCACTGAAAAACAAGACTGTTATTTCACTTTTTTCTATATTATTGAGATATTTGTGAGCTCAGTATTGCAATATTTTCTTGATCATAATATCTGAGACAAATTGAGTATGGTTGTTTGAGGACCAAAAATACCCTCGTCTATGAAAAGGAACTTTAAATATAGTTAAGAGACCTTTGGAATCATGAATCTGGGAATTTAATTTTATAATTGTGCACTCATTTAAAAATAATTTCCCTAAATGTCATGCCTATAATTTGGGCCTTTATATGGAAGATTTTCACACTGGTCTTAATTTCTGTTATTTATTGAATAGGATTATTTAATTTATTCATATCCATATAGTTTATCTATTTTATACCAACAGAATAAAGACTAAGTTAGACATTTAATAGGCTCCAGATATAACACATTATAGCCAACCAGGAGGTTATCAAACCCAACAGCTAATTCTTCACAATTTATGAATTAGAGAAGAACTGCTTTCAGTTTGCAGTGAGATCTGAGTTAAATCTTGAAGGCAGACTGGGCCGCTACAGCTTATTTGTGATCACTATGGTAAGGACCACTGGATGCATGTGAAACGTAAGAAATGATTCTGGTTCAAAGCATATTGTTTGAAAACAGAAACAAAACATCAAAATGATGGAAATATACTTTATTTCACTTGATTCTTGATAGGATTGTTTTCTGAGAAGAAACAGTTGTTTTACCACTAAAAAAAAAGTTTCTTCTTGCTAGTTTTTAAAGGTCAAAGCATATTCTTCTTTGTAGTATTTCATATTTTGCCCATTTGAAAGTGAAAACCCCACCACAAGCAGAAAGTAATCACACACTGAGGACACTAGTGTAATGTGGGTATTCCTAACAGCTAGGTAATGGGGAAGCTAGTAGAATAAATATGGCAGAGTTCAATAATGACTAAACAGAGTTCACATCTTCTATAGGACTATGGTTGATTACTAGAACATTTTTGTCTTACAAATGGGCTGTGTGCCCATTTTAAACACTTACCTTTTCTTTTTTTAGCACCTTAGAATACAAATCATATCATGATACTAATAACCTGTTTTATGTCATTATCCACTTACGGGAAACAGTCTTAGTAAAACCATTTTATACCAAATATCAAGCATTGAATGAGGGATTTTCTTGTCTTAGAAACAGTCCGGTAGTTTGCAAATCAATCTTTTTGTTTTTGCTGTTGTCTTTATTTTATACATTACAATGTTGGCTGTTTTCTGAGTAATTTAGAATTACCTTGTAGTCACGTTTTAAAATTTCCAGCAGGGGGCGCTCATAAGAAGACTAGCAAACAGTATTGACTTGCTACTGTTTGCGAAGTGGTATTGTTACTCAAGTCATTTCTGTACACTCATTCCAAATCTATGCAGTATCTAAAATGTATTTTAATGACTATGTAAAAACTTAAATGTCATCTGCAATTGCAGGGCTGCTAATGAGTTTGGCACAGTCAGCCTGGCCTCTAAATAATTTGTGAATGTTGAGTAGCTATTTTAAAATTCTACCTTTAGGATTTTGTCTGTCTGTCTGTCTGTCTCTAACACACATACACATGGCTAATTTGGAGATATAATTATAAAAGAATGTTCTTATTATTTCATTAAGTTGAAGGACACGGATTATAAAATCCTACAAGTTCTTTTGAACATTACTTATTATGGGTTGGCGCTAAAATTGGTGATCTTTTTGAATCTCAGAGTTTCTCATAATCATAATTGGTTTAGTAAAGTGCCTGAATTGATAATCTCTCTCATTTCTATGTTGATTAAGCTTCTCCTAATAGACTCAGCGCATAACGAAAAAAGCAAAAGAAATTATACTGCAAGAGAATTTAAATGAATGATGCACAAGACCGAGGAGGGCAGCACATAAGCCCACATTATTAAGATTTGAAATGAATTCTGAACCTTCCTGAAGAGAATAGCTATAGGTTAATTGGTAATGATGACAATATCAACACATTTGCGGAGTGCTCCTGCCTTCCACATAAATTATCTCCTTGGTTCTTCCCCAAGACCCCTATGTGGTAGATAATTATTCCCATTCCTCAGTGCAGAGAACTGAAGCTCTAAGAGCAGTCAAGAGAATAGCTCCAGGTCATGCAACCATCAAACAGTACATCCGAGGCTTCAAGTCAGAAGTTCTGAATTCGATTTCCGTTTTAATTTTTTTTTGTCCGCTGTAAAAATTATCCCAGTGTCTAGCATTTGTTTTTGTTTTACAATTATTCAACTGTTTTGGTTTTCAACTAGTACGACTCTGTTTTTTTCCAAAGGAAGGAAGAAGTATGGACAAACAGCATGCACATCACTCATGCAAAATTCTCCGGAGGTGCTTACATTAGCCGAGAAGCTGCGGACGTCACCCTGTGAAACAGCTGCCTGGTACCTTGCCATCCTCTCCTTCAGAGACAGTGCCTCGGAGAGATCCGACTGGCCCTCACTCCTGGCGGTACTGGCGTCTCCGGGCTTAGTAAGGTTGAAGGTCGCTGGAAACAAATGTAGCATTTTCAGATAGGTGTCAGCATGAGAAGAAAATAGCATCAACTTATGAACACGGACAGCTTCTAGAGTACTTGGTCTCCTAACCCGGACCACAAAGTATCACAGCATTTTCAGTTTCTCTGTCAATTTCTTTTTTCCAGCGTTCCAGGACAAAGTTAAATGTGCATACAAGAGGAGAGCATCAGAAAAGCATTATTGCCCTTCTCTTCTACTTTTGAAGTTAGTATGATGACAAATGATGACTTATTAACACATGTATAACCTAATAATTAACATTTTTCAATTAATATATGTTGCATTTATGCTAAATTCTGCATAAACGTCTAAATATTTTCTCTAACAACCTTGTGGGTAGATGCTATATCCTAAAGCTTATATGGCTGAAAAGAGAAATACATAGTAGCTAAAACAACAGGAGCAGCAACAACAAATAACAACAGAAAACTTCCCCAGAATCACAAAATTCCTAAGGGACAGGTTTGAATACAGTTGGAATATTAGCAAGTAAAATTTTTGTGTGTGGATTTTTTTCTTATGCTCAACCCTGAAGGAGGTACCTGTGACTAAAACGAGAGATTGCAGATTAGAGATGCTTTTCTTTCTTTTCTTCTCTTTCTTTCTTCTCTTTCTTTCTTTCTCTTTCTTTCTTTCTTTCTTTTCTTTCTTTCTTTCTTTCTTTCTTTCTTTCTTTCTTTCTTTCTTTCTTTCTTTCTTTCTTTCTTTCTTTCTTTCTTTCTTTCTTTCTTCCTTCCTTCCTTCCTTCCTTTCTCTCTCTCTCTCTCTTTCTTTCTTTCTTTCTCTCTTTCTTTCTTTCTGGTATATTCTTTATTTGCAATTCTAATGTTGTCACCTTTCCTGGTTTCCCCCTCCCCTGAAAATCCCATAAGCCATCTCTCCTTCCCCAATCAACCCACCCTCGCTTCCCTGTCCTGGTATTCCTCTACACTACAGCATCACGTCTTTCCAGGACCAAGGGCCTCGCCTCCATTTGGTGTCCAACGAGATCATCCTCTGCCGCCTATGTATCTGAAGCCATGGGTACCTCCATGTGTATTCTTTGGTTGATGGGAGCTCTGGGAGTACTGGGTGGCTCATGTTGTTCCTCCTATGGTGCTGCAAACTCCTTCAGCTCCTTGGGCCCTTTCTCTAGCTCCCCCATTGGGAACCCTGTGCTCAGTTCAATGGCTGGCTGAGAGTGTTTTTCTTTTATGCAGAGGCAGATGTTACATAAGAAACAACAACAGTCTCACTAGAAACAGCTTCATCTGTCAAGCACATCAGGGAGTTTGCCCTTTGTTCCTCCTAAACCATTGCACAACATAGAAGACTTGGACACCAGGTGCTAGAGGAAGGACTGACTGCAAGTTTACAGAATGATGGTAGCCTGAAGCCCAAGGATCCTGTGAGTAATCCAGTCTAAGCTCATCCTTAGACACAAGACAACATGTACCTCAATAATCCCTTTCAGTGAAAGCTACATGAGGGCTCTCCTAGTTGTGTGGCTGGACCCTGTTAGATCGCTCACATATGCCTGAACTGGATACAAAGCCAGGCTTTCCGATTTCATCTCGTGCCTCCCTGCTACCACTTTGCCAGATGGCTTCCTATTCTTTTGAAAATGTGTGTCTGGAGAGATGGCTCAGCAGTTAAGAACACTGACTGCTCTTCTAGAGGTCTTGTGTTAAATTCCAGCAACCATATCATGCCTCACAAACCACCTGTAATGGGATCTGATGCCCTCTTCTGGTGTGTCAGCAAGAGCATGCTCATATACATAAAATAAATAAATATATCTTAAAAATAAAGAAAATGTGTGTGTGTGTGTGTGCATGCGTGCGTGCACTCATGTATGTGTCTATAAATGTGTGAGTATGTATTCACCACTTAGCCATGGACTCCATGCTTGTCCCTTTTAGAGCTTGTAGCTTCTGGGACAAAGAATGTATATCTCTGGCGTATCTTATTGTGTATGTTTGTTTAGTATAACTACTTTGGACCAAGAACTAAATCACTCCAGCAATAACATGTCACTCCATTTCCTTCTTGCCCCATTTCTCCTCAGCCCTCAGCCTCCACATTAAAATATTTTATTAGGTTGTTCACTTTTAATTTTTGGTGTGTCTTCAAGATTTATTTTACACAGTGACTGATAAGAACAGTTTCTGTGGCTCAAAAATAGTTAAAACAACTGGCATTTCAACTCCCTGTGTAGGTGTTTGTGATTTTTTGTTTAAGTAAATATTTTATATGTTTAATAAAGATATTTCATTTACCACATTATAAAATACAAACTATAGGGTATCAAGAAGTTGTATTCTATAAGCACTGTGATTGACTATAGTACACTGATCTATTCTCAATGATCAGATATCTTGAAATTTAACTGCCACCCAAAATTTTGATTTATACAAGTGTGCAATGTTTCTGAGATAAATGATTCCCCAAAATCACCATGCTTAAGTAGAGATACCTTAATTTTTTGAGTGCATAAAAGATTTTCACAGAATGTTCAATTGCACTGATCTCAACTCATTGTGAATATATATATTTATATATTCACATATACATATATATCACTAAATGTTCTTAATAATAAATATAAATATTATTTTGCATATTATTCACAAATTTCACCCCTTTGTGGATAATCTTAGCCTAACCTAGCTTGTTTATTTTTGCTAAAATTTACAGATCGTGTTTACATATGAACTGTTCAATTCTTATCATATTTCAACTCCAAGGAAAATTTGCAAAGTTATTATTAAAACAATCAGTGGCCTGAGTGCTCTGAGATTTGGATATCATTGCCCAGTAGCCTTTTATGCAGTGAAGACACTTCTGCATTTCTGATGTGTTCTCCAATCTTTCTTTCCATCCCTCATAAGCAACTGTATATTCAGCTCTGGGCCTGGAGTATAAAAATCACAGTGAGCAAACAGGAAACCACAGTGCTTGTCAATCTTCTAAGTCAACACCTGCCAGTTTCCTCATAGGGCATCAAAATGATGCTCCTTCCCTTATTCTCTTGCAAGGCACCAGGGATTCTTAATGTGGTGCTGATCACATCTAACACAGGCCTTCAGCTAGGACTAGGCACTGTTTCTTAGGGATGGTGAGAGAAGAGACGCGGTGAGCTACAAGGACCCCCCACGTGGGTAAAGAGTACAAATGAATTTGGAGTGTTTTTCAAAGCAGAAGATAATGAAAGAACAAATAAGTTTGTTGTCATATAGTGCCTGTGGAAAAGTAAAAAATGATGACCATTGCTGTTAATAAGACAAGAGAGTGAGCTGAAGGGTTTGTTTTGTCCTTTGAAGAAAACACCAGATATTTAAACAAGCCCCTTTAGGAAGCCTCATAAGTACTAATATCTCACGCACACAATTGTGAGATGTTTTCTGTCCATCAGCCTTGCAGGTAATTCATTGTACAGAATGGGAAAGCTTCATCTAAAGAGGAGAGTAGGTCCCCGGTTGCAGAGCTAAGGGCACTGCTCTGCGTAGAATCCACCATACTCTAAATACACCAAGTTTCCTTTATTGCTCATACCATTGCAACTGCCAATTCATTAACACATTAATTCTTTATGTGACACAATAAACCACATAAAAAAGAAATAACACACATAATCTCAAATATTAAAAAATAAAATCTGTCATGAAGACAAGTATCAGACACCGAAGACAAGAAGGCCTTTCATTAAGTGTTGTATTTGTCTTAGGAAAAGATGTAAATGATCACTTCTGTAACATAGTGCATTCTATTATACGTGATTTTCAAGTCATCATGTCTATTCTTGCTTTATTACCTCACAAAACATCATGTAGCTCAAGATTACCCATTTGTTAATGCTTTTGATCTACAAACCCAACTGACATTTTTGTTCCTAGGCCACAGAAATTCATTATACCTGTCTCTATGGAGAGTTCATGTTTACAGCAGTTTTTACAGTATATTGGTACAATATTTATGCTCAGAGAATTCTTGACCAATTATTCACATCTTAACAAGAAGGTTGTGTATTTACCAGTCTTGAGTTTCTTGGAGGCGAAACACTAATGAGTCACAGTTGCCAGACACTAAATCTAATAAGGGACAATCAATGAAATTATTTCAACCTGGGTTTTATCCTACTTTCACAAGTCTGTGGTCACAGGTAGTGACTCTCATTAATAACCACATGAAAAGGGTCATTCCCGTATGTAGTATGAACTGTATTCACTTAGCTATTCAGAAAGTTTACAGCTTGGAATTAAAAAGTTTATATATGTTACATTAGAATAAAGATAAAAAGTGACAAGCATGTCTCACCAACAATTATTTTTACCACATTAAAAATTGCAAATTCAGTCCTAATATCTTTATATGGTCGCAATGTGAATTAAAGGCCAGCAGCCTGATACATAAATTCAGGGTCAATGTGCTACTCTGTAATGCTGCCAGAATCATAAAATGTCTGCACATAAAATGCCCAGTGTGGCAGGGTTCACAGGGACAAGTGCTTTGTCACTGTCTCTTTTATAAAGCCAGACTTCTTGTCAGCATGTTTTCTAAAGGTAATACTTCTTATTGCTTTTGAAATATGGCAGGCATATTCGCAAACCATAGTGCTGGAAAAGTATTACAGAAAAGATGAGTGCATAATAAAACAATAGATTCGATGGGTTGAAACACAAGCACCAGGCATTAGACACTTCAAAACTGGCTTTTTTTTTTTTTTTTACATATAACTGAAATTTATGTGACTGATACCCTTTCCCTATACAACACAGACTATGGAAAAGTATATTCTATATTTAAATGTTACAATGAAAACCGATATTGTAGACGATCTGTATCAATATTCACCAACACAAAAGCATGTCTTGAGAAAACAGTATAGAGTGAAATGGAAAATATTTGAACTTTTCATTTCAAGAACCTGTTGGCTAGTGTGTAGGTGGGGAGGCTTGGATGAACCAAGCCAACCTCTCAGTAGAGAGATCAAGGGGAAATCAAAAGACAAGAAAACTTCTCAGAGACTTGAGAGGGATGTGAGCAGTCTGAAGGTGTGGCATATTAGCAGTAGCATGAGAGGTGACAGAGAGCTACAGAAAAGTAGCACAGAGAACAGAGGGCAATCTAAACTCTACACACCACATTGGAAGATATAGTAGGGGAAATACATGGTCAAAAATGAAGTTGGGAAGTAAATGGAAATAGTTAACAAAAGTTAAATTAATACCATACCAATTTACTGGTAACAATTGTGAAAATTTCAAGTTTATGATGTAATCAAATTTATGCTTGTCCAGGAACAGGAACAAGAAGTCTTTCTGTGATTAAATAACAACACTCACTCTTAGTCTCTCTCTCTCTCTCTCTCTCTCTCTCTATATATATATATATATATATATATTATATATATATATATATATATATATATATATATATAGTTATGTTTTATAAAACTTTCATCTATACACTGAATATAAACTGAACATAATGAAGAACTAGAGAACAAACTATTAACTAATGAAAATTAACTGTGTGACCCCCCCAAATCAATGTGCATCTAATCTGATAGTCATGAGGAACAGAATAAAACCATCCATATTAGCTATGCTAAAAGAAAAAAAAAGCAAACATGGTAATTATTGAATTAATAACAAACTTAATATTGAAACACTGAGATTAAAAGTAAACTCATAAGAAATAGGTAATAAAACTAAAACCATTTAGAAAGAAAAGGTTGGCCGAAATATATTAAATGCAAATAAAGAAAAGCGTTCTAAGCTATATTCTTTGGAGGCAAAGTCTTCATGGAAGCACATTATAAAGAATAAGATAGTTTTTCTATTGATGAAATGCAGTACCTATCTCATAGCTGTGGCTCCTTATGCTCATTATAATTGTGCAGAAACACAATGTATCATCAGCAATAAGAAAAGAAAGAGACACATTTAGGAAAGTGTATCTATAGTTTTCCTCTATCATTTTTGGAAGAGTAAATTAGGAACAAATGATTTTAATACTGTAACTAACAGGGCTTGTTTCAGTTTATTTACATAAACATAGGGTGTCTTCATTATCCTCTAGAGATCTCACCTCCTTGGAGGAAAACTTTTTTTTTTTTTTTTGTTTTGTTTTGTTTTGTTATTTCATTTTTTATTGGATATTTTATTTATTTATATTACTTTTTATTGAATATACTCTTTTTTTTTAATTTATTATTTATTTACATTTCAAATGATTTCCCCTTTTCTAGCCCCCCCCACTCCCCGAAAGTCCCGTAAGCCCCCTTCTCTTCCCCTGTCCTCCCTCCCACCCCTTCCCAGTTCCCCGTTCTGGTTTTGCCAAATACTGTTTCACTGAGTCTTCTTGGAGGAAAACTTTATAGCCCCAAATGGTCGTGCACATGTACGAGGTACATTGGAGTGTGTGGCAGGCATATGCCATATGTGATGTCAGCAGGGCCTTGTCAGGGACAGAACCTGAGATGTCTGCTGTGCTGTGTGGGCAAGAGGAGTTGCAGAAAGGATGTCACAGCAGCAAGACCAAGCAATTGTGTGGGAAAGGTTGGGTGGTGACTTTGAGGGCACCATCAAGAGATCCTCATTCCTCATCACATTGTAAATGAAGTGCAGGTTGGGTTGAATGGTTAAATAATTTCAAGGTGATGAAAAATGTTTACAAGACAATGGATGCATTATAAAGTGGTTACAATAGAATGTCCTGATACTAAAGAAACAAACAAACAAAAAAAAACCCCACTTCAAACAACAACAACAACAATTATACAAAGTTTATAGTGGGAAGAAAATTGGATGCGGGAAACACACACACACACACAAATATTAGACAGTTTGTAGGAGGAAAGAAAACTAGTGATGGAAAATAACAGTGGGTTTAAGTATTCCATTTCAATAAAGATTAGCAGCAAGCCAGGAAAATGCTAACATCACTGAACTATGAGAAAAAGAACTGGAAAAGATTTACAAGTGAAAAATGAGAGCTGGCCAGTGTAAAGTCAGACATTTTATTTGATATTCTTGATCATGTTGTAAGGGGTGGATTATTTTTACTTTTCCTTTTTCAGGGCCAGGAAACAGAGATACAGAAAGATTTCAGACTTCCTCCTTGTCACATAGCTGATGAGCTGTACACCTGGAGGAGTGGCTGGGCACTTTCTGTCTAGTTCCCTGCCTTAGTCAATCTTCTCAGTCATCTGTCAGGAAGCACTGTCCAGACCTGGAAACTAGTTGCTCCCCTAGGTAAAGCCAAGGGCAGGTCTTTGATGGCTCTCATCAGTTGTCAGTTTGACCATTCCTGGAATCAACTAAAACCAAAGCAGCTGGGAAAATATTGAGGAATTTTTCTTGAGTGGATCATGTTAGGTAGGAAGACCACCCTAAATCTGGGCTGTACCTTCTGGTGGAAAGGACGGAAGAAGGAAGATTGTGCTTTTTTGCCTGCTTGTTTTCAGTCTCAATGGCAGGTTCATGTGTTCTACCCAGACATCTCTGCTATTAGAGCCCAATTAATTGGGATTCTGATGTATTCTGAAGAACAACGGAGACATCCAGCCTCATGGGCTGAATAATGTTAGATTCTTGACATTTCCTGAAGGATACAGACACTGTTGAACTGACCAGACCACAACAGCCTGTAAGTCAATCCAATAAATACCCCTTTAATACACCCAAATTCATTCTATCAGTTCTGTTCTTCTACATAACACTGACTGATATATTAAGCTTATGTTGTGATCTGGTTCATATTGAAATATAGTAAAACATTTAACAGACACCTAGATAGCTAGTGCCACGGTGATTATGACTCAAAAGCGATTCCAAGGTTCAGCAGCAAGTTAAATGACTTAGAAGGAAAACACAACTTGAACTATTTTCCTCTGAAATTTCTAGGATGTCAACACTAAAAGCTTCAATTTGGTTCTAAGAATGTGATGGTGTGTCCTATGGATCTCTGTAAGGCCAAAGGAATCTTAGATATCACTTTCTTTTTTTAATTAATCATTTTAATTGTCTATATTTCAAATGTTATCCCCCTTCCCAGTCTTCCCTCCAGGACCCCCCCAACCCCCTCTCCTTGTCCCATCACTTTCAAAAGGCCAGTTCTTTTACACTGACATAACAGCCGCCCTGCTATTTATTCTGGGTGTTATAAAGAAGTCAACTGTTTAGTACTCGGGAAATTGATTTAGAATTGAGTTGGGAAAGTGCTGAGCTAAATTCTATCAAATCTAAATATATGACCTATAACCAAGTTTGGATTTGTATGCAGAAAATGATACCATTAGACATAGCATAGGCTCAGCTCCATTAGCAGGAGTACATTTTTCTATAATTTTAATATTTGCATATATTTCAGCTAATAAGAAAATTCATCTCTCCAAGCATTGAAAGTGCATCTGTCATGCCAAATATGTAACCAATTTTAGTCTTTTATATTCTTATCTGTATTTGAGTATTATAAAACCAATAATGAAATGAAGGAGCAAGTATCCAACCCAATCTTGCATAAATCACAAATCCTATCTCAATGAGGGAGGGCAAGGGAATAAAATGAGTACCAGTGGATGGCACAGCAGCACAAAAATGATCCTGTGCCTCCATCTAGCATAGGAACAGATTGCCTCTTAAATCCTTCACCCCATTATCTTACTGTCATCAAACACATCCTGCTGTTGGAAGTATACTTATAACTTTCCCCAGTTCCACATCTGCATCCAATGATACTGAAATTTATTTGTCCACAGGGAAGTGTCTCTTCACTTCAATGCAGAGTGTCAGCTCTGTTCTGCTTATCAGGTGTTCTCTAATGAGAATTATTTTTTTTACCAGATACCATGTGACAACCTATAAATGAAGTAGCCCAGGAGAGTAAGAAGAGAAGATGCAGCCTAAGTTGCACAAAATAGTAGTTCACCTTAGATGTTTATATCCCAGCTTTCAGAACCTATTATATATTAACTTACATGACAGCAAAAGAATTTTTGCTGGTGCTATGGGGCCAATGATCTTGATATGGGATTATTTCCCTAGATTCTTCATACAGTTAAACTGCAGTCCCAAAGAACTTCATAAGGGAAAGAGAGATACAAGATATTAAGAGAGTAAGGACCGAAGAGAAGCAAGAGAAGAGAGGATAAATAGATATGTATATATATGGATATAGTATATAGAGATAGAGATTGAGCTAGACATAGAGATAGACATAGAGATAGAGATACAGATGTAGATAGGAGGGCAGAGGGAGCAAGGAGGGTCACAGCAAAAGAAGGAGAGGTGTTTTGGAGGGAGGAGGTTGGAAAGAAGAGGAGGAGGAAGAGAGAGAGATGGAGGGAGGGAGAGAGGGAGAGAGAGAGAGAGAGAGAGAGAGAGAGAGAGAGAGAGAGAGAGAGCGAGCATGTCTGAGTCAAATGTCAATTCCATCTGCCCTGTGTGGCTGTAGAAATAATTTGCTCTATAGAGGTTTCATGTGCTTTTTCAAGATTCTATCACACTATGGGAATGTCTCCTTGTTGGAAAGCGATTGTGAATGAACAGAACTTAGGAAGAAATGTGATAATCATTAGAATGAAAATATTGCCAGTTTGAGCATATTTGAGAATTTAATTACACTCCTATTAAACATTTTAAATTAATTGCTTAGCTAAGAGAATTGGCCTGTTTTATAAAAATCAATAATTGAATAAAATGATTTAAGTTTCAATGAAAAGGTCAAATAAGTTGAACCATTAAAGGCTTGTAGACGGTTTATATTTCTTAGAATAACTTTCGGTGTTCTATATTTCTTTACTGGAACAATGAGACCTCTCATACCATGATAAGTGGTCAGTTAATGAGTGACTACTATATGTTCATCACTTTCCTTGTATCATACATACATTGGTTCCCACATTTGGTAGGGAATTTATTCCTGTTTTATTAATGAAGTAATGAACAAAAGATTAAAATCAAGTGCTGGGGAAAACATTTCAGTGCTAAAGTGCCTTGTGTGTAAGAATAAACACCCAAGTTTTTGTCACTCAAAGACACATAAGAGTATGTAAGAACCAAGGTTTTGGAGGACTGCTTGAAACAATGATTTCTACAATTGCCAAGGCCATTACGCATGAGAACTCAAAGTGATGGTGGTTGCATATACAAGACCCCTGCAAAACTTAAACAATCCAAATTCTGGAATGAAGGAAGGAAGGCCTCATGAAGCCCTGCTCATAGCTGAGGAGGTAGAGTAGTTAATGGCTGCTGAGAGGACAGCTAGCTTCTGCTTAAGATGTTGTCCCTGGTAGGTTGTCCGTGTTCCAGTGGATGATCCTATATAGACCCATGTCAGGCTAATGGACTCCGTGTGTGCTTACCAAAGAGAAAACACTGTTGGGAGGAAGGAACAATAGAGCTGCTATGGTGTGAGTTTGAGCAAAGGTAGTGTGTGTGTGTGTGTGTTGGGGGGTGAATCTGATCAAATCATATTGCACACATGTGAAAATTAAATTAGTCTTAAAATCCTTGGTATTCGCAACTGTAATCCAAACACTGGGGTGGGGGGTGGGCAGACAGGTGAACCCCTCTAGCTGATCATCCAGCTAACTAAGCATGACAGTGAGCTCCGGGTTCCCGGAGAGACATTTCTAAAACCAAGCAGCACTAAGTCATCTGATAATAACCTCTGCCTTGCAAATGGATGGACTCCATCATACATACATGCACAGACATGAGCTTGCACTCTCATACATATATTCTACACACACATACTCATGTGTGTCCAATAACACCAAATACAAAGTGGCCTCCCTACATCTCTGCATATGCACTTCTTTCAGTCTGCAGTGCTCTTATGTAAAGATATTTGTACTGAAATGTTACGTTTACATTTCCAAGTAGATTTTTCATTTAGGATATGAATTCTTCCTGCTTACATATATCTGCATATTTATCCTTTCTAGATATTGATGTTAGTCTAATCTGAGGTAGATCAGAGGGAAAACAGTGCATTGAGTTTTTACAGCTCTAAGAGGTCCTTTGTCTTTCTTATAAACTTTCCTCTAGAAGTGGAAACCATAGGAGATTGTTCAGTTGCATTGTTTTGGTTATTACAGAGCTCACACTAATGAAAGGTTGGATATGGAACCAAGAGAGCAGAGAAACGAATGGGTTTTACTGCAAGATGGAGAAAATGCAGAGCAGAAGGCATGGCTTTCATTTTCTAGAGATTTATTCTGCTCCCTGGATGAAGGGTAGAATGATATTTCTCTTTTCCTTTGGCTTGAATCTGCCCTCCCCCACTGCTGAGGAAATTTGATATCCTGTCCTTACAGGGCAGTCAATCATTGGCCAGTCAGAACTATGGGGACAGATTAATAATCATTTGTATTCGGTCATACTTTTCTTGGAAAGAAAAGGAAAGAAAAATACTAGAGAAACCCTCAAGAAATATGCTATCCTAAGAAGTGTTAATCTGACCTTATTTCTAAAACTAGAAATAAAACAAATTGTGCCATTTTATTGCTGGCTTCTGAATTAAGGGGAAAAAACTCCCAGATGGCCATTCTTCTGAAGAAGCCAGCTTGTCTGAAGATATTTCACATGCAGTAATCATTATATAAGTTATCTTTAGGAAGTTTGTGGCATACACTGCACATCTTTGCCAACACCTCAAACCACACTGATCTGCACATAAAAATAGATTAAAATGAACACAGTCCAATATGATAAAGGAATTAAAATATCACAGCTAGTCTAATGGCACTCAATTTTTCCCACTTAACTCAGATAGTGGATCTTAAAATTATACTTCTAAGTCAGACATGATGGGACATATTAAATCCCAATATTTGGGAGGCTGAGCCACAGAGTCCTTGATTATGATACCTGAGAATACATTATGGAATTTTTTACCTTCTACAATTAAATATTTGATTACTTATGGAGTCTGTTTTAGAGCATACTTTTTTAAATTCGGTATATTCTTTATTTACATTTCAAATGATTTCCCCTTTTCTGGCTCCCCACTCTCCAAAAGTCCCATAAGCCCTCTTCCCTACCCCTTTCTCCCATCCACCCATTCCCACTTCCCTGTTCTGGTTTTGCCCTATACTACTGCACTGAGCCTTTCCAGAATCAGGGGCCACTCCTCCGTTCTTCTTGGACATCATTTAATATGTGGATTATGTCTTGGGTATTCAAAGTTTCTAGGCTAATATCTACTTATCAGTGAGTGCATACCATGATTTATCTTTTGAGACTGGGTTACCTCACTTAGTATGATGTTCTCCAGCTCCATCCATTTATCTAAGAATTTCATGAATTCATTGTTTCTAATGGCTGAGTAGTACTCCATTGTGTAAATATACCACATTTTTTGTATCCATTCCTCTGTTGAGGGACACCTGGGTTCTTTCCAGTTTCTGGCTACTACAAATAGGGCTGCTATGAACATAATGGAGCATGTGTCCTTCTTGCATGCCGGGGAATCCTCTGGGTATATGCCCAGGAGTGGTATAGCAGGGTCCTCTGGAAGTGTCATGCCCAGTTTTCTGAGTAACTGCCAGACTGATTTCCAAAGTGGTTGCACCATCTTGCAATCCCACCAGCAGTGGAGGAGTGTTCCTCTTTCTCCACATCCTTGCCAACACCTGCTGTCTCCTGAGTTTTTGATTTTAGCCATTCTGACTGATGTGAGGTGAAATCTCAGGGTTGTTTTGATTTGCATTTCCCTAATGATTAATGATGTTGAACATTTCTTAAGGTGCTTCTCAGCCCTCTAAAGTTCTTCATGTGAAAATTCTTTGTTTAGCTCTGTACCCCATTTTTAATGGGGTTATTTGGTTCTCTTGGTTTTACCTTCTTGAGTTCTTTGTATATATTAGATATTATCCCACTGTCAGATTTAGGGTTGGTGAAGATCCTTTGCCAGTCTGTTGGTTGATGTTTTGTCCTTTTGACAGTGTCCTTTGCCTTACAGAAACTTTGTAGTTTTATGAGGTCCCATTTGTCTATTCTTGATCTTAGAGTGTAAGCTATTGGTGTTCTATTCAGGAACTTCTCTCCTGTGCCCATGGCCTCAAGGGTCTTCCCCAGTTTCTTTACTATTAGTTTCAGTATGTCAGGTTTTATGTGGAGGTCCTTGATCCATTTGGAGTTGAGCTTAGTACAAGGAGATAAGAATGGATCAATTCACATTCTTCTGCATGCTGACCTCCAGTTGAACCAGCACCATTTGTTGAAAAGGCTAACTTTTTTCCACTTGATGCTTTCAGCTCCTTTGTCAAAGATCAAGTGACCATAGGTGTGTGGGTCAGCATGTATTCACTCTAAAAAATTTATAAATCTGTCTCTATCAGTCTTGGTTGGATCTACTTTGGAAAGGTAGAGTACTAGAAGAGTAGCCATCTGCATTCCATACATAATTTGTGAATTCTAGTCTTCCTCTGGCAATTAGTACTTGACCTTAAATCAATTGCTTAAAGTTTTTTAAAACTCTTGTTTCTTACCTATATAATGAGACCTAGATGACTGCTTGTGGAGACTATATATAATCTTATAAAATGAAAGTATCTAATGTACTATCTTTTATAGAGTAAACTAAGTGCTTTTCCTGTCTTCCAGCCATCCAAGCATTATTGCATATCCTACATAATGGTAGATGGATCCATAGATTTATAAAAGGTATATAGATACATAGATCTAGCGTAGTAAATAAGAAAAGTTATAAACACCAAAATTAGTTTGTAGCAAATATACCTTAGTTCTGACTTGTTTAAATTTCATGTTTATATTTCATTTAATTCCTTAAGGAACTATGAACATAGTGGAGCATGTATCCTTATTACCTGCTGGGGAATCCTATGGGTATATGCCCAGGAGTAGTATAGCAGGATCCTCCGGAAGTGACGTGCCCAGTTTTCTGAGGAACTGTCAGACTGATTTCCAGAGTGGTTGTACCAATTTGCAACCCCACCAGCAGTGGAGGAGTGTTCCTCTTTCTCCACATCCTCACCAACACCTGCTGTCTCCTGAATAACACCTGCTGTCTCCTGAATTTTTAATCTTAGCCATTCTGACTGGTGTAAGGTGAAATCTCAGGGTTGTTTTGATTTGCATTTCCCCGTATCCCTCAACGGAAGAATGGATGCAAAAAATGTGGTATATATACAGAACTTCATACTAAGTGAGGTAACCCAGTCTCAAAAGATTAATCATGGTATGCCCTCACTAATAAGTGGCTATTAGCCTAGAAAATTGGAATACCCAAAACATAATCCACACATCAAATGATGTAAAAGAAGAACAGAGTAGGAGCCTGGTTCTGGAAAGACTCAGTGTAGCAGTATAGGGCAAAACCCGAACAGGGAAGTGGGAAGTGGTGGATGGGAGAACAGGGGGAGGGAAGAGGGCTTATGGGACTTTCGTGGAGTGGGGGGCCAGAAAAGGGGAAATCATTTGAAATGTAAATAAAAAATATATCAAATATATAAAAAAAATTCTTAAGGAACATATCCCATTCTTTCTATCATGATACACAAACCAAAGAGAACACAGACATAAAATATTGGAGAATTTAGAGTTAGGATTGTAGCAAGAAAAATAATCCTACACATATGACTATATTGCAGAAAAATTATAAAAGAGAAAATAATTTGGTAAATGTATATGATGTTTAAAAATTTGTTTTATAGGAGTGTTGGCACTAGATAGTGAACCCAGTTTGTACAAGCAAGCACTGTAAGTGTCATATGAGAATAGATTCAAAGCGGCAACAAGGGTGTCACACTTGATGGGTGGTTCATGCTTTCCTTCAAATAACTCTTCAAGTTCTGTCCTACTCTCTATTTTTTAAGAACTATAAACAATCATTAACAATAGTGCAAAAAGTTTGTTCATGTGCTTTAATTTTCAAATTCCCATAATCAGGGGACCTTGTGCCCTTGTCCTGAAAGAAACCAGATGACAATAAAAAGAATTCTACTGAATGACCACCAAGAACAGCAGCAGCAGTGGAGTACAGGCCTCTGGAGCCTAGAAGACATGTTGCATGCTACATAGGGCAGAGCTGGAAAAGTGACCCAAGGCCTTGGAAAAATCCAGAAGATCATAACTGGAGCCTAAACACTGGACAGTTGGAGTGTGATTTTGCTTTTGGCTGTGACTGTGCCCTGATATTTTTCCCTCTTGAAGGAAGAAAATAGTTTAGAGGGGCCCACAGTTAAGAGGCTTTTAATTGTAAAAAAGACTGAATTTTAAAAGAGATTGGATATTTTAAAGGGATTGGAATTTTAATATATGAGATTTGCAAAGACTGTGGGACTTTTAAAGTTCTTTAGATCTTGGGAATGCATAAGAAAGTAAGGGTTGAGGCTTAATGGTGATGTTTTTGTATGTCAAGTTGACGAGGGGTCAATTGTACTACTGGCTGGTTTTGAAAAAAAAAGACTTCTACTCAAGTCTAGTTGACCTATAGCTACCTATCAAAGAGAAGTGTGTCATTCTTTATATATGATTCCTCACATAGTGTTTGTACTGTTAGCTGCTACATAATCATGTACTTCAAATGTTACATTGTGTAGAAAGTATATTCTAAGTAAAAATATATTGCTATATATGATTAATTTGGCTATAAACATTATTTCTGTTTATAAATTTCTTCAATTTTAATTGATTTCCATCTTGTTTTTGCCATGGCCTCTGTTCTAGAAAAATCTTAGAATGAATACCATTCTAAATTTTCACTTTTAACTGAGTTTCTGCCTTTGGATGAAACTTCTTCCCGACTTTGTTTCTGAAATACTATGCAAACTGCAACTTCATTATGATTCTCCTAAAAATTTCAGAGTCTTATCTCTCCAAACTATGCCTCTTGTGTGTTTGTGTGTCTTCTGAGAAGGCTTTTGTCATCTTACTATTTCTTGTTACTAGAAACTGAGTCTTGAGAAACAGAAGCCAATACGTTCACCTCAACCATAAACGGACTGTGGGAAATCTGCTTATGATGAAATTAAAATGTTATTATGTCTTTAAATGGATTAAAGTATACCCATGTATCCCTAGAGTGTCTGGGATCTCTAAAATACATAGAAAATGATATTTTGGGCAAATATTGGTTATTGGAATTGTGTAGAAATTATACAGGTGGAATGCCCTCTACATGTTATCATAAAATGTTTCTTTTCCTTGAACAACAAGCATCTCTCACAGGCTTGGGAAACCTTAGTGATCATTTGTACTGAGCCATTTTGTTTTAGTGTCAAGGTTGCTGTCGCCATTTGTACTGATAATGTTTTGATCCGGTGGCCAAATTAAAAATAGCTTAAAAAGAAGCACTGTTTATTTCACTTGTAGTTTCAAAGTCTCTGTCCAGCATGATGAAGAAACCTTGGTGAAACTTGGTTCATATCAGCATCAGGAAACAGAAAACTGGTATGAAAGAAGGACTCATGGCAAGACACAAACCTTCACTCACATTTTCAGTGACCTACTGTTACTAGACTCTATTTCCCATTTTTTATCCCCTCTGATAATATTAAGACTTTGTCAAGAGATTGATCCATCCACTAGCTCAGAGCCTTTGTGATCTAATTGTCTCAGGAAGTTTTGTGAGAGAACTCAGACTCATACTTTACAAATCTTCTCTCAGTTAAATCAAGTTGACATGATGAACTAAAAAATATTCAAAGATGGGAAACAAGCAGTTGTTATGTTATAGGGGCAAGACTTGAATAATTTGGAGTTTGTGTTAATATTTTCTTGAAAAGCCCATGCTTAAAATTGTCTGAAAGTAGGCAGAAATTAGCAGACTAGTTATTTACTTTCTAGTACCTGGAGCAATGTTGTGCTAAGAGCATATAGGATCAGTAGGAATCTCACCCCTTTTCAGAAATTTCCAAATTCTTTACTCTCCCTTAGCTTTCACCTCTCTGTTAAGATGAGAATCTGAAATTTATTTTGTTGAAGTTTAATAAAGAGGTTCCAAGTCCCCAAATAGAGTGTCTCATTAACTTAGCCATGGTATGGTGGCTTTCTTTTTTTCAACAAATAACACACTTCCTTTGAAAAGTAAAATGTACTTAAATCAATCCAATTTTGTCTTAGAGAAATCCAGTCTCTTAATTTGAAGAAACTTTAATGATTGGAAGTTTTAATCGTAAAATGTTTTCTCTGTTAAGTCCCCAAACTTCACAGTACTTTGATATTTTTTTCCTTTTGAACTTAATTACTGATAGACTTAGTCAAAGGAGGGAAGCCATACTGATTCCTATGATTTCCTTGTTGCAAACTATTTGGAAAAGTTAGGCAATCGGGAGAAAGTTAGAACACACACACACACACACACACACACACACACACACACTTAAAAATACAGCATTGCTTTTAAACACCCTGCTATTCTGGAAGTCATTTCACTCTTTTAAAGCACTAATATGCTCAGGAAAACTTTACATAAAGCCTTGAACACATCCAACACAGTATGGCTATTATATTTAGCTTCTCTTGGATAGGATGATAGAACTACTAATGGAAAGCAGAACTATACAGAATCCCTTGTGGGACATTCCTTTTCTTAAAAGCGGTGGGTTGTTATAACAAAATCAGAGGTAATTGGCATCCTGTTTCAGTGTGTGCATTGTTAATATTGCATTCTGATTATTGTCCCCATTTGGGGAAAGAGACAATATGTGTAAAATAAAGATTTTTTTTATAACTCAAAACCAAAATGCTTATTCATTAAATAAATAATAATTTATTGTATTTTAATTAATTTTTTAATACAATATGTTTTGATAGCATTTACCCCTTTGCCAACTCTTCCTAGATCTTACTCACTTTCCTACCCATCCAATTTTATATTCTTTCTCTTTATCTCTTAAAAAAGAATAAGAAACAAAGCAAAAGTAGAACAAAATAGAAAACATAAACCCCATAAAACACCACAAAATACAAAAAATGCAAAACCAAATAAACAGATATAAGTCCTATGAGACACACACACACACACACACACTCACACACAGAGAGAGACACACACACACACCACCACCACACGAAATGAAGCAAAACCAAGTTCAAAACCAAAACAAAAACTACAAACCCCTAAAAGTTCACAAACATAGGATTGAGTTCATTTTGTATCAACTATTTCCAGGTCTGCCCTAGACCATAGTTGATATACACTGTGACACTTAATTGGAAAAAAAATTGCTATTTACTTCATTAGCATGTATCAAAATGAAGATAAAGTTACAATAACTCCAATGTATTGACTTCTAATTAATCAGGTGCTGGCTAAACCTTCCCTGACATACTTAATTTGTCCTAAATACCCTTTACATCCAATTGCAGTTGTAATTTCAACAGAAATCTATGATGTCAGATCCCTAATGCTTCAGTGGTATTAGCCACAGTCTAATGAGTGGAAATGAGTTAATATTCTTCCCTACTTAGGATACACACGGAATACAAAGTTACTAATTCTCATCTGCTCTTAATTTATGTATAATTATTTATGGTGAAAACTACGGCGTTTGTGTTTTCTTCTTACTCAGCTTCAAAGTCTAATCTTTGACTCTGTATTTGTGGTTTCATTTACTCCTGCCTTTACAGGAAAAAAAAACTATCAAAGTTAGTCTTTAGATACTATATAATTGAAACTTGCTCTCTGCCATGCCTATTCAGACAGCTCCACTCATGGACACCTAATTAACATATTGTAGTATTTAAAATCATGTGTAGTAGGAGACAAAGGAAGAAAGGATAAGAAGGGAAGGATGAAGTATTAGAAGCAGCAAAAGTTATCATGTGTTGAACTTCATTTCTTTACAACTTTGTATAATATGTATTGATTTTTTTATTCAATATATTTTCTATTTACATTTCAAATGATTTCCCCTTTTCTGGCCACCCACTCCCCGAAAGTCCCATAAGCCCTCTTCCCTCCCCCTGTTCTCCCACTCACCCCTTCCCACTTCTCTGTTCTGATTTTGCCTTATCCTGCTACACTGAGTCTTTCCAGAACCAGGGGCCACTCCTCCTTTCTTCTTGTACCTCATTTGATGTGTGGATTATATTTTGGGTATTCCAGTTTTCGAGGTTAATATCCACTTATTAGTGAGTGCATACCATGATTGATATTTTGAGACTGGGTTACCTCACTTAGTATGAGGTTCTCCAGCTCCATCCATTTGCCTAAGAATTTCATGAATTCATTGTTTCTAATGGCTGAATAGTACTCCATTATGTATATATACCACATTTTTTGCATCCATTCTTCTGCTGAGGGATACCTGGGTTCTTTCCAGCTTCTGGCTATTATAAATAGGGCTGCTATGAACATAGTGGAGCATGTATCCTTATTACATGCTGGGGAATCCTCTGGGTATATGCCCAGGAGTGGTATAGTAGGATCTTCTGGAAGTGATGTGCCCAGGAACCGCCAGACTGATTTCCATAGTGGTTGCACCAATTTGCAACCCCACCAGCAGTGGAGGAGTGTTCCTCTTTCTCCAATACCTGCTGTCTCCTGAATTTTTAATCTTAGCCATTCTGACTGGTGTAAGGTGAAATCTCAGGGTTGTTTTGATTTGCATTTCCCTAATGAATAATGAAGTTGAGCATTTTTTAAGATGCTTCTCAGCCATCTGAAGTTCTTCAGGTGAAAATTCTTTGTTTAACTCTGTACCCCATTTTTTTATTCGATATAATTTATTTACATTTCAAATGATTTCCCCTTTTCTAGCCCCCCTACTCCCCGAAAGTCCCGTAAGCCCCCTTCTCTTACCCTGTCCTCCCACCCACCCCTTCGGGTTATTTGGTTTTCTGGGGTCTAACTTCTTGAGTTCTTTGTATATATTGGATATTAGCCCTCTATCTGATGTAGGGTTGGTGAAGATCTCTTCCCAATTTGTTGGTTGCCGATTTGTCCTTTTGATGGTGTCCTTTGCCTTACAGAAACTTTGTAATTTTATGAGGTCCCATTTGTCAATTCTTGATCTTAGAGCATACACTATTGGTGATCTGTTCAGAAACATTCCCCCTGTACTGATGTCCTCAAGGGTCTTCCCCAGTTTCTTTTGCGTGGATCTCTTCAACATGGTTTGCTTTCCCACTGCATTGGACGGTGGTCCAAAGGCGAACATATTCTATAATGCTAAGCCTTCATTTTATTTTCTTTTTCAAAGCTATTTTTAATATTTAATATACTTAATAATAACCGTATCTTTTAACTGATTGCTGACACAATATCACCTATCTCACAAATTACTGATCTGTAGGTTAATCATCTCTACCACGATTTCATATCAATAATCTCAACTGCATCTTTTTTTAAAAAATGGCAGCCCATATTTTTAATTACAATGGCCAGCCAGTGGTCAGAAATGCTCCTTATAAGTTTTTCTGTGTGCACCAAGCACATAAAACCTATTTCTAGTAGGCAGAAGCAGATGTTTTTATAACAGTGAGTGGCAAAGTTATCCAAACAGTTTTGTAGTGCAGGTTATTAAATTCTTATTATTACCTGAACTAAACTTTCCCCAAGAAGCAAGCTGATATTTCAGATTAAAATAGCTAGTTTACATCTATTTAAAATGCTTCGTGGCACATACAGTAGATATCCTGAATTACCTTGAAATAACATTACAAAACCTAATGCCTACAGTTCAATAGCTTTCACTGTTTCTTTTCTGATTTTTGTTATTGTTTTGTGTTTTTCACAGAAAGTAAGTCTTAAATTCTGCAGTGGAAGTTATCATGAAGACCAGGAAAGTTATATGAAAGTTAAAACTAAAGATTGTAGAGGAGAGTCAAGTTTGTGTAAACATGAGTCTCCCACAGTAAAATCCAACTTATCAAACAAAATTTGGCCTGCCCAAGTATGGGGGAACTGTGTACACCACACAAACAGGTGAAAATTAATACTGACAAAAAAAAAAAGGTTGCTGAGAAACTAAACCCAGGAAATTTTGGGCTTCCTGCCAAATTTAAGATTTGCTAGGTTTTTTGTTTTTTTTTTTTTTTCATGTTCTTATATAGCTACAGAGTTCTGTTAGAAACATGTTGGTAATAAAAGTCTCAAACACATCCATGTCTTCATCACCATTCTCAGCTCCATAGTCCTTGGAGCCTTGGAGTTAAGTACTGAGAGAAGATGCAAAACTAGTATGTGTGCCTGTGCACGCTCATGTAGGTTGGCTTACCCCCACCTTTCCTTCCAGGACCATGAACTCAGAAACAGCACACTCCTGGGTCTGTACATTTTGAATTTGGGGGCTGTTCCAGGATACACTTGAATTACATGCTTGCTATGTTGTGGGACTGTGAAAGATAGACTGGTTCCTGTTTGAGCTAAGGCTAGAATCCCCGGTGATCCTAAAGGGATGAAAGATTCTTCAGCTGTTCCTGAGTACTAGAGCCTTGTCACTAGCTGCAGCTCCTGCATAGATTTGGAGCCATCAGTCATGTAAGGGCAATTCCCCAAGCCCCTCCACATGGAGAAGATGTGACCTGTGGTTATGTAGGCTCAAGACAGATCTCTATTTTAATGAGGTAGCAAGGTAGCTAACGGCCTGGGGAGCTTAGCCAATAATTTTTCCTTCCCAGACACTCCTCCCTGCAAAAGGTATTTTATCTCAGGACCACCTTGAGAAGTGGGGTATGGTTTTACTCATCTACTTTCTACTCTAAAAATACATGCCTTAAAACGATGGACTGCCGCTTGTCATCAGGATTTGCTGTGGAGGGGAATGGAGAAGGCCTTTGTCTATAGAGCCACCTTCTAATCTCCTGTAGAAGGCCTCTCTGCCCTCCCAGCCACAGCCACCACCAAGCCCATCAGCCAAGTCCAGCCTCAAGTCCACCACCACTGTCAAACCAAGCACCCCCACTCCATCCCCCAACCCCCGCCACCAGCTGGACCAGTTGTAGCATAGCTTCCTTCTTTCCCTCCCCAGCCTGGGGGCCTGCAGCCAGTGGCACCTGGGTGCCCAAGTGACTGAGAACCAGACAGCACTAGCCTTGTTTCAGGTCTGGGGATTCCCGAGCCAGCTCTGACTGTCCAACACCTCAGGCTGTACTTCCCCATCTCAAGAGCAATGTCCGTGGGCTTCCCTGTGTCCTTACACTGGCCCATCAAGTAAGCATGGCCACTTCCTGCATCCTGCCTCCCTGAGTAACCGAGCCCTGTAGCAGAGCAGACACAAGGGACTCCATAACCCTACACTAAGTAAAGAAAACCAGGCACAAACCTTTAAATCACATTCCTTATCAGTGAAAGGAATGAATGCTATGTGATAAACCCCATGAATTTGACTGCCTAAGAGAAGGGATCACAGGAGAAATTAAAAACATCAGATTATATCATATATATCAAATTTTATATAATTTCAGGTTTGAGCACATAGTGTTGAGAGGCTTATAGTGTTGAGAGGCTTATATTGAACACAAATAAAACACCTATACAGGATTATAAACACACACACACACACACACACACACACACACACACACACACAGAGAGAGAGAGAGAGAGAGAGAGAGAGAGAGAGAGAGAGAGAGAGGCATGGCACCCAACTATAGATAATATGGAAATTCTGGAGCTCTACAGAGATCCATTATTTCTGAGATGTTGTTTTCATTAAGTCTATTTTACCCATGTTTCTCCTAAAATACACCATTAATATTCCTATGTTGTGGTGGCTCAGGTAAGATGCCTTTTAATAAGTATGGGCAACTGAATACCTGCTCTGTAAGTGGTTATTTGAAAGAGGATTAGAATGCATGACTTTGTTGGAAGAGGTATGTTGCTATAGGTAGCATTGTGATTGCAAAGGACTTACATAATTTTCTGCTAGTTTTTCTACTTCCTGCTATTGTTTAGTGTGGGAGTTCCCAGCTGCTGCTCCAGACATGGACTCTAGCTTACTGTAACCATAAGCCCCAAATAAACTCTTTTTTTTCTATAAGTTGCCTTGGTCATGGTGTTTTATCTCATCAATTAAAATTAACTGATACTTTAACCCTATATTACAAAAACTTTAAAAAGCCAGTAGGCCTTGCTTTTTTTCCCTCCTTTTTATTTCTTACAAATTTGTTTTTAGTCTCAAGTTTTCCAGTGATGCAATTATCAGAAATAATGGTAAATATTTTAAAAATTGAACAAATCCTGAGTAAAATTATTGTTGTTTAATCAACATACATATAGTCATGTGATCTTTTAATTAATGTTAAGGGCCCTCACACACACATATGCACACATCAATATGAGTTTGGGAATGGAAATGTACTCAGGAAAGCTTGACAGGATACAGATGAACTTGGTTTCAGTGAGGTAGACAGAATAATGTTGTGGGGTCTGAAGACACATGTGAATGCGACAGTAGCTGTGACAGCTGATAGCAGGCCCACGTTGGTTGGGTGGGGACTAGGTCTATCATGGCTTCTTTAAACATTGACAACTTCTTCCAAAATTAGAAGCAGGGTACTTCCAAGACTCCTGAATTGATCTTGGCCTTTATTAAGAAGCCCATGCCATTAAGGCATTGATCTGAGTATTCATCACATTTTGTCCTCCTAATTCTTATTTATAGTTGTTTAATTTTAATTGTTTCTAATTGAAAATTTCAGATGCATATCCAATGCATCTCTATCAAATACAGTCCCAGCTCTTCCTGTCTAACTTGCCCTGGGAATCTTCCATCATGTCTGACTTTGTACAGAGGTTGGCATAGAGTTCTCTTTGTAATTCACACAGGCCCTGAACATTTGATGGTCTTTTTGCCTCAGTGTAACTTTAGTTTTTTTTCCCCAAAGGCTACTTTTAATGATGGTTCTTAAATGCTTTAGCTTCCCTTTGAGCCCATCACCCACCAGAGGTAGTAGAAAAGAAAGATTATGATATAGGGGAAGTGAACCTGTTTAGAAATGGTTCTTTGGAGCAAAACCCAACTGTGTTGTTAGGAAATCAGCAGTTCAGTTCATGGGTCATCAGTAGCAGCTCAATCCACTAGAAAACACTTCATGGATATACCAGCAGTCTAATCAGTAGTGTTGGGATAGCAGCAGCAGTGGCAAGACCCAGCAAGAACAGCCAGTCCTCAGCCAGATCAGCACGAGTCAGCAGGAGGGATTCTGACCAGCCTGGACATGGGAACATCAGACAAGTTCTCTGCTGTGCCTCTATCAAGGAAGTGAAGATCAGAGAAGAGAGGGAGACCAAGAAGCATTGAACAGATAGCTCTATCAGTCCTTCTCACAGTTCACTGAGTCCTATTTATACTCCCCCCTAACATCATGTGTCCCTTGTAGGACCTCGTCTCACCACATGGTTTTCCTCAGCATGTGAATCTGATTTAGCAAAATTCCACAAGCGTCTGTATCAGCTGAAATCACTCTGCCAATCGGCCTGAGTCTGTGGAAGTGGCAAGAAGCCACTAGCACACTAGCAGAAGTTTTTGGTGCGTTTCTCTCTGTGGAGTCACGACAAATGGAGCTCAAGTATGCATGTAAGGAAGATGAATACATGCATGTCGTTAGCAAAGAATTCTTCATCATGTATTTTTTTACATTCTTGCTGTAGCAAAACATCCTCTCACCTGTGTCTGATTTAGTGAAATGTCTGCTTCAGAAAAATATCCTTTCACTTATGTCCAGTTCAGTAAAACACTATCTGACACAACTGGCTTTCCAAGGAATCCGTAAGTTTCCATGTCACCTGAGCCTTCTAAGTGTTAGCATTGCAGATGTGGGCAGCCATCAGGCTCCCGTTTGATTCTTCTGTCTTTATCTGTTTTACTCTTTTTTGATTTTCTTGCCTTACTTCTGATGCCTTGCATCATTTCACCAGCTAACTGTCTTTTGCTTTCTCTTAGCTAGTTGACTGGATTATGCCTTGCCTAGTTTGAAAGCAACCAGTCTGGTCTCCAGCTTTATATATTAGTCCCTAATTCCTGAGTGAGAAGTCCTTCTATCTTTCCTTAGTCCCTTAATGAGAGTGTATCTAAGACAGAGAAACAGAGGCCAGCAAAATGACAGGAGGTGCACTGGGAGTGCAGGCTGAGGGCATGTAGAACGTCCTAAGGGTTGCTATCAGGCACCACTGTGACTGAAGAGTAGAAGGTGTCATAAGATTGAAAATATGTTCTCAGCTCATGTTCTCAGCTCTACAACTAGGTCAACATGTGGACAAGGTCCAGTGTGACTGTGGGTGATTGTGGTGATCTGAATGAGACTGGCTCCCATAGACTCATAGACTTGACTGTTTTGTAGCGGGGAAGTGGAAATAACTATTTACAAGGACTAGGAGGTGTGAACTTGTTAGATGAAGTGCTCACTGGAGGTGAGCTTTTAGATTTTCAAAAGCTCAAGCCTACATCAGAGTGTCTTTTTTCCTGCTGCCCATAGATCCAGATATACATCTCTCAGTAACTTCTACAGTACCATGTCTGCCTGCATGCGACCATGCTTTCCGCCATGATGATAATGGACCAAACCTCTGAACCTGTAAGCCAGCCCCTGTTAAATGCTTTCCTTTACAGGGGTTGTGGTGGTCATGGGATGGCTTCACAGCAATGGATCACTAAAACCTTGGTTCATCCAGAGGAAAGACTGGAGTCACTGGGGCTAAGGTTGGTGCAGAGTTTAGTTTCTTGTAGTAATGTGATACTGACACCAAGAATAACAAAGGTTATTTTGTTTAAAGTGCTGGGATAATTACAATGGAAAGAGGGCACTTAATAGCTTTCTGCAACTCTAGAGGGCACAGAAATTTAATTTGAACCGAAGAGTGTGTCTGTGAAAATGGAGGATGGTGTTAACAACAGAACAATATATTCAATCAGGTAGACAATTCTCTCTCAGAAACATGTTCCTAGACCATTGCTAGTTTGAAAGTTAAGCATACAGAGAAGCCTACAACTTTGATATTCTTACCTTGCGCCCTGAGAACATACTTGCAGTAATTACTATGTTACAATAATATCACTATTAAACACTAGTCTTGAAAAGAAAGACCAATTCTTACCCAGTACTTAATATGTGGCAGTAACAAATGTGGTCACCTTACAAATATGGGTATATGTATTTTCAGAGCAATGCTGTGAGACAACTCTACCAGCATCTAATTTTCATTAGGTAATGATTAGCACTGTGCATTGGCTCAAAATCAACAGTTTGTAAAGGCAAGAAGCAGAGTTGCAACCCATGGAGCTGGTGCTAAAGTTCATGTTTGAGCTGTGAGGGTAAACCCATTAGCATTTCTCATCTCCAGTGTAATGTGATATGGACTTTGCAGAGCCGTAGTCACAAAGCTTTAATGTGATTGTGGTCAACAACTGAAGGGACTTGACACACATCAAGGGTGGTTAGAGTTCTAGAATAAAGGACCTTATTTCAGGGGTCTTCATAAATATGGATTTTAGAAAGCAATGGTGAAAGATTTTGTTGGAGAGATAGAGGAAGAGACGAGCAGAGAGGAGAAAGAGATATTGGCACATCATTTACAAACATTTTCTAACTCTTACAAGCATATATTCTTAAATCCAATTTTATATATCTACTCTGGAATTCCTTTCCATATATATCCTTAGAAGAATAATCCTGTAGGAATTGTCTTGCTATCATTAGTATTTAAGTCTTAACACAAATATTTATATGAATGTTAGTCAGCCTCTCTTATTATTACATCAAAATAACAAGATGATGATGATGATTATAGATACTGTTTATTATTTGAACACTATCCATAGCTCTTGGAACACCAAAATTATTTTTGATCAAGAATATGAAAAAAATATTGAATAACGTGGATACATAGCAATGATGAATCTTGATATTATTTCAACTCCAGAATGAGTCAGTGACTGAAAGTGGACATGCTAACACAACTCCATCCCTAAAAATAAACGTCTTGTATTCCTACAGGATGCAGTGGATGTCACCAATTAAAGAAGTCATGACTCCCAGGGGTACTGCCTTTTTAATGAGCATCTTGTGGAGGAGCAGCACAGAGGTGGTTCTACACACTGACTTGCTAGTGGCTTTCTGTTATCATCTGCTGTACTGTTTGTGTTCCAATGATGACTCCTGCTGGATCTTGCCTAGCAGAGAACACCCATGTTCTACCCTTTGCCCTCTGAACTATGCAGGGGCGTGCCTCTGCATGTAACAGAAGTATAAGCAAAGCTAGGAAACAGAGCTAGGAAAGGTTTGCAGATCCAATTGAGAAGCTTTAGTAATATGAAGGAACTCACTATAATCTCTTCATTACTGGGAATAGACTCACTTCATTAGAACAATTGGATAGACATGCAAAACATCAAAAATACCAAATACATACACAACATTAGGAAAGCTTTAACTTTACAAAAATATTTTTCACTGTTTCCTTGACACATTTAATTATATAGTTGGTTGTTCATATGCTTTTAATTATTTGTGTAAATGGCTTAGAAGTGAGTTAACATAATTCTGAATTCTTATGTGAGTGTTGACTTAAAAGAAGTAAAACCCAAATACTGTTGCTGTTGAAGTTATAATGCATTAAGTCCTTTAATCATAACTTTGTTCATCCAAACCCTAGATACTTCAAAGTAAGAAGCATTCCTGCAACTATGTTCAACACAGTTAGGTTCTTATAAATCGAAAAAAAATAACAATTGCTGTCTGAACATTACTTTATATTCAACCTACCCTTATTGACCTTCTGACAAATACCAAACATGTGGTTGGAAGCTAGAATATTAATCCACATCTTGATACACACTAAAGTTGTGATGTAATAATTAAACCTAGTATTTACCATGTAAGACCATCTATGACAATTTATTCCAACATGGGGGAAGATGACATTAGATCTTCCCAAAAGAGCAGTGAAAAAAAATGTCAGATTTGCAAAGACTAACCAGCCATGGTGAGTGAGTGGATCTCATCTTACAGAGAAGACAGACAAACACTGGGGAAAATGAAAGCATAAGGCAACTGCTACTTTTTGAGAGTTTATAGTATATGTGATCATGTTCTCTTTTAGATAATCTGTTTACTTTTAGGAGAAACATGAAATAGTATGGAATGAAACCAAAGCTATTTATCTCTAGGTATCTGTGTATGTATGTATGTATGTATGTATGTATGTATGTATCTATCTATCTATCTATCTATCTATCTATCTATCTACACAAAGCAGCCAAAGATTTACCAAGATGTTCTTCCAAATGCACATCCAATTGTGGGGCTGCATAGTGCTTCCAAGTCTCCAAGAAAGAGACATTAACACTAGGATTAAGCTCAGCTTAAGGGAGTGGGCTTCTTTTTTTTCAGCACTTTTTATTAAATAATTTCTTTATTTACATTTCAAATGTTGTCCCTTTTCCTCATTTCCCCTCCAAAACCCCCTATCCCAACCCTCCTCCCCCTGCTTACCAACCCACCCACTCCTTCCCTGTCCTGGCATTTCCTTACACTGGGGCAAAATACAATTCTGAGTGAGGTAACCCTATCACAAGCTTATATGAGTAACTTATTCAAGCTTCTGTACTTTAGTACTTTAAGATGCTGAACTAAGCAGCCACTAGGTTTTATAGCAACATAGTAACTTTTCATTATTTTGGCAATATTTAAAGGAGTACAACTACAGTAGTAGGAATTTGGCTTATTTATTGTACTTTTCCTAGAGTGGCAGTTCTCAACCTGTGGGCCCTGACCCTTTTGACAAAACCCTATCTCTAATAGTATTTGCATTATGATTAATAACAGTAGCAAAATTACAGTTATGGAGTAAATAGGCTCATAAATAATTTTAGGTTGAGGGTAAACACAGCGTGAGCAAGTGTATTATAGAATTGCAGTGTTACGTAGGTCAAGACCACTGTCCTAAACTATTTCAAGCCATAATTGAGGTTCACAAAATTTTAAATGTCATTAACTATGAACTCATTGCTACTTCATGGATCAAAACTAACACAGAATATTGTATTTGATGATTTTAAGAACATGAAAAGTTTGCAACTTTCATGTCCTAATTATTCTTGCTCATTATGTTTTTAATGATACAAATGGAAAAACTCTCTGAGGGGGGGTTAAGTTTGCAAGAGATGTATTCCAATGAGGACAGATAGGTTTTTTTTATAAATCTACAATTTGCAGTAGAAGGACTTGCTATAGACATTTATCATACACTTTGGAACAAATATCTGTTCTTTTTTCTTGGTTTTGGCATCAAAACCTTTTGGAGTACACTTGGTGATGCTGTGTATGGCATTGCTTAAGAACCTGTGAGAGTGGTACCTGGTTTCGAGATGGTAGCAGCTTGCTCAGAAATGCAATCAAAGTATAAAAAGATGAGTATACTCTGGTCCCTTCATACCTCTTCATAGGGAGAGAGGTTGCAACCTGAGTTCTACCACAAAAAACCCAACTGAAAGACATGACTAATTTCAGGGTTAGATAATAGGAGAAAAACTGTGAAAGTCCTAACTTTAATTACACGCATGGAGTATATAAAATAGTAGAGATAAAGACAGTTAATCAGTTAGCAACTTTGAGATATTCCAATGAAATATATTCAATATCCTCCATATAGTTAATATGACATATTGAATGCATAACATATTTAATATTTATGTTACATTTCAATAATCATGCTACTATATGTTATATATTTTATAACAATGCAAATTATTATTATTATTATTATCAATAAAAGCCTGATTACAAATCCCAAGTGGTTACATTTAAGGAGCCCATTTTAGCTATTTAGTACTCTAGCCTTTCCAGAATAAATAGATACTTCTTTTTGTGGCCTGTCCTGTCTCAAAACTTCCTCCAATTACTAACACCAGAGTAGGCTGAGTAGAAAACACATAATTCCCTTTCCCCAAGATATTGCTTTAAACTCTTTCTCGGCTCTGGCTTTCATAGATTTTCTAGCCACCCTTGGTGCTGGTGGCTGTGGAACTTGTCCCAGAGCTTGGTCCTTCCCTGAATAACACTATTACCCTTTCAATAAGCCCGTTTACTCCAGAGATCTCTTACTTCAGTAGTGGCCTGAGTGAGGGACTATGACCCAACCTTTCCCCCAGTCCTTTGCCATGGGCATCTCTGCCATGTTATATTAGAGTAATTGTACCCTTTGCAACATAACTATGGCAGTAAGCAGAGTGTTATGAGTCATTTTCATTAATTATCAGACAGGAGGAGGGTCTAGTTTTGTTAGGAGAAAGAATCAGAGGGCTGGGCTCTCAGTTTAGCTGGTATCTGAGGCAGATTATTCTGATCCAGTCTGTAGCTACTGGGGAACTTTGAAAAGAGAAGTCGTGTCAAAATAGGGTCGAGTCTATGGAGTTAGGGTACTAGAAAAACTGTAATTGGAAAGGATGCAATGTATGTCTTGTAAGTAGCATCAGGAAATGGAAAAGGAAACACCTAATGCCAACTTATAGGGAACATGTATTCATGTGGAATAGATCAGTGTTCTAGACAAGGCTTTCTTGGATCTGAAAAGGGTGAAGTTTGTCAACACTCTGCACAGGATGAGTGCATCAGTTGAAAGAACCAATTTTGTTTAAAGAAATGAGAAAAGCAAATTACAACGTAATTAAATTTCAGAGTGTAACTTTAGTATTTTCCAATGACTGGATGAGATTCAAGTATAAAAGGACATGGTAATTATATTAAGCCCTATCTCATACAGATTGTTAATCAAAAATCTTAGAACTATATTGCCATTTTCTTATTGTCAACCCTGCTTTGTAAATTATAGACTCCTTGCTATCCAACAGACCTTACCAGTGGATTCCTTTAATACATAAATTGATGAATCTCTCTCTCTCTCTCTCTCTCTCTCTCTCTCTCTCTCTCTCTCTCTCTCTGTGTGTGTGTGTGTGTGTGTGTGTGTATGTGTGCATGTGCGAGCAAACAAGAGAGCAAGAGAGAGAGAACGAGAGCGAGCGAGCAAGCGAGAGAGACACAGTCAGAGACAGAGACAGAACCCAGGTGGAAAGGTGGGGGAGGGGGCGGGGAGTATCAAGCTCAGACTTGAAATTCTTCCACGAAACCTAACAGTATTTAACTAGGTAAAAACAAAGCTGCTACATAGAAGTTATTATCAGCAAATTATAACAGCAAATTATCTATGAAGTTGGACTTTCTTGGCAAAAGCAGACCTGCATAAAGGCAGCGTTCCTGTTCTCTGAAATCACAGGAGACAGCAGGCAGCAGGCACCTGTGCTGACATTTTTTTTCAGGAACTTATTCTGAAGCCATGGCTCCCGTGATCATTAGAGAATGTCGAGTCTCATTTTTCAGGAACTCGAGGGAAGATGCACCTAAAAGATGCCCGATCCTGGATGAAAGAAACCCCGTTCATCTAAAAGCCAGACTGTGTCTCCCCCCAAGCAGCGGGCAGTTTGCCACAATGCGGCCATGAGAGGCTCTGAGTGACATTTAAAAACGGATCTAGTTCTTAGCTGATGTTTTGATACCAAGAAGGGAAAATATTCAAATATCAAGCGAAGAAGCAGAGAGATATTCAAACACACAATGCAGAGTTTCTGATTTCCGCCCCAAGATTTTTCCACTCCCTTTTCTATTGTCTAGAAATATCAACAGGTGTCCTTTCATTTTAAAATATCTATAACTCTGAATACAGTTGAAGTAAATATTTTACTTGTCTTTTGACACTTTAACACAAAAATCTTAAAATATTCCAAACAATCAACAGCTCGTCAGTGACCGAATTGAGCTCTGGTAAAAATAAAATATCTTTCAGTTCAGCACCAGCTGGCTAAATTTAAACCCTGTATTATGCAATCTTAAAGTGTCCGTTCTTTTTCACCGTGTCTTAGGAGAATCTCTTAAACTGTCACTCCCAAATCTCTTCAGTCTCTTAACATCCAAACACAGCACAACAGGACCAAATTACCGTGTTCACGGGCAATTGAAGACAGAAAAAAAATCCATTTGAAAGTGTATACCATCAAAGCGCTATCTCAGTATACTCTATTCGTGTTTGCAGTTACCATAATTAGGGCTGGCAGATCCAACCAGCAGTGCTTTCCTTGATTCTGAAAAACATGGAAGAACCTGATTCTTTAATCCTTAACTCCAGTAAGACTCCTGGAGGACATAAGCCCACAACTAGAGCAAGAACTACAAATATCAAACTACGACTGAGAAGCAATAACTTTCCTGCCTTTCTCTGAGTGTGCTGAAGCATTTCACACGCATCCTTTTCCTCATGAAATTTCATGATATATCATTCACATTTCTTAATTTGTATCTTTTTAATCTTTGTGCCCATAAGAGACAAAGTGTTTTTCAGTGGCTGTAAATTGTAGGACAACTTTTAAGTCGTGACCGATTATTAAGCTCATTATTCCTTAATATTAAACATGGAAATAATTTATTGGAGAGAGATTAACATATGAGGTCCTAAATTTCATATCCAACAATGCTAACCATGATTCTAAGAACAAATCCAACTTGATCATCTTTCTTTATATGATGACAATTGACTTTCAGTCTTCACTGCTCCTCAGTAAGAGCTGAACATTTTACAACCTGGGCACACATCGGACTGTATTACACATTACACGTACCTTAGTACCAGAATCGGCCCTAGCTCCGTAGAAATGCTCTATGGATTTGCAACTCTTCACTTGGAAGGCTCCTCCCTGTTTGACTTATAGCAAATTTCCCAGTCCCCTGAAAGCAACCAGCGAAGTGGAGACCAGCTCCACCGAAGAGTCTATGAAGCAAGCAGACAGGGCTGCTGTATTTATTTTAGCCCTGTGTCTAAAGGATGCAACCTAGCACCTATTTTTAGGAACTGAGCTCTGTATAGGTGGGGCTTGAGTCAAGCACTCTTTTCAGAAGTGAGTCTCTGAGCTCACTCTGCTTAGTACTGTCCTGGGGCAATGTATGCACGGCTCTTACACATGTGCAGTCAATCAAGATCCCTTCCATAGCCACTGCTGCAGTGAAGTCTGAACTTCCCAACAGAGTCTGAGAAATACATTATGAAAGAAGTGAGTTTCAGTTACTCGCATTTAAAAAGTACTTTTAATATCAGACGATTCCCCAGCATGTAATAAGGACACATGCTCCACTATGTTCATAGCAGCCCTATTTATAATAGCCAGAAGCTGGAAAGAACCCAGATATTCCTCAACGGAGGAATGAATACAGAAAATGTGGTATATTTGCACTGTGGACTACTACTCAGCTATTAAAAACAATGACTTCATGAAATTCTTAGGCAAGTGGGTAGAACTGGAGACTGTCATCCTGAGTGAGGTGACCCAATCACAAAAGAACACACATGGTGTTCACTCACTGATAAGCAGTATTAGCCCAGAATCTTGGATTACCCCAGAAACAATTCACATATCAAATGATGCCCAAGAAGAAGGAAGGAGAGGTCCCTGGTCCTAGAAAGGCTCAGTGCAGCAGTGTAGGGGAATACCAGGACAGGGAAATGGAAAGAGGTGATCGGGGAATGGGGAGGGAAGAGGGCTTATGGGACTTTCGGGGAGGGGGGATCCAGGAAAGGGGAAATCATTTGAAATGTAAATAAAGAATATATTGAATTAATAAAAATAAAAGGTACCTTTACTCATTTAAGAGTAAAGAATTTGAAAACAAAGCATGCAAAAAAATGTAAAAAAGGATGTAAATCTTATTTATTCTGTTGGGATAGTGATAATTAACTTGGAATCTTTGGAAGGGAACAATTTTTCCTTTATTTTCTTTTTTATATATAGGAGGTAGGTGTTCCCTGTGTGCTATGGGCTGGCAAGGAATTTGGGATCCTGCTACCTCAGATTCTATAGGCTGAACTATAGGAGGATAACCTAGTGATCAACATAGAGTTGTTTTTTTTTTTTAATTTACAATCTTCACATTCTCGATATGTAAAGCAATGATTGCTTTTCGAGTCTTTCCTCATAAAGCAGTCATGCTGTAGTGTTTAGGGGCAAAGGGAGTATTTATTTTATGTATTAATTAATTTATTTATTGGTGGCAGAAGGGAAGGAAGAATGGGGTAAGAGGTACTGTAGAGAGAATAAAAACCACACATATTAATATTAGCCTTAAATTATTTGGCACAAGATAGAGCAGGCAGGGAAGGAGTCACCTTATGTGCTCCGGAGAGAGTTCTAGTACATACCATTGCCACTGTACTTTCTCAGCACAGTCTGCTGGCCCAAAGGGAGACAGAGAGAAGGTAGCTTATGTTATCCTTCAGCTTTGTAATGCCAACATCTAACACTTTCTAAAGAGTGTATTAGAATGAAGAATGCTGCTCACCTACCTTACAACTCCTCTATAACTTCCCAGTTCGCAGTTGTCCTGTGTGTCCTATATAGCTGGACTCACAACAAACCCAAACAAAGGAAATTGTCATGCAACTTGAAGAAAGCCTCTTACTTTTACACTGTTAATTACACCCAAAACACAAGTAAGCTTACAATCACATTATGCCCAAGGAAGATAACCATATATGGTTTTTTCATATACAAGTTTTTATCAAAAGTACTACCACTAGTGATATTGTAGCTTAATTTCAATACAAAAAAAAATGTTTATTCAATGGTCATAAAGATTCCACAAGATTTTTCCAGTGTAAACTATTTTAAGATTTACTGACCAGTATGTATGGTCATTGCTAGGCATGAAGTCATCTGAAATTTATATTATTAATATTTAATGAGATTTTAAAATTCTGTTCCACACTTGAACTATGTATCAAGTACCTGGTCTGCACTGGTGACATGTGTTTCTTCATTGAGAATGTTCTTGTCACTTGGAAGGTTCCTCTGACCATGGTTCATGTCATGCCAAGTCTCAGCACAGTTTACACAAACTGTGTTCTGTTACCTGGACAAGTTGAACATTCATGCACATTCTAATACATTCATCTTTCATTAAGTTAGAGTAAGTTTAAGAGTCTTTACATGGTTGTTACCAAGATTAAATGAGACAATAAATTAATTATTGCATTTATAATATTACTACTCCAACATAATATTTCTCAGAAAATCATGTTAAGGCACTATGTTCAAAAGAATGAGACAGTATATCTAAAATCATAAGTTATGAGACTGATCTTAATATATGAGGTCAACTTTATTCTTTTTATTTTTTATTCTTTTATTTGGTTGTTAATGATAATGTTTTGCAATAAGGTAAGTTGCTCAAATATCTGATGTCAGGATTCGTCATCTCTCTTACTCAAATGAACTCTTTTTTATTTTAATGACTAGTTTCTTGATTTGCTTCCTCAGGTTTCATTCACTAAGATCTCCTCTTATTTTTATTTTTGGCTTTTCAGGGAAAATGTTTCTGATTTAAATACTTATACAACCCATGAAAAACCAATGATCAAAATAAATATACTTAGTCTGATTTGAATCCTCTACAATGTATATATGTATTGAACTATCACACAATATTCATTCATATGTAGAACTTTCATAATTGTATACATTGGTTAAAATAATTTAATTAAAATTAGCTAAGGAAATTAACTAACATCACCAGAGGTGGTAATAGATGGCAGAGAAGCATGTGAATGAGACTTCACACCATTTACCATCAGGAAAATGCAAGCAACAGGAGTGAGGTATGACTGCCTAACTGTTAAAAGGATTGATGTATACAATACATGAAAAAACCAAATATCCACAAAGATTCCATGCACTGGGACCCTTCACCCACTCCCTATAACAGCGAAAAAGGAAGAGCCATGGCAGAAGACCCTTGGTCGTTGCTTATAGGACTAATGTGTTCTTACTTTATAGCCCAACTTGAAGTTAAAATGACACATCCACCCAGAAGCCTGCAAATAGATGTAACAACATTTTAAGAGATATTTACCAATATTTGGAATAAACTTATCTGTCCTTTACTGATCAATACAATCTTGTACTCAAGAAATTAGAATGTTACTCAGTGCTACATAAAGACATTGAGGAAAAATCAAATATTAAATCAAGTACAAAATCTGCATACTATATAGATTCAGGGTTAGGGCATTCTAGAAAAGGCAAAATTATGGAAAAATAAAAGTTTTCAAGGGTTAAGAGTGGGAGACTAGGCTGAAATAGAAGTTCTTTCTGAATGGCACTGTTCTAGAGTTGTGTGTTATTGTGTACCTGTCAAGATCAGTGACTACACAATTTCAATATTGATGTATAGACCTATGCCATCAAAGTGTGTCAGTGTGGATTCATCAAAATCATAAGAAATGTTCCACTCTGCTTAAGGACATTGATGATATATATGGTCTATGTATGGGGAGGTGGATAGAAAATTTTGTACACTCTCTTCAGTTTTATTATAAATTTAAAATCCTAAAAAGTACCTTATGAGAAATTTAATATATATTCTTATTTCTGTGATTTTTGCTTTAAAAATAAAATCTGGCCTGAATAAAAGGATTATGCTATAGGTTTGATTTGTGTTATTATATGTGCTCTCAACAGAAAACAAGAAATTGACTCTTTTATTATTTCTAATACATCTGAAGATTAGGAAAATAAATAACATTTTCAAAGATAAAAGTTAATAATAAGCAAAAAACAATGGGCATTGATCTTAATTCTGCTGACTCTTTAAGTACACATTTTCGGGAACATTATTTATACTGACTATAATTTAAAAGTTCCCAAAAGCTCGCAATATCCAATACAATTCACAGACCACATGAAGCTTAAGAAGAAGAAAAACCATTTGCCTAAGAAGGAGCTAGAGAACATCATACTAAGTGAGGTAACCCAGACTCAAAAGGTGAATCATGGTATGCACTCACTATTAAGTGGATATTAACCTAGAAAACTGGAATACCCAAAACATAATCCACACATCAAATGAGGTACAAGAAGAAAGGAGGAGTGGCCCCTGGCTCTGGAAAGACTCAGTGAAGCAGTATTCGGCAAAACCAGAACGGGGAAGTGGGAAGGGGTGGGTGGGAGGACAGGGGAAGAGAAGGGGGCTTACGGGACTTTCGGGGAGTGGGGGGCTAGAAAAGGGGAAATCATTTGAAATGTAAATAAAAAAATATATTGAATAAAAAAAAGAAAAAAAAAAGAAGAAGAAAAACCAAAGTATGGATGCTTCAGTCTTTCTTAGAAGGGTGAACAAAATACTCATGGGAGAAAATACAGAGACAAAGTATGGAGCAGACCCTGAAGGAAAGACCATCCAGAGACTGCCCCACCTGGGGATCTATCCCATATACAGTCACCAAACCCAGACACTATTGCAGATGCCAAGAAGTGCTTGCTGACAGGAACCTGATATAGCTGTCTCCTGAGAGGCTCTGCCAGAGCCTGACAAATACAGAGGCAGATGCTCGCAGCCAACCATTGAACAGAATGCAGATTCCCCAATGGAGGAGTTAGAGAAAGGACTGAAGAAGCTGAAGGGGTTTGCAACCCCATAGGAAGAACAACAATATCAACCAACCAGACCCCACAGAGCTCCCAGGGACTAAAACACCAACCAAAGAGTACACATGAAGGAACCCATGGCTCCAGGTGCATATGTAGCAGAGGATAGCCTTGTTGGACATCAATGAAGGAGAGGCCCTTGGTCCTGTGAAGGTTCAATGTTCCAGTGTAGAGGAATGCCAGGGAGGGGAGGCTGGAGTGAGTGGGTGGAGGAACACACTCATAGAAGCAGGGGGAAGAGGGTTGGATAGGAGGATTCTGGGAGGAGGATGAAACTGGGAAAGGGGATAACATTTGAAATGTAAATAAAGAAAGTATCTGATAAAAAAAGTTCCAAACATATGTCATGGTAATAAGCTTTGTAAGGAACAAAATCTTTATCATATTCATAGAAGATGAGGTGAAGGCTTAGTGTATGCCTGCAATAGCTATGCTCTCTGTGTAGGACAACAGGTAAGCTACTGGGGCCTTATACAGACAGGATGGGCCTGTTTTACAGTTATATCAACCATATTTCAGTTACTATATCTGAAAACTCTGGACCAAAGGGGTCACCTAACACTTTTATAGCTAAAATACATAATTTATTACCCAGCGTATATAACATACTTGCATAACAGTTACATCAAAGCAATCTGCTCTGAACAACATACGTACAATGTTTATCTATTCAGGCATTTTTTGAGCAGGATAAATCTTAGTAAAATGAATTGTGGCTGAAGTTGGATAATTATAATCTCTACCTATTCAAGTTCAATGACATTAAAAGCATGCCATGATTTTAGGAAAGGGTGATAAGGTTGTCATGTACATATGACTCATTTAAATCATATCTCATAATCTATGTAGAGTGGTGATGTACTTGACAATACAAACTAGGGAACTTCAGAGAATGAAATCAGCACTATTAATAACTGTGCCAACACACAGTGTAAGCTGGGGCTGTCTGGGACAAAGACATTTGTAAACACTTGACTAAGAAGCCAAATGTCGACCCTCTTGACTCACACTGTGAGAGACTGCAAATGATCTATCACTCAATAAGGAAAAAAATAGTTTTCTTAATGAGCACTTTATAGTAGATCATCGCTATACTTTAAATTTGATTATATATAAATCTTCTAATAAAGAATTAATGGATGAAAAAACCCTAGAGAATATTTTAATTTGATCCATGACAAAGAAATACTATAATGAGAAAGGTTTTAGTTAAAATGACAGAGAACACACATGCTAGAAGTGTTTTTTATAAACAGCCAATTAAAATAGAAAAAAGGCCATATATCATACAATGGATTGCTTGAGACATGGAGGATGGGCACATAAAGAGGTGTGGCAACACAATTATATGAAAAGTTCTCTTACATTAGAAGAGAATCGAAAATTTCCTGGATGTTACAGTCTAGTTCTTAGTATACCTTAAGATCACCTAAGTCTTAACTGATATTGTGTTGTATACTCAGCATGTTTATTTAACCTGCCTTTAACAGGCACTAAACCCTAGCACTATTACTGATGCTATGCTGTGCTTGCAGACAGGAGCTTATCATGGCTGTCCTCTGAGATGTTCTACCAGCAGCTGACTGAGACAGATGCAGACACTTACAGCCAACCATTGGACTGAGGTTTGGGACCCCTAGAGAAGAATTAGGGGAAGGAATGAAGGCGCTGAAGGAAGACCAACAGTATCAACTAACCTGGACCCCTGGAAGTTCCCAGAGACTAAGCCACCAACCAAAGAGCTTACAAAGGCTCTAGCACATATGTAGCAGAGGACTGCCTTGTCTGGCCTCAGTGGGAAAGGATGCACCTAATCCTGTAGAGACTAGATGTCCCTGGGAAAGGGCATGATGTGGAGGAGGTGCCCCTTTCAGAGGCCAAGGGGAGTGGGGAGAAGGTGAAGAAATCTGGAAGGGGGATCTAGGAGGGGACAACATTTGGAATGTAAATAAATAAAATAATTAATTAAAAATGAGAACAATATAGCAGCCAAACTTACTTTTTACTTGCCTTGGATTTCCCAAACTAACCCTTTAAAACCGAAGCTAAAATATAGTTTTAATTTTTACGTACTCTTTCCTACCCTGATCCAGACAGCAGTGTGTGTGTGTGTGTGTGTGTGTTTGTGATCATTTGCTGAAAAGGAAAAGGATTGAAAGCAATCTTTTACAGCAAGCGTCTGTCACAAATGTTTAAAACAGCATATAGATATAACTTGAAGGGTTATGTTTATGTTATTGAGTGCTTTGGATCAGTTGGAGTAAATAATTTAATCCCTTGTAAAAATTCTGTGAAATATTTTATAAACTATCCCTCATTCCTTCCCAACCAGATGTTTTCTGTACTTCTAAATATAGAGCAAAGTTCTTTGTAAAAGGGAGCATTAACAATTGCAGTATGATAATTAGATATGAGGCAGCCATAGATTTACAGGGAATGGGGACAGATCATATTCACACAACAGAAGGATTCCAATCAAGCCAGAAACCACAAACTACAGACAGATGGAGATGTGGAGGATTAAAACTTGGGCCTTAATGTATTTAACAAATGCAAAGATGGATGTGATAAGTGAAATATTCTGAAGTTTGCATAGAATTTCTAGAAGTAGCTATCATTTAGAGTAGTAGATACCAGTACCACTTTGGATAAGAAAATATATAGCACCCTCAGAGTCAGAGGAGGACAAAGTTTTCCCAAAAAGGGAGAAAAAGATTTGGACCACTTCATGTAGCTGGAAAGAAACTATTTATATATTTTTTTACCAAACTTGTGCAATGTAACTTCTCGACCATTACAAGCTGTAAGGTTAGTACATCTATATCACAACTCTCTTATTAACATCTACATTACTGTAGACAGAAATTTAGTGCTTGGATAGTTTTCCAAAAAGTGTTTTCCACTTCAGAGTGTGAGTGAAGAAACTCTACATTAGTTATTGTAACATACTTTGCAAATGAAAGAACACTCACCAAATCTTAGATAATGGTGGGCATGAAGGGAAGATATATGATCAAAGAAATGTAACACTGACTGAGGAAGAGAGAAATATGAAGAAAAAATAATTAAATCTCAAAGAAAAGAGAAAGATTCAAGGTTTAAAATTTGAAGGTTCATCAAAATAGCAAGACGACGTATTATCTCTTGAAAAAGGAAGAATAAAAACCAACAATACTGTGTAAGATAATAAAAGGGAAATGGCCAATTAAAAAACCTAAAAGCACTTAAACAGATACTTCACAAACAGCACAAAAATGTAAAACAGTCAAACACACTAAAAAGAGAACAAAAAAGCAGAGTAAACCTGCTTCATGAGCTACGGAAAGTATTTAAGAGCATTACCCATAAGTCTATAATAAAATAAGACTTCTTTCTACTAGGATGGTTAAATACCAGTAGCAGTTACTAAAGATGATGTGGAAGCATAGAAGAAATGAATTTGTCTCACATTTGCAGATAAGAGTGCAAGTGACCAAAGCATGCTGGGAAAAGATTCCATGGATCCCTATTAATCAATATTTTATCTTAGCATATTTCCAATACAAGACATGAAAATCCAGGTCCCCTAGATCGATGTAAGATAGTTTAGAACAGCTTGGCTATCAATGAAAAGACAAACAGGAAACTGCCTGCTCATCAACAATCAAGAGAATAAAATAAAATTATGCTTATTCATGAAAAATAATATTAATGTTTGAAAAGAAGTGGTCTTACCCAAACATATGTCATATTAGACAAATTGTAAAAGCATGTTGGATGAAAGGAGAACCTACCAACTGAACTTTATGGAATTCTACAATAAGAAAAGCTGATATAGGTGATAAGAATCAAATTGTAGTTATTTCTGACTTGAGTTTGATTGAGTGGACATGAGCACTAGAGAACATTGTGTATAAAGAACCTGTTGACATGAGCCAATGCTCATGGAATTTGGTGTATGCCAAAGGCTTGAATAACAACTAGTGGCTCATGGAGGTTCTAATCATAGCTAAATGATGAATTCAAAGCTGAATGGACTTTTAGGGATCTCAGCGTGGCTGAACTAGGTCATTGGAGGGATGAGCTAATAGGATGTGTTTTGTCCCTAGCCCTTCCTGTCTTTCTTTCTCCACCTCTGTCTCCTAGGGTGGGGGAGGTGCTGGGGGGAGGACTCATTTCTCAAGTATATGAGCATGATCATGGTCTAGCTTACTGCACAGTCACTAAGAAATAATAGAGCCAAATGCCAATTTCTTATAACCTGTAGAACTGTCAGTTAAAATACATTTTCCCCCTCACTTGCTTTTCTCATATATTGTTGCAGTGATGAAAGCAGCTAACTTAGATGGTTATGGTTAAGGTGTTTTGTATATTATTCTGTTTAACTTGCATCTCAATAAAAAGTGGACAGAAATATTAATATAGTAAAAGATGATATAAAATTGGTTGTATAACATAGGACACACACAATTGCCAATTGTGTGTGTGTGTGTGTAGTATAGTATGTATGTATACATTAGTGTGTTGAGGTCAGCAGTCAACCTTGTGTGTAATTTCCCCTTGATTTTTGAGACTGTGTCACACAGTGGGACATGAGTTACTATTTAGATTAGAATGTTTAATTAGTGAATACTAGGGATATCACTGCTTCTACTTTTCCTGCTTTGGGATTATAAGTCCAGCCTTTATGCATTTCCCCCTAACTTTCCAAGGGATTTGGGGGATTGGCCCTGGGTCTGCATATTTCTGTTGTAGATACAATTATTTCTTCAGCTTTCACACCAGTTTTTAACAATGCAGCTTACTATATACAACTAAACACAGAACAAAAATCTGTGAAGGAAGGAATTTGTATTTTTCTTTGGAAGATGTAACAGTGATGATGATAATGTTAAACTGTTCTCTATTTCTCAAAAGAGCGAAAGTGATAGGCAGTTGCCCTGTATCTGAGGATTGGATCTATGCACAAGGCAATGGCAGATCAGAAATATTTGAGGAAAACTCTAGTTTCAGAATCTTTAATGGCGTCTTTATACATCAGTGGGGGTGCACTTGCCTATGTACAGACTAATACTCAAAAACACATAAAAATAAATAAATGTTAAAGAAAATTAAAGTATACAGAATGGTATCCATAGGCTGCATGTAAACATTCTTCTGTTTTATACAAATGAACTGAGCGTCTGTGGGCTTTGGAATCTGTAGAAGGTCTTGTTACCAAAGCCCCAATTTTTGTAAAAAGAATGTTTCTATTTGGGTTTAAAAAACATGGAGACACAACATGAAGGATAAAACTTTTTTTAAAGTAGAAAATGTGGTTATTTGTCACTAGATATGACAGTGTACGTACACTGTAGATGAACCTACTGTGGACTCTTATTTTTTATGTCTTATTTCTCTATTGTATTTTCAACATGAGAAAGAAGGGCCTAGCTTATTTACAGAATGATTTATTAATCATCTCCTCTCCAGATTCTCAACTGTTTTCCTTGCTCTGTAACACACATGCTGTAGACATTCCGGGGGCTGTCTGACCGTTGTTAATTTATGAGTAGCTGATTTTTATTTCCAAACTTCTTTTATTTTTTAATTCTCTATTCCAGATCTTTAACACATTTTAATGAGGAGAGTACCTCAATAACCTATGTCAATAAATGATAATCTAGAAATGAGTGTTATGCATGTGCATGTCACATTCTAAGCTTATTGAAATCATCATATAATCTAACCTACATGAGAAACATACACGGTAATACATGGTTTGGCTTTTCTTCTTGTGCTTGTTTAATGAGTTAGCAAAGACGCAGAATGTTGTGTATATTGACCAATATATTGACCCCACGCTTAATAGTCAAAATCTGATCCAAATAGGCTTACACCAAATTCAATTCTTCTGATTATCAGAATATCAGCATTATTATTTCTATTAATGGAGAAAGCATTAAGCTTTGCATTATCTTTCAGAAATAATTACATAAAATTATTTTTAAATGAGTTCGTCTAAGATATAATGAAATTGTACTCTTAGATTACAGCTTGGCAACCAAATGGCACAAAGCCAGTAAGTGTCCTTAATGTACTCACACACTGGTTGTCATTCCACCGCTATCTGCTCCCAAGACACCCTCTGTGGCTCTGCGTGTGATGTCAGAATATTCCTCCTTTGAGAGATAGCAAAAATGATAAGCTCTTTGGAGATAGGAAAGGGCCCTGGAGAGACACTACAGAGAAATGGCTCTTGGCTTTCTTGACACTTCTCCTGAAGGTCCCTGGAGTGTGAGTTGGATACTGCCATCTAGCTGCTCTCCATGGTCCGTCCCTCCTTAGCAACCTGGAGGAGGATTTCTTAGGTTGACTCCCAGTGCAGGCTCCCAGCAGAGAACTTCCTCACACAGTGTGGCTCATTGAGTCCTTTTGCAGTGAAGCCTGGTACACTGGCACTCGTTGAGAGAGTGCTATTTTAGATTCTGTTTCATGTGTATAATACATTGCACGAGATGGTCAATGTTAGTTGTCAATTTGATGGAGACTAGTATCTTCGGTGGGGGGGGGAACTTGATTATGTTGATAGATATGAGAAGATCCATCTTAATTGTGGAAGACATGATTCCATGAACGTGTGATCCTGGACTTATAAAATAGAAAGTGTGAGTTCAACACTAGAAACTGTGCAACCATCACTTTGTGCTTCTTGTCTGTGGGTACATTGTGAACAGTTCCCTCAAGCTCCTGTAGCTGTTACTATCTAGTAGGATGTACTGTAACTTGGAAGTCGCTCTTAAGTTGCATTTGTGGGTTCATTTTATCACAGCAACAGGGTATCCACATTACCCTTAGAACTGGTGGTTTCTTCCTGAGCCTGCATTTACAGATCTCTCATTCTTTTATAGCCAACCTCCACTTCTTCCAAATACTACTAGAGTTGATTTAAATAAATCTTTTGATTTTTCAAGTAACTATGTGCTTCTTGGCCCTTAGTTTGAAATTTTCTGTCAAAAGCTAAGTGTAATATTATTTAAATGGCTATGTTTGTGATAGAATATTTTGTATTTGGAGCTATCTCTGTTTGTCTTTGTATTACACATTCCAAGTTTCAATTATTTTTATTTATAAGCTGGAATAATAAAACCTAACTCAAAGAATGAGATACAAATAACAAAGACTTTGGGAAATGCTTCCTATTGTGAAAATCATAAATGGGAAATAAAAGAAAATATGGAAAAACTATGTAGCTTCTGACAATAGTACACTAAGGCATATTTCACTTAGGTGTTTCATCTGTAGTTTATAAAGATTATAATAAATGAAGTTACATAATTATTCTTTTGTTATACTCAAAAATAATCTGTTGATTCTGGAGGCAAACACTGTTTATGATACAGCATAGGTAGACAACATGTTAAAGCATTTCATTTTAGTGAATAACTTCATATTTATGTACTTTATTTTCAGTGAAGAGAAAGAGCTATCATGAGTTTCTGGCCACTTTTAATAATTTCTTCTAGACTATCTTTACCATATTTTCAAGCAAGCTAAATGGTATTACTTTGGTTAAGATAAACTACACAGTTTTTCTTTTTCTATCAGTGCATGCCATTACATGCTTTTATATATATATATAACTATTATAATATTGTTAATACTGATTCCCAATTACCCTGTCATAATTCATTGTTTTCTTTCAAAGTACATTCAAGTAATGGTGTTGTGCAAATAGTTTGCTTTTCAAGACCGCATCATGATGAGTACAGAAAATATTTTAATTCTACACTCTTGAGAGACCAAAGCATGAATGAGAAGATGTCATGGCTGTGGATGGACCTTTAAGAAAACTAACTGGATGTGTGAATGCAGAGGAATGCAAATAGATACATATGTGTCACCCTGCCAGGTGGATCCAAGTGGATCGAAGACCTCAACATAAAACCCAATCGACTAAGACTTATAGAAGAGAAAGTAGGAAAGAGCCTTGAAGGCAGTGGTACAGGAGGCAATTTTCTGAACAGAACATCAATGACTCATGCTCTAAGATCAAGAATTGATAAAGGGGATCTCATGAAACTGACAACCTCTAAGGCAAAGAACAATATCAATAGGACAAAACAGCAGCCAACAGATTGGGAAAGGATCTTCACTAACCCTCCATTTGACAGAGAGCTAATATCCAAATCATGTTAAGAACTCAAGAAGTTAGACTCCAACAAACAAAATAACCCAATTTAAAAATGGGCTAAACAGAAAATTCTCAATAGAGGAATCTCTAATGGCTGGGAAGCACTTAAAGAAATGTTTACCATCCTTTGTCATCAGGGAAATGCAAATCAAAATGACCCTGAGATTTCACCTTATATTAATCAGAATGGTCATTATCAAAAACTCAAGTGACAGCATATGCTGTGTTGGATGTGGAAAAGGGGAACAGTCCTCCATTGCTGGTAAGACTGCAAACCACTGTGGAAATTCAGCTGGCCAGTTCTCAGAAAATTGGAAATAGTTCTAACTGAAGACCCAGCCATTCTGCTCCTGGGGATATACCCAAAAGATGTGCCATATCACAAGAGCACATGCTCCACTATGTCCTAGTAGCTTTATTCAGAATAGGCAGAAACTGGAAAACATCCAGATGTCCCTCAACTGAAGAATGGATACAGAAAAACATGGTTCATTTATACAATGGAATATTATTCAGCTATTAAAAACAAGGACATCATGAATTTCACAGGCAAATGGATGGAACTAGAAACTATCATTCTGAGTGAGGTAACCCAGATCCAAAATAACATGTACGGTATGTACTTATAAGTGGATATTAGCCATAAACTACAAGATACCCACAATATATACCACAGATGCAAGGAAGTTAAACAAGAATGGTGTAAATGAGCATGCTTGAATCACACTTAGAAGAGGGAACAAGATACTAATTAAAACTAGATGGAAAGAGGGAAGTCAGGAGGGGAACGGGAGGCAGCTGTGGGGAGAGACAGGAGAGAGACCCAGCTGGTCAGGAGAATGAATGGAAATCTGCAGCTGCTAGGAGTGGGCTAGGGCATGGGGGGGGGAATCTTTAGGAAGTCCCAGAGATCTGAGATGTGGGAGGCTCCCAGGAGTGAATGTAGATGACTTTAGCCTAAATGCCTAACAGTGGGCTACACAGAACAGGAAGATCTGCTACCTCCTGTAGCCAAGCAGGAATCCCAGTGGAGAGATAAAGATATCAACTCATCCACAAAACTTTTGGCCCAAATCTGTCCTATCTAAAAGCAATGCAGGGAAAAAGATGGAGTAGAGACTGAAGGGATAGCCCATTAATAACCAGCCCAACTTGAGAACCATCCCATGTGTAAGCACCAGTCACTGACATTATTAATGGTACTCTGTTATGCTTGCAGACAGGAACATTGCATAATTGTCCTCCGAGAGGCTCTATCCAGAAGCTGACTGAAACAGACACATTTCCCACAGGCAAATATTAGATGGAGGTGTGGGACTCTTATGAGAGAGCTGGGGTAATGGTTGAAAGTCCTGAAGGGGGTGGGAAACCCACAAGAAAACCGACAGAGTCAACTAACCTAGACCTCTGGGAGCTCTCAAAGTCTGAACCACCAATCAAAGCACACACACAGAATGGAATGAGGCTCCTGTCACATATGTAGCAGATGTACAGCTCAGTCTCCATGTGGGCCCCCCAGCAGCTGGAGTGGAGGCTTTCGTTAAAGCTGTAGCCTGACAGTGGAATCTGTTCCCCAACAGATCTGCATTTGTCTGGTCTCAGCGGGAGGATGTGCCTAATCGGACAGAAATGTGATACTCTGGGGTGAGGGTGGGGTGGGGATGTTAGGGGCGGGGCACTCTCTCAGAAGTGAAGAAGGAGGGTTATGGGGGAGGGTCTCTGCGAGGGAGGGCTCAGAAAAGGGATAGCATTTGAAGAGTATGGTACTCCAGACTGTGAGAACTGAGTAGCAAGTGAGTTTTGACTTTAGCCTGATCTTAGGACTCCTTTCCTCCTGTTGGATTGCCATGTCTGACTTGGATATGAAAGTTTTTGCTTCATCATAATGTATTTTATTCTCTAATGAGAGACAGGGAGAAGATCTGAAGAAGAAGGGAGCGCGGGGAAGGAACTGGAAGGGGTAGAGGGAGAGGAAACTATAATCAAGTTATAAGGTATTAGAAAAGAATCTAATTTTAAGTTTAAAAAATTCACAAGTATACAAATTAATTTAATTTTTTTAAAACTTGGCACAAGAAACCTTATAAGAAATTGAAAACCTCCAAGAATTAATGAAAATGTGTGTGTTTTATAGTTTGGTTTGATGGTGTGTAGAAAATCCAAGAGAAATATGAAGGGATGAATGTACACACTAATGTAATACATCTCAACATTCTTCTCTTTTGTGCCAGCTGAACATTGACATTCTTTTTAATTATAAGGAATATTTCATGATAATGGATAAGCCAGTTTATCTAGCCACTTCCTAACATGATAGACATATATGCTGTATTAATCTTTCTTCATAGAAATCAATAGTTTAACATAGAAAGCACATCCTTAATGACCATACACAGGTGCAGCTCTTCTTTTAGCTAAATAGATGAAAGTCGTATGTGCAATTGAATGGCATTTTGAATATTAATTAAATTGATATCTCCCAAGAGATTTTCCTATTTTTGCACCAGTACAAAGGCATTTCTGTAATGATTCCACAACCACACATTATTAAATACTCCTTTGTCGTTGCTCTTCAAGTGAGAAAGTCATCTGAACATTATGGTAATGTTTATTGCTTTAATTATTGATAGTGCTATTCACATTTTCATATGAATTTTATGTTTCTAATTTTGAGTTGATTTTTAATCATTACCTAACTTTATATTCAATTTCTTTGATAGTAACATATTGCTATGTTGATGTTTATAAATATTGGAAAACTTATTCTTTCTATTTTTGTAGTCTCTTAATAATAAATATATTGTTCAGGGACCAGAAGCTTAAATGTGTTTATGGTAATTTATTCTTCTATTATCACTTTGGAGTTTCTTTTTTTAGAATTGCTTATAAATACTCTACAAAGAACATCATTTTCAGCTGGTTTCTCCCATTATTTATTACAGTATTGAGGTTTGAGTTTTTATATTAAAACTATGTGAACTTTAAAACCATATGAAATGAGTTTTATGTATACTCAAAGAGAAGTTATGTTGTTCACTTCAAGTTCTAATTACTAATCTCAGGGATATTATGATACCTTAGTTTTATTCCTACAGAGAGTCTTCCTAGGTTGCTGTTTTCATCCATTTAATGAAATTATTACAAATTCAGGAATGGACAGGTATCTTTCCAATACCTCAATTCTGAGTGGGTTTTGGTTGAAAGCCACTAGTCTTTACTAAGAATTACTTAGAGATAAAATTATTTCTGATTATTTCAGCCAAGTGTTTGACATATCCATATGTTTAGTCTATCTCTGGTTCACTCACAGCTCATTGAACTTTTCAGCTTTTTAACTTGTTACTGATTCAGCTCCTCATTCTACATGAGCTCAGAGCCTAGCATCCTAAATAAATTTCATGCATTCATCTCTGAAGTCAAAACTCTAGCTATTAAGATAAACAGAGAAATAGCTTCTATACTTCCGGCCTTGCTAAGTTTGTACTTTCATTATATATCTAAAACTTACTCAGTAAATATCCTCTACCTTTTAAACAATTAGTCATATGAACATTAATTAATATTTTTGGTACTTAATGGCTGGATAATTTAAAAAATTATGACCCATGTTATTTCCAGGAAAGAAATATTTTTTAAACATTTGCAAATATAGTTTATATCAAGGATCTTCTATAGTATTTAATTACTATGTGTTCTGAATAACAATCAAAATATGTGAGAATTTCCATACAGTCTTTAATAATAGTTCATAAACAGGTCTAGCCTAGTTAATTATCATCTTAGACTTGAGCAAAATGAAAACTTTGGATATTATTTAATACTTATTACTCGATGTCTTCAGAAGTGGAAGGGAACACAACAGGCTTCCAGAAGATTCTGTCACATGCTTATTCTGGGAGCCAATATCCTAAAATGTAGTCAGTTTACATAACTCTAGGATGTTTCTTCAGGATTATATGTACCTGCTTCTACTTCCTAGATAAATTACTTATTGAAGTATATCTAAAATCTTTGAATCATTTTGTCACAATTTTTATAATTTTATCAAAAGTTTTTATTGGTTTTATGTATTTTGAGATTGAAAGCAAGTTTACAAATATAGTTTCTTGATTACTTTTAAAGTTGTTATCTTGTAAATTTTTGTTTGGCTTCATCTATTTGTTTCCTGATACTACATGGTGATTTACTTTTTTATTTATTAAATAAATTTCTTTACTTTTTGAGATTATCATATAGTTATAACATTTCATTCTTGCCTTTCCTCCCTTTCAACCTTCCAATGAATACAGCCTCTCTTTTAAATTCATGGACAGTATATTTTTAATTCTTTAATTATATGTGTGTGTTTCTAAATACATAAATAAAAATTTCTTAGTCTGTATAAATTCCCTGGGGAAGATTACATTGTCTGCTATCAGCATTTCTTGTTTCTTGTTTACCTGAAGTTCTTTTTCTACATTTTAGGTCCCTGGATCTTCCGCCCAATCCATATTAACATATTTATTGATACCTTTCTTGCTTTGGTCCTATATAGGCAGCCATGTAGGTGTGAATTTATGGATGCAGCTTTTGACATTCTGGGGGGAGAACAGTTTCACAAAACCCTCCTTGATCTTACATTTTTTTCTGCTCTTTCGTAAACAATGACCCCTGAGCCTGAAGTACAGGAGTTGTGTTATAGATATATCTATTGGCACTAAGCTCCACAACTCTTCAGTTTGATTGGTTGCCATTTTCTGCAGTGGTGCTTATGTGATGCAAAAAAGAAGTGCCCTTGGTGAGGAGTAAGAACTACAGTAATCTGTGGACATGAGGACAAATATTAATTAGGTAGTTAAGGATTGTTCTGGTTTCAGACATTAACAGTGTTATGTTCTCCTCCACGACTTCACAAGCTCTGGGTAGTTGGATAGTTTTACAGTACCAGGCAAGTGTTCCGTCTTATAGAACAGGTCTTAAGTTTGAATAGAAAACTTTAACTTGTTGATTTATATTTGCTTGTTCAGTCTTCCTACCTTTGTACTACATTTCAAATTTTAGAGTGTCTATTATAGGCTATTTTTAAAGAACATTTTAATAATCATACTGGTAAAAAGTTAGCACAAATATTTATAAGGAATATGATCAATTTAAAAAAATTTCAGCTATCTATTTTTATATTATAGACACTTGACTACTATGTGGATTTGTTCTCTTTTTGACTTTCCTTTAAATTATTTAAAGTTTTTTGTTCCCCTTTAATAGTTTAAAAATTATTTTACTTAAATATTTTATTTGTTAATTTAGAAACATTAATATTTTATCAAAGCAAAATATCATTTTCTCTTTTTCAAAGAACAATATAATCACATAAGAACAGAGGCTGGACACATGACTTCTGCATTTCACGTTGCCACTGGAAATTTTGGTTCTTGCTCAAACCCTTGAGTTTGAGGTCCTCAAGATTCCCTTGAGACCACTCACTCACTTACAGAACTCAGGGAAACCTTCACACTCAGTCATTCTTTATGCAGCAGAAGCACACAGATTAAACCAAGAAAATGGAAAGCATGCGCAGAGTAGAGAACACGAGAAATCAGGGTCTGCTAACTGGGTGGACACTGTTTAATCTCTCAGCAACAACTTGTGAAAATGTGTCTGGAGTATGACTAACTGGTGAGAAAATCTGCAATCACAAATTTTAAATCATTTTCTACATTTGGGATTGTGTGTGTGTGTGTGTGTGTTTCTGCCCATGTACACTTTCATGAAATTCCCCACATATTAGATCTCTAGAGGACATTGACACAGCTTTCTTTTAACAATCAGTCTATGGTTTTCACCATCAATCCTTCGGCTTGACACACATCTGTGACAGAATGCTGTTTCCTTCATGCCGGGAAGCTACTAGAAAGTCCCATTGCTGTGTAGACTAATGAAGGCTATCATTCCCTCCCTTCCTCATCCATCCTCTGTCCACATGTGCTTTCCTTAATCATCAGGACAACAGAACTCGTTGGGCAGTGGTGGCACACGCCTTTAATCCCAGCACTTGCGAGGCAGAGGCAGGTGGTTTTCTGAGTTCGAGGCCAGTCTGGTCTACAGAGTGAGTTCCAGGACAGCCAGGGCTACTCAAAAAAACAAACCAAAAAAAAAAAAAAAAAAAAAAAAAAAAAAAAAAGACACTAGAACTCTTGATTTTAACATTGCACAGTCTTCAACTCTAGGCTTTTTTAAAAAACTTGCCTTTTGGATAAATCCATGCCTTTCTCTTCCTCTATTTGCTCCTCTAGAATTTGTATTAGTTTATATTTTCCATATTTATCAAACATTTCGTTCCTCAAGTTGCAAGTGTTCACAATCCATACCTCCCCTGACCCTCTGCTCTGGAGCCTTTGGATATACATCTTTTTTTTTTTTTAATTTTTTTTATTTGATATAATTTATTTACATTTCAAATGATTTTCCCTTTTCTAGCCCCCCTCCCCGAAAGTCCCGCAAACCCCCTTCTCTTCCCCTGTCCTCCCACCCACCCCTTCCCACTTCCCCGTTCTGGTTTTGCCAAATACTGTTTCACTGAGTCTTTCCAGAACCAGGGGCCACTCCTCCTTTCTTCTTGTATCTCATTTGATGTGTGGATTATGTTTTGGGTATTCCAGTTTTCTAGGTTAATATCCACTTATTAGTGAGTGCATACCATGATTCACCTTTTGAGTCTGGGTTACCTCACTTAGTATGATGTTCTCTAGCTCCATCCATTTGCCTAAGAATTTCATGAATTCATTGTTTCTAATGGCTGAATAGTACTCCATTGTGTAGATATACCACATTTTTTGCATCCACTCTTCTGTTGAGGGATACCTGGGTTCTTTCCAGCATATGGCAATTATAAATAGGGCTGCTCAATTCCCTTTTCTACCCTCTGTTTGTTCGCGATTTAAAACTTGCACTATTTACAAAAAGCTAGAACCTTCGAAGAGGAATGACGGTAGGCAAAAAAAGCTACAACTTTGTTTTATATCTTCAAATACAGAAAATGAAATTGCTCACAGTTTTCATTATTTTTCTGTTTAAAAAATAGCTATTTGGATGGGGGTAACAGAACACTCTATGGAATAGCATGATTGCTAAATATTGAAAATAAAAGTTTATTGCTATATATATGCAGAAAAGAATTACCAAATTCTTAGAAAAAAATCAATTGATACACATTCTATTTGAAACATAGTATCTATTTATGCTTACCAGAGTTCTCAAATTTATTCATGAAATGTATATTTAACCTTCTCTTCTTTTTTAAAAAAGTTTTTAATCTAAATTGTTCCATGTGAAATTGGAAGGAAAGTTAAAAATTTTAAGTAACTCTCTATTTTGAATATATCTTAAAGCCATGGACTACAAAATGTGATATTCTGAAAAAGCAGTATACCATTATTAAGGCTGGCCAGTGAAGATATTTAAATAGTGTTTTTTTATCATTGAGAAACAATGATACAAAATGGGTTTGAAGGTGATGTGTACCAAGTTATTCCTTGATAATTATGAAAATTGGTTGTTCTTTCATGTCTTTGAGAAATAAATATTTATTCAGTAGTAAATATACAACTATCTAGGCTACAAGAACTGAATATTACATCAGTTAACCTACCAACTGAATAAATTTCCTGTTCCATTTGGCAAGACATTAATTTTGTAAGGCAATTTTAAGTCTGTGGATATGGCATTCTGTCACAGCCAACATGGAGATGTGCTATTGTTCACACAAGTGCTAAGCACCTCTGCCTGGGACTTCATGTACTCTTCTAATTGCGTTCACATACACTGTTTCATCAGCTTGGAGACATGCAAGATTTATTCATAGGAAATTATTTTAGCTCTACCTCCATATTTATAGATGTAAAAGCACATGACTCTGTAAACATAACTTCACAAAGTGGAAGGCTCCAGCTCTAATTTTTGGGTTTTCATCTTTATTGGTGTGTTATTACTCTTACCACATAATTTTAAAAGCATGTGAAACTAATTTAACCAGAATCATGACATTTGTTCAGAACAGAATATTTATAATGGCATCTAGTTTCAAGTAGTATACACTGAACACCAAATGCTCAGAAACTGATTGTGAAAATAGGCATTTTAACCAAACCATTTGACATAACTGTGGAAAATAATTTAAAAACTTCAAAGGTTTTAAAATTGAGTTTATAACTCAACATGATTAATTAGCAAACACATGTAACAATTTTTATACAATCTGCCTATCTAAAATGCTTAAAATGGAATATTGTTTTACAGTAGTAATGTTTTTAGCCATGATGAGAAAGTCAAAATATTCTTCTTCAATTCTTAAAAATTGCTAATATATATCGATATACATTATGATTAACTTAGAAAACACTGAGATAGTCATTTTACACAGTCTAGTATTATTCATTTAGCAGTGGAGTTTAATTAACCACAGCCTTAATTACTTCACCTTTAGCTTAGAATCCAGTGCCTACCTACCCTGACTATATAGCTCATTAAGCTACATGAATATTTATTGAAATGTGCAATTAAGCCTCAGAAATTTAGGATTCCTATTTTACCCAGTTCTTCATGTTTGATGTTACTCCATTACATTACAGGATCTATCTAGATTTGGTTTCCTTTTTTAATTCTTCTTTCTACTCACTAATTTCTCCTCCTCCTCCTCTTTCTCCTCTTCCTCTTCATCCTCTTCTTCCTTCTCTTCCTCCTCCTCCTCCTCCTCCTCCTCCTCCTCCTCCTCCTCTTCTTTGTCCTTCATTTGTTCTCATGCACATGTCAAGGACATGTGTACCCTTCTCCAGTCAATTTCCTCTAATGTCTCTGAGTCCATTGATAGTAGGGTGCTCCTATTACTCTTTCTTGTGGTATAAATTGCTTGCTATTTGCTTTTGTAAGTAATAACTTGCTTGTGGATACGATATTTGTCTTCATATACTTATCACCCCAGCACAGAGATAAGAACACACTCAATACATGTTTGCTAAGTTTATGCATTTTGCTAGTGTTTGTTTCCAATATTACTTTTAATTTAATTTAATTTTCCCTTTTCTTTTCTAGCCTGGATAGCCTCAAACGTGCTATGTAGTAGAGGAGGAGACCTTTTCTGTTTCCACCTCCTAAGATCAGGGGTTGCAGCTGTGTATCACTACCTTTGCCCACAGTTCTTTGCTGTCTGGATTATAGCTACTTCTCTAAGTCTTTGCAGAAAGGCTCTATCTTTCACTTACTTTTCCATTTCTTTTTCTATTTGTTTTTTATTTTTCCCCTTTTCTATGTCTTACTTTGAATCCTTCTCATCTTTCTAACATCAGAGTAGCAAGTGTTTTTAGCTGTTTCTTAATCTTTCATAACTAGATTTTCTTTCTGTCTTTTATTTCTTCTCTTAAACTCAGTCTTGCCAGTTTTGCATCATTAATATCTCTCCTTGAACTTCTCTGTAAGATCAACTATACTGGTAGGCCTCTCCTGTTCCATTATTTTGGAGCACTGGTAGTCACATGGACCAGTCTGAGTAACCTCATGGAGTCATGAATTCACTTTAAGATACAGACATCTTGGGTTTCACCTTTGTACTGACATTCTAATTTCAAAACTATTAGGCAATGCAATTCTCATGTAAGCATGCCTAGAATAGCAAACTCTGGTGTGGTCCCCATGTGTGCCTTCTAAATCTTCAGCCAGCTCTGTGATTCTGCCTGAAGCCCTTGCTCTCTTCTGTCTTATACCAATGGGGTTTCTTTATGGCAGGACTGTACCATATTCCATAGATCATGATGCATAGTGGAAAACCACAAAAGGAAGGGTTTCACACACTTTCTGTAAGGAACAGTTGTTGATATAAGGATCTTACACTATGTTTGCTCTATGCTCAAATGACTGCATAGAAACTCAACAATAAACTCAATCCAGTTCTAGGGAATTGGTCATTCAGACTTTTCTTCCAATCTATCTTTAACAGCATATGAATTTTCATATTTATATTTTTAAATGTACAAAGACAAAATATTTTATTTAAGCCTTTGCTGAAATATCCTTCTCCACTATGGTTGATCCTAACATCCTAATTTTAATAATGACAAGACTCCACTCTGCCTCTTCTCCCTGTTCCTAGTTTCTTTCCTTTTTATTTGTATTATTTTGATATATAGTTTCTTTCATTCTTAATACTATTATCCATTGTGTGTGTAGCCCTGTTTAAAATAGAAGTTACATAAGGGGCAGTTTATTTTCCTTCATTTTTAGTCACTAATATTCAAAACACTTATAGTATCTGGCACTTATAGTATCTGACACATATAGCTAAATTTTATTTTATTAATGAATGGTAAGTTGATGGACAAACAGTAGTGTGCTCAAATCATTCTCCACAATAAATATGTATGCTTTTTTAATTCTTCTATCAGAATGTTGAAAATGTATTTAGTTCTTTCAAACTTCAAGCTCGAATAGTTTCAAAGGATATTTATATTTGGTGTTCCCCTGTTGGGATGGCATCATGTTTTAAAATTAAGTATGACCTTGGACATGCCCAGTATGAATTCCTGGGTTTTGATTATTAACCAGTGGACATTTTCCAGCATTCCAAAGCACTGACTTGTGGTTACCATGTGAATATTTTATGAATAGTCCCTGCATTACCTGTTCCTCAGAATAGCCAGCTCTTAGCTGACCCTTCTGACTGGGTTCATGATTTCATTCTGAAATTTGTATTCACTCGCTGAGTACATATGATAATGACTAGAAAGAATGTAGGAAAGTTATGAAAAACCACGGGTGAATTGACTTTATGGAAACATGAAGAAGGCTGGACTCAGTGGTTGGAGAGCTTGCCTTGCATGCCTGGAGCCCTGGGTTCCATCTTCCGAACCAGCAAAGAGGAAAAAAGAAAGGACAGAAATAAACCAAACTGCCAGCAAAGCAATTGGAAGTGGCTACTAACAGGAAATACAACCTTTATTTTGTAGGATACACTTACTATATTTTTTATTGAACTCTCTGTGATGTGGATTTAAAAAGAAAGCAGGAAACTACCTGGGATCTGCACCAGAAGATGAGTGCTAAGGAAGATATCCTGAGATTAGTATTGGAGGCAGGGAGTCTTTGGTCAACTATACTATATGCATTAATGGTATCTCAAAGCCTGTGCTCCAAGTAGTTTTGAGGGGAGGGAATCAGAGTTTAATACATGCTGCCAGTGATCTTGCCTCAAGTTGCTCTATGACTCAGTGTCTGACTTATTTATAAGCTTCCAGCAGAAGCATTCCTTCATCCACTCATTCACTCATTGGTTCATGGTTATTTAGTTGTTTATCTTTCATATACTACATCCAAACTTCAGTTTCTCCTTCTTCCTCTCCTCGCAGTTCCCTCCACCCTGCAGCCCCTCTCCTCCAGATCTACACCTCATTCCTGCCCCTTCAGAAAAGATTAGGTATCCCAGGAATAGCAACCAAACAGGGCAAAACAAGTTATAATAAGACCAGGCACAAACCTATGAGGGTTTGATATGAGTCAAGGCTGGATGAGGCAACCCAGCAGGAAGACAAGGGTCTCAAGAGCAGACAAAAGAGTCAGAGATATCCCACACTCACATTTTTTATGGGTTCTTTGTGAATTTCACACCATGCATCCCATCTTACTCATCTTCCCCTATATCACTGCAGCACCTACTCCTAACAGGGGAATAAAACCCTCACTGTAGATGCTGTACTGTGTCTCATGTCCCACAGTGTACCATTTTGTTCCCACTTTTTTGCTTGTAAATGTTCATTGCAATGAGTCTTTGGTCTGGTACTAGGCCCCTGGCTTCTGCTGCTCTATCAGTATTGGAACCTTACTGGGACTCCTCTCAGATATCCTGTTGTTACCCTGTGTCATAGAGATCCTGTGGTTTTGGATCTGTAGGACCAGCCCTTCATGTACTTCAGCTGGTCATCAATGCGGTAGATGTTGGGATGGGATCAATCCAAAGCCCTGGAACTGAGCCTGAGAGGCATCTGAACTGGTTAGTCTATCATCCCTTCAGCTCTCACGCCCTCAGGGTGGGCTTGCCAGCAACATCCACAAGCAGAGCCAGCTTTACCTTACGGCTCAGGTGAGGTACAGGCTCCTTTATCCCAAGTGTTACAGATGGTGAAGGAGATAGCTAGTTCCCCGACTCTTGTGACCTGGGGACAGCATCTCTCCATATTGTATGCCACCTCACCACAGAGAAGAAGCAGGGCTTGCTCGTCTATGCTCCTGCCTTCTGACAGGCTAATCTGCAATCCTCACATCCAGGGCAAGCTCTACCATGCTGCTGCCCGAGTGGGGTGCAGGGCCAGCTCTCCTGCCTGTCATAAGAGGTAAGGGTCAAGGATTGGGAAGGACATCTTTACCTCACCATGCCTCTGCACTGCAGACGAGTTGCTGGGCCAACACTACCATGATGGCTGGCTTGCCTATACCCTCATCATCCAACTGCTATAGCTGATGAGGACAGGGCCAATTTCCCTGTTCTCATGACCCTGGGGCCAGGTCTCCTGCCTGCTGCAGGTGGTAAGGATCAACTGGGGGGAGTGGTATCTCTTCCTCCAATATACCATCTCACAGGAGACAAGTGGTAAGGCTAACTCTCCCATGCCCATGTCCTTAGTGCTGGGTTACTTGCTACTCACACAGTACGATGGCCCTCTCCTGTGTACTGCAGCTGTCTAGAGGCTGTGTCAGTTCTCCTGCCCTCGTGCCTCTCCCATGACCAACTCTCCCATGATACCCATATGAGAGGTGGGACCAGAAATGCACAGCCCACAGACATCAACATGTCACTGTTAGCAGGCCAGAATAGGGACATCTGCTTGCCTTTGGGTGGCAACACACCCTTGCTGCTGCAGGCCCATATGGGGCTCCTTGTAGCAGCACAGGCCAAGACCATGTCATGGTCTCAGGTGACATCACTGGCTATTCACAGGCTATTCCTCACTACCCTTGAGAATCCAATTCTGCCTCTCATCATTGTGCCCACATGCTTTTGTTTCTCTTTCTTTTTCTATTCAATTTCTATACCAGTCTCTTCTCTATTGTCTTTCATAAATATAAAACTAAGAAAAGATCATTTTCTCTGAGTTCCATTTGCAATGCACTAAAAACCCAGTGGTTTTATCATAGAAAGTAATATCCACTGTCAATCATTTCTCTATGACACCAATTCTACAGTTTATTTGTTTTGATCCTGTGACTCTCTGTAGATCTGAAAGAAAATGATTTTCTAAATACTGAAGATTAACAAAGTTAAGTGAAAATGAGTAAAAGGGTACATGAAAACTAATAACATCACATCTTTATTAAAAAAATAACTGTGGGCTGCCCCTAGCCATTCCAGGTATGGCTACTGTGTCACGTTGTGTTAGTAGGAGGCAGAGATGAGAGAGGTTATGTCTATTACAGAGCGTATCCTTACCTAAAAAATAGCTAACCTGTCACAGAGACTTGAAACAACGTTTTAATATATTGATTGCTGCTACTCATTTATCTATTTTACTGATGCATTCTCTTTCTACTTGCTTACATAAACTTTTTTAAATGCATATTTTCATGTAAAGGAAACGAGATGGTCAACTAGCACTATTCTGCTTAGGGGCTACCCACCAGTAATAGTCAAAGCTAAATAAAATGACCAGAGACTGAGTCTTATTTATTTTTAAGCTAGTTTGGGATAAGTTTATATTGGTTATACTTCATCTTGGCTCACCTTACACCAGGCATAAAACCAAACTATCTGCGATAAGTTACTGGAATAAAGATATAACCCAAAACCTTCCCCTAAAACATGGCTTTCAAGTTACTACTGCTTGTGAAGGAGCACTTGCTCCATGCTGATAGAAAGAGAGGCTGCTGCTCTCCCAAGGGCTACAAGTTGTTCTGGAAAACACCGCTTGTACTGATGCCTATGGAGAACAGCAGCCTAGTCTGGGCCTACTGAGTTTCTAGTCCTCTGTCTGATGAGAGGTTCTGGCCCAAACAAGCATGGCAGAACACATGGGCCAAAGACTATTGGGGATGTCTGGGGATGACGGCCTAAAGCTGCTCAGAAGAAGGGCAAGTTGGAGAGGCCTGGCTAAGACTGGCAAAAGGCCGAACAGGAGCCCTGAGCTAGCTGAACAGCTGGGTGAACTGCTAGCACAGCACGAGGTGCAAACTAAAAGGTCCCATGAGTCTAACGAATGAGGTATTGAATTTAAAGAACAATTAAAAGAAAAGGGAAGGAAAATATAAAAAAATTATAGAGAGAAATATTTAATTTAAATATAAGAAAATAATGTCCTTAGAGAGAAATTTTGAAATCAAAAAGAAAAGTATGTGTATGTGTGTGTATGTATATATATATGATGGATGGAATCACAATAACACTCTGCATCTGGACTCTTTAGGATTTTGATTCCTTTATCCGCATACAAATGTCTATTTTTACAATGATTACCATTTTGTATGTCCTCTTTGGGAGAGATCAGAATAAAAGATACTTGGAGAAAGAAGACACTGAGAAATTAGATAAGAGATTAGAGACCATAAAACAGAGTTTGAAAGAATCTTCAAATCAAAATAGGGAACCCTCAAAGGAATCCAATCTGGAACTTACAATAACATTAAAAACTGTAGTTCCAGACAGGAAGGTTCCTCGGGGGCTTGAGAAATTAGAAGGGCAGCCCACAGAGATGCAATATATTGAATTTAAGAATCCAGATCCTGGTTATTGATTCGAACTGAAAGACACACTGTGAAATTGTGTGTTTCATTACATAGAGTTTGGAGAATGGAGATATGTCCATGTGTTGATACATCATACAATTGGTACATACATGTTTGGAGTTTCAGTGGACTTCTGCCATGAGTTCTGACAGGGAGGATTCTGAGGTTGCCCATTTAGAGATGATGGCTGTTTTGGAAATGCCTTTGCAGAGTAAAAGTGATGATAATGAGATATACATGTCTATTAAAATGTAACAATTTATAGTTTCATGGCATGAAGCCTCTTCTGGATATGGCATATGGTCTGACAGATCAAGCCATTATAAAAAATCCTAATAGGACATTGAAGAAAAGGCTCATAAACCAGAAGGGGGCTATAACATCTCCCAAAGATTGTTTTAAATGTGGTTTGTTGACTTGCATTGACACATGGTCCCTGAGCTCTGGCAATCAACCACATAGCAAAATATAGGTTAAAATAAATAGGTATCTTCAGTTATGATCTACACAGAGTAGAGCCTAGCTATATGGCCACGGTATTTGTAAATATAATTGGAGTCTGAATCTTATTTCTGGGAGAATGAGGCTGGAACGCAGAACCAGGAGTTAACTTCAGTAATGGAGATAAACAGTGAGTCCCTTGGAAATAAGTTGGCCTTTATTGGTGTGCACCACACACTCTCAGTATGAACATCTGCAGGATTCACAAAGTGACCTGGGTGTGATCTGCTTCTCAAATGCCTTGTAGTCAATAGGCTAGTGGTTACCACTAACATAGAAACAGAAAACTACTCTTATTATTGTTTAGTAAATTCCTATCAAGCAGTACTACTCTAAAATGTCTGATTTTTAAATGAAAAACAAGATACAAAATAGAATCCTCTTTGCTTCAGTGTCTTAGAAATATTAGTAACTTGAAGAGTCCCACAACTTAAAAAGTAAAAGGAATTTGACAAAAATGAAATATTTCATTGGAAAAATCGTTCATAGATGAATGACAATTAAAAGAATAAAAAAGAATTTAGCTGTAATCAAGTAGAGTAAAGAGAAATGCAACCATCAGGTAATTCCCAAAGCTTCTACCAAATGCCTTGAGTTAGTGAGTTTGAATATCTGTCAGTATTTCATACTGATGATTTAGAAGATTAAAACTGAAACTATTATTTAAAGAATAAAAGTAAAAAGCAAGCAATTGTCTTGTAAATAATGCCAGGTAATATGTTTGAGGAAGATTATTTAATAACACATGCTATTTGGTGTATCATTTGATCTAGACAGTTTGTGTGATAAATATTTGTTCTGTCAGATGGTGATATCCCAATGTTTTCCAAGCTAAGGTAAACCACGGGATTTTCTCAGTCTCCCAGAGACACTGTCTTTCTTTACTCTCTTTCTACCAATAAAAATATAGAATCATTTTTATCTTACATACTGTCAGATAAAATTTTAGTTTTTAAGACTTGCACTATGTCCTCTTCCACTTGTGAATTGAAGACCTCTAAAGGATATTCTACACAGATTTTTATAGTATCACAACACAAGTTATGTACCCTTGCTGAAATACTTGAGACTAAAAGTGTTCTGGATTAGGAATATCTGTTAGACTTTCAGAACATTTGTATGTACATAAAGAGACATCTTAGTTACAGGATCAAAATGCAGGTACAAACTCCATTATGTTTTATGTACAATTTTATACATACTATTGAAAGTAGCTTTACAAAACACTTTCATCCATATCTTATGACTATAACCCATCTCAAGAAGTCAGGCGTGGAATTTTCCACTTGTAGTATCCACTGTGAAGCTATTTATTCCAAATTGTAACATTGCTGCGTACATTGAGAAAGGAAGCATTTTTTTTTCTTTAGCAAAATGAAACACATTTATTTACTGGAGGGTGTATCTGAAACTTAGCATGCGAATAGTCTCAGAGCAGCGAGGAAACGACTCCACTGGAATGAAATGGAATGGAATGGCCAGCATTTTCTACATTCGTTTAGAGCTCCACCTTCTTTTCTTCTTTCTCCTTCCTCTACCTCTTCTCTTTCTTCTTTTCCTTTCTGATCTTTCTCTCCTTCCTTCCCCCTTGCCTTTCTTCCTTCTCTTTCCTTTCTTCCTTTCATCCATTCATCTTTTCTTACTTTCTTTCTTTCTTTCTTTCTTTCTTTCTTTCTTTCTTTCTTTCTTTCTTTCTAAATTATTTTATTGGATATTTTATTTCTTTTTTTTATTCGATATAATTTATTTACATTTCAAATGACTTCCCCTTTTCTAGCCCCCCCACTCCCCGAAAGTCCCGTAAGCCCCCTTCTCTTCCCCTGTCCTCCCACCCACCCCTTCCCACTTCCCCGTTCTGGTTTTGCTGAGTACTGTTTCACTGAGTCTTTCCAGAACCAGGGGCCACTCCTCCTTTCTTCTTGTACCTCATTTGATGTGTGGATTATGTTTTGGGTATTCCAGTTTTCTAGGTTAATATCCACTTAATAGTGAGTGCATACCATGATTCACCTTTTGAGTCTGGGTTACCTCACTTAGTATGATATTCTCTAGCTCCATCCATTTGCCTAAGAATTTCATGAATTCATTGTTTCTAATGGCTGAATAGTACTCCATTGTGTAGATATACCACATTTTTTGCATCCACTCTTCTGTTGAGGGATACCTGGGTTCTTTCCAACATCTGGCAATTATAAATAGGGCTGCTATGAACATAGTAGAACATGTATCCTTATTACATGGTGGGGAGTCTTCTGGGTATATGCCCAGGAGTGGTATAGCAGGATCTTCTGGAAGTGAGGTGCCCAGTTTTCGGAGGAACCGCCAGACTGATTTCCAGAGTGGTTGTACCAATTTGCAACCCCACCAGCAGTGGAGGAGTGTTCTTCTTTCTCCACACCCTCTCCAACACCTGCTGTCTCCTGAATTTTTAATCTTAGCCATTCTGACTGGTGTAAGATGAAATCTTAGGGTTGTTTTGATTTGCATTTCCCTAATGACTAATGAAGTTGAGCATTTTTTAAGATGCTTCTCCGCCATCCGAAGTTCTTCAGGTGAGAATTCTTTGTTTAACTATGTACCCCATTTTTTAATAGGGTTGTTTGGTTTTCTGGAGTCTAACTTCTTGAGTTCTTTATATATATTGGCTATTAGCCCTCTATCTGATGTGGGATTGGTGAAGATCTTTTCCCAATTTGTTGGTTGCCGATTTTCTTTATATTTCAAATGTCTTCCCCTTTCTCAGTCCTCTCCAAATCCACCTATCCCACTCCCCTCCCCCTGCTTCTATGTGGATGCTTCCCCCCCCACACTCCCACTTCCCCACCCTGGCATTCCCCTACACTGGGGCATCAAGCTTTCAAAAGAACCAAGGGCCTCTCTTCCTACTGATGCCAACAAGGACATCCTCTGCTAAGTATGCAGTTGCAGCCATGGGTACTCTTTGGTTGGTGGTTTAGTCCCTGGGAGCTCTGGGGAGGGTCTGGTTGGCTTATATTGTTGTTCTTCCTATGGGGTTGCAAAACCTTCCACTCCTTCAGTCCTTTCTCTAACTCCTCCACAGGGGTCCCTGTTCTTAGTCCAATGGTTGGCTGCAAGCATCTGCGCATCTATATTTGTCAGACTCTGGCAGAACCTCTCAGGAGACAGCTATATCAGGCTCCTGTCAGCAAGGAGTTCTTGGCATCCGCAATAGTGTCTGGGTTTGGTGTCTGTATATGGGATGGATCCCCAGGTGGGGCAGTCTCTGGATGGTCTTTCCTTTAATCTCTATTCTACACTTTTCCCCTGTATTTCCTTTAGTCAGGAGCAATTCTGGTTTAAAAACTTGGAGATGAGTGGGTGGCCCCATCCTCCAATTGGGGGCCTTGCCTCAACTCTGGATATAATCTCTACAGGTTCTCCCTCCCCTTTGTTGGGCATTTCAGCTACTCTCATCACTGTAGGGCTATGGGAGCCTCTTGCTTTCCTGGCATCTGGGACTTTCTGGTTGGACCCCCAGTTCCCAAACCTCCATTGCTACATACCTCTGCTCAAATTCCTTACCCTCTGTATATCATCCCTGTCTCCTCCCATACCTTATCCTTCCCCCTTTTCCCCCTCTCCCTCCTCTGTTTCTTCCAAGTATCTCCCAGTGAGTGCTTTGTTCCTCCTCCTAAGAAGGGCTGATGCATCTACACTTTGGTCTTCCTTTTTGAGCTTCAAATGTTCTGGGAATTGTATCTTGGATATTCTGAGCTTTGGGGCTAATATCTACTTATCAGTGAGTGCATACTGTGTGTGCTCTTTTGTGACAGGGTTACCTCACTCAGGATGATATTTTCTAGTTCTATCCATTTGCCTAAGAATTTCATGAAGTCAAAAGCTATTTAAGACTCAGAAAGGGAATGAAACTCACAGGCTTCAGGAAGCTCACTGAATAGTCAAGACTAATGAGTCCTCACCTTATGTTTAACAGGCAGTAGACAATTGCTCATAGGAAGGAGGCTCCATGGTGAAAGTCCCTAAGGACAGTGAGCTCTAGGCTTGCAGCCTTGTGAGTCTCCATGTACAATGGTGTGGGGTTTTATTGATGTAACATGTTGAGTTTCCTATAAGCAAACTCACGAATCACATTGTTTCATGAAGTTACACTTTGCTGTTATTGGTGATACAACTGGGATTGGCTTTTATTTTTTCACATCTGACCAGGGAGTATCAAGCAACAGGATCAACTCAATGGATATTAGAATGATCTGTGAAATTTCACGGATCTCTGGGAGCTAATGATATATGGACAAAGGAATAATATTTTATTCAATACTATAGGCGTAGATAAATTGCCCCTATTCCAGCAATTAATTTTCTATTCACACTCAGGCAAAAAGTTCTAATTAAACTTAATAGGTCATACACAAAATGAGGACAGGGTGGGAGGAGGTAGACTTCTTCAGAAGAAGGGTGTCAGTGCAAGACAGAGGGACATGACAAATGGACTAGATGATAAAAGGCACCAAAGTTCATGATGTAAACTTTTACAATTATTACACATCCATTAAAATATCTGAGCATTGTATGTATCGTGTAGTGCTCACAATATTCCTATATCTTTGTTGGCTATGTCCATTATTTAGAAATAGAAAGCAAGTAATAAACATGTGCTGGGTCATTTGAAAACTTGAAATTTGAAACAATTTTTTAAGATACTTTTTTTTTTTAAAGAATGTTCTATGAAGTTGTTTATTTTTTCCCGTTTCCAGCAGTCAGAGACTACTATAGAAAGCCCCAGCCAATCAAAATGTATACATGTGAAACACTGTTCCAATGGATACATCTAAAGAGTGCTTCTGGAACTAAGATTCAGGAATAATTGCAAAAGAGGGAATGCAAAGAACCAGAGGACCAGGGAATTTGCTGTGACATTGTGTCTCCCGGTGCTATCAGAAACTAAACCCATAAAGCATCACCAACATGACTGACCAAATGTTAGCCAGACAAGGACAACAAACCACAGACATGGCAAAGTGTATGGGGACAAAGGTCAAAAGGACTCAACCCTACATAATGCGCCATAGGCAACTGAGGAATATTGTGGGTCAGGGGTGGGAGAAACAGTCTTCTCCAGGGAAGAACATACCAATTTGTTACTCAATAGCAAATGGTCAGCTTTGAAAACTTACTAAGAGTAATATTAAATATACTTACCAGTAAATATACATATATACAATCTGCTCTCTCTTTCTATATAAATGCATATATATGCATGCAACAACAATTAATAGCAAAAGAGGCCATGAATTTGAAAGAAAGAAAGAAGGCATACATGGGAGGGTTTGAAAGGAGGCACAGGAAAGGACAAAGGCTTATATTGTAATCTTACAAGTAAAAATAAAAAAATGTTTATTTTATACAGGAAAAATACTGTATTCTAATTGTTTTATCTATATCATTACCAAAATTCATGAAATTACAGATTTTTGAAGTTTTATTGAAAATTATTAAGTCTTCTTTAAGTCATTACAAATATTTTCTGATTAGGTTTCTCTTAGAGAAAGCATGAATGGAATGCACCAACATGCAAGCTTTGCTTGACATTAGTTCATGAGGAATGTGGAACAAACCAAATAGATGGTGAAGGAAATTCAATACACATGGGAAACTAGGAGTAGATTATTAAGCATAGAAGTTGGGGGCAATGAACAAGTTCCCATCTGTGCTTTCCAAGGCCTGTAGTTGGGTGGACAGATGTTTGGAATTAAACCAAAAAAGTATTGATCATTCTTGGATGGAGTTATCAATTATATTGTTTACTAAAATTTGAAACTGTAAGATCTATCCAATATCACTATTGTATTATATGTATGCTTATATATGATTATGTAATTATAATTACAAAAGTTTATGAAATAATAATAGGTAAGTACTGATTCAACTTGACATTTTTCTGGTTAATTAGTTAAATGTTTAAACACTTTGTGAAAACATTGGAGAAGTGGTTCTCAATGATCCTAACGCCATGGCCTTTTAGCACAGTTCCTCATGCTGTGGTCATCCTGAACCATAAAATGATTTCATTGCTATGTCAAAACTGTAATTCTGCTACTGTTATGAATCATGATGTAAATACCTTATATACATGATATCTGATAGACTACCATTGTGAAAAGGTCATTCTCTCCCAATGTGGTTGAGACCTACAGATTGAGAACAGCTCCATTGGATTAACTCACACTGGTCAAACTCTGAAACCTGTCAGTTTTCATACTATCCTGGCAAATATGCTTATGTCCTTGGAATAAAACAAGTTTTTGCAACAGGAATCATTGGCCATACACTGTTAGTGTAGTTTTGTTAAGCTTAGTCAGGCTAATCAACATAAACTACTTAAATATGAAAATAATTTGTAGTCATCGCATTCAGAGTCAGATATATGGGGACCAAGGAAGTATTCAAAAGATCTCATAGTGAAAGAAATTTCTTTCTTTCAAAAATAGTAACATCTAAGTTTGAGGTTATTTTGTAGCACAGATAAAAGATAATCAAAATAAAATTTTCAGTGTTTATCCTATTACATTTCTTTTCTTTTTTGACTTTTAATCTTTAGTCAATGTTTAATGTTTATGTCAATATATTTGAAAATTTAACAACACCAACAAAAAGATAGTTATAGACTCAAATACAAGCATGGAGAGGGTAATTGGGCCTGAAGTGTCAGTCCTAGTTCAACAGCTATTGCCAATTGATGGCTTCTAGGTAATCGGATTTGTTTGACTTTTGTTTTGTTGTTGTTTGTTTTTGTTTTTTCTTTTTTCAAGAATGTTTCCCTTCCATTTTCCCCTGCATATCTTTTACACAGGAACAATTTTGGGTCAAAAAATTTGAAGGTGGGTTGGGGTCCTCATTCCTCCACTGGGGACCTCCCTGTCTGAGACTGTCTCTTCAGGTTTCATATCTCCACTGTTGGGCATTTTGGCTAATGTCACCCACATTGAGTACTGGAAGCCGTCCCCATCCCATAGGTGGGCACTAAGCCCTAACATTATTGCTGATTCTATGTTGTACTTGCAGATAGGAGCCTAGCAAGCCTGTACTGTGAGAGGCTCTACCAGCAGCTGACTGAGACAGATGCACATATGGACCTATGGAAGAATTAGGGGGAGGACTGAAGGAACTGAAGGAATGGCAACCTCATAGGAAGACCAAGAGAATGAACTAACTCAATCCTTTGGAGCTCCCAGAGACTAAACTACAAACCAAAGAGCATACACAAGTTGGTCTGCAGCCCTTGGCACATATGTTGCAGATGTTACACTATCTTCTCTGGTCTCAGTGGCAGGGGATTTCCCTAATCCTGTAGTGACTTGATGCCCCATGGAGCAGGGGATATCAGGGGGCACCATTTCAGAGGTTAAGGAGAGTGGGGAAGAACTCTGTGATTGGAAAATGGGAGGGGTAACATTTGGCATGTAAATAAATAAAATAATTAAGCACCCTCATAGAGGCAAAGGGGAAGAGGGATTAAATGGGGGGAGTTGTGAAGGGGACATGGGGAAAGGGGAGGGCAACATTGAAATGTAAATAAACAAAATAATCAATAGAAATTTTTAAAAATAGAGTTGCTCCTAGGAAGTCAACAACACTCTAGTGAAATAAATTGGATTATATGGGTTAAAAAAAGAGGGGGTGGGTGGGCACAAACTGGGTATGGGAGGAAGGAAGATGGATCTGGCAGAAATTTGAGTGGAGGGATTTAAATATCTTGTGTGAAATTCATATGGAATTATAAACCTGTAGACTAAACACAGATTTGTCTTGCTTGACACCAAATAATAAATATCCTGGGAATACGATCTCTAAGTCTATAAAACCAAAGTATTACTGAAAACCTTTGCTTGGGAACTGAAGAATACAAAGGGGAGCAGATGGTGGGAGTGGAATTTACTGTCTCACAACTTCCATCAGCTAGTCAGCCTCAGTTTTGCATCCCCATGCTAAGATCTCCACAGGCTCACAATATCAGACCCTGGGGAAGACATTCTTCAATGTCTTCCTTTGGACCCTGACTATCTTTTGGCTTATCTTTCACTTGCATTCAACCTTGTGCAGACTAAGTTTAATCACACCCTAAATAGATAAGGAGGTAAGCCTTAAAGGTTGATACTTAATTGATTTAGGATATCACTTGGTTATACCTAAATGAACTTAGAATGAATAGAGATGGAGACACAAATTCATATGCATTTGAAGACTCATACATCATTAGCAAACTTCCCTCTTCCCACAGCCACTGCCCACCCTAAATTACATAGTTAAGCTAAATGAAATCAAATGGGCTGAGCCACATGTAAATTTATATTAAGGATCAGTTTGTACTGTCATAAAAAAAATAGCTTCTTAATGTTTAATGAGAACCGCTTAGGATTGTGTAGGACTACTGTGAACCCAAGAACTCTGCATCTCTAATGACATCCTAGCTAATGCTTATAGACTGGTTCACAGGAAACACTTTCAATCCAAAACATTTCAAGGACTACTCAATGTGCCTTCCAAAACTGCAATGTAGAAGAGTCAACATTGCTCATGTTAGCTAGAAGTGAGACAGTTTGCTACATATATTTCAGTTAACAGTCTCAAACCAAAAATAATTGCATTCTTTAATAACTATTACAAAACCCACACTATGGATTACTTGGCTAAGACTAAAAAAATTCTGAACATAAAAATGTCTGATCATAACTGGTAATAAACAACTGTACTTTTAAATAAATTATTATCATTGTCAAAAATATATTAGTAGTTCAGTTGCTAACATATGAGCTAATAATATTTAATAGCATTTGTAAATCATTTATCACATTTATGCATTTTCATCTCACAATGTGACAATGTCATGTCTCTTTTTATTCCAAATTTATTAGACACATTTAATCTAATTGTCTGAAAAAGATACTCAGGACATTGTTATTTACTGTTTCATTTTGCCACTGACAGTTACATATATTTTATTTTTTATAACTCACACAGAGAAAGAAAAATACGATTTTTATATTTCACAAAAGGAAAAGAAGATAATGGTAAATTCATGGTTTCAAAGTCTAATATTGAAAATATATGTTGACCTAAAAATATTTTAATTGATATTGTAGCAGTATCATATAGTGCTGCTATTTCTGAATTAAATATTTTTTATTCTCTATGATGCCATCAATTTTCTTGTTAATTTTTAAATGAAGCACTTATATTGTATAGAATCCAGTATCAGAAAACACATCAAGATGTTGGTGCTAACCTTCCATGCTGGGGCTATGACTGCTCTTGGGTGACATCTTATCCAAATATATTTCTTCACTTTTCAGGTCTGAGTCTCTCACGGAATTGTCTGCATGGCTTCCAGGGTGACTCCCAAACATTGGTGAGCACAGACTTTGCCCAATTTCCACTTCCTGTTAGGAGACATTAAAGGCAAACATTTTAAAAGCTATCAGTGGGGAACAGATGTGGTTTTCAGGGGTTTAGAAAGCAGGATTGATAGAGGGCGGGGGTCTCCAGTATGAGTGATGTTTTCCAATATGCTTTGGGGAAAATTTTGATAACTTTGCCAAGAACTGCAAACACACATCTGACGCTTAGTTTACTTCTATGCCCCTGGTTCCACTTCTGAATTAGCTTTACTTTTATATATATGTTCTCTCCTCCTCATAAAGTGAAAATAACAGTCACAATACACGGTAATATATGTTAATAGATGCAACTTCCTGGGCCTGAGAAATGTCAATGAGGGACTTGCAGAAAATAGCCATATATCAAAATTATATGCTAAAGACAGAAGGAAATGAGTTTTCTTAATGTCATGCTCACCCTATAATGATAATCTCAGCAATTACAGAGCTCCCGAATTATAGACACATTCAACCACAATATAGTGAGTACAGTTTGTCAGTTCAGAAAGATTATGAAACTGCTTCTTTTAGGTAGTAATCAAATGTGTAGTGATAAAAGGTTCCTGAAAGACAAAAACTATTTAAGCATATAGTCTAGCATTCCATATATTATAGATTGAGTAACATAAACAAACACACCCATACCATCATGCTAAATAACTAGAGTTAATATTACAGAAGGTAGGAAATGAACAAACACAATTTAAGTAGCAAAATTCCATAATTTTAAATCAATAAATATACTGAAAATATTTTAATAGCTACTTAATATCTTTTATATGTTTGAACCAGAGGCTGCATTTCTAAACAAGAGACATTCAAACAGTGAAGTAAGTTTGCTTAAAAAAAAAGTTGTCCTTGGTCCTGTGAAGTCTAGATGCCCAAGTGTCGGGGAATGCCAGGGGCAGGGAGGTGGGCGTGGGAGCATTCTCATAGATGCAGGGGGAGGGAAGATGAGACAGGAGGATTCCTGTGGGGGAAACCAGGAAACCAGGAAAGGGGATAACATTTGAAATCTAAATAAAGAAAATATCTAATTAAAAACAAACAGGTTGTCCTGGAGGAGTCAGGTTAACAAGCTGTCTAAAAATTTTAAAATATTTCTCAGATTGTACTTTTTCTCTGTTTACTGATATGGCAATGAAGTGTGGTCAAACCAAATTCTTGATCCAGCTGCTCATTGCCATCTTACCTCTATCATTATGGACTCTAACCATCTGGAAGCTTTGGCCAAAATAAACTCACAGTTTCATAAAATTAAAAAAGCAAACAAACAAACAAACAAATAAAGACATAAACACATAGATAGAAAAATCAGTTTTATTTCCATTGTTAGGAAAGACAAACCAACTGGAAAAAGAACCTGTTAGTATATTTTTCTTCAATTTCTGTATTCATATAATATTTATTTTATTATTATAGACTCTCAAAGTATATGATATTCAGGCTTCATTACTGTGAACTTTAAATGGACTAAATCATTTACAAGGGAAAGGAGGAAAAAAGGTTTATATTTTTCAAAGCATTACTTTTAATATTAATGTTTCCATGAATTATTAAATATCCAAATGCTCCTAGCACATATTGATGCATTATGCTAAAGCAGATGCCAGCTATGCCAAAGAGAAAATGAATACACCAAAATTGTTTTTTTCAGAAAAAAATTACAATTTGGGAGAGAATTGAAAGATGAACACAGTCTATGTACCAGGATTGATGACTTGAAAGAATAATATTATTTTTATGTATAAACACAAAAGTGTGACTTGGTAACATTGTTGAAACAAATATGTCAGCCAGTGATGAAAATGCCTCATATAATATTGATATTCTCAATGTGAAAATCACAGTATCTAGAGTCTGTTGTATACTGAGGTTAAGAGATGCCAGTGACACCTCACATGTGACTGTAGTAAGCCTGTATCTGAGCCTCAGCCATCATACGCTGTCATCCTGATGTATGTTCTTCAGGACCATGGCAAATGGTAAAATGTATCTTAGATGAGATTGCACTGAGCTGTCTCTAATCAAAGCAGTGATCTGGCATAATCCCTTTTCATCTCTTTTATGCACTGAGCTCCACTTGAGTTACTTTGAGTAAAACTCTGCATTTAAATAAGCACATAAATGCATGCTTGGAAAAATAAATAAATGAAACAGTTGAGAAAGAGGAGCTTTGAGCCAAGCTTGCTATAGGTGGTATCTGACAGAAGGAAACACATCTACCCACATTTGTAGTCTCCATCCTTGTGAGAGCCAAATCATAATGAATCACATAGACGTTCTACAGATTTATAAATGGACTCAGAAGAATTGTCCTAGTGACGATATCATGCAAAGGTTCTCTAGGGAATATAGTATATGGATAATCTTTTAAGAATAAATGAGGTTTTTCTAGTGCGTATGCAAATATCTTAAGATGGGAGAAATCACAGGGCATAGAAATGTGGTTGAAAAGAGTCTAAGAGAAAACATGGAGCTGGATGAACTATAAATGACCAAGGATCTAGGGAGGACATTTTGACTACTTTATGCTCAGTCGAATAGAAAGGTATTGAAGGTTTTGCCCATGTTGGCTCTGTTATCATCTGGAGTCAAATAGTTCATTATTTCAGGGGCCTGTTCTCCATGCTAGGCAGTACTCCCAGTTTTTACTCACTCGATATCTGAAATGCCTGCTCCCTTGTACTCAAACATAGCAAGTTAATCATGTTTAGAGATTGTCGAATCTCCCATGAGAAAAAATTCCCTCCAGATAGGAAGCTACCACTGCAAAATGGGCTATATTGATTTTTTAAAATTTTTATTAGATATTTTCTTTATTTACATTTCAAATGTTATTCCCTTTCCCGGTTTCCCCTCCAAAAACACCCTCCCACACCCCCTTTCCCTGCTCACCAACCCACCCACTCTTGCTTCCCTGTCCTGGCATTCCCCTATACTGGGGCATTGAGCCATCTCAGGACCAAGGGCCTCTCCTCCCTTTGATGTCTAACAAGGCTGTCCTCTGTTACATATGCAGCTGGAGCCATGGGTCCCTCCATGTGTACTCTTTGGTTGGTGGCTTAGTCCCTGGGAGCTCTGGGGTTACTAGTTAGTTCATATTGTTATTCTTCCTCTGGGGCTGCAAGGTCCCTCAGCTCCTTTGGTCCTTTCTCTAGCTCCTCCATTGGGGACCTCATGGAAGATAAATTAGGACATATACTGTGACGTAGAAACTAGTTGCTTCTTGGTACTCACTTGGAATTGGTTCCAGAACATTCCAGAAGAAACATGAATCTGTAGATGCTCACATACGTCACAATAAATTTCTTTAAATTATAATAATTTAATATTTGGATGCAATCAATGTCCATCCTGCTCTACATTTTAAATGAGATAAAGATGTCTTCTAATAATTACTACAAGGTAAGTGCAGTATGAAAAATTGTATACTGTTTTATTTTCATTACTTTTATTATATTGTTACTTTTATTTTTCTAAATATTTTAAGTATGCTGTTGGTTGAATCATCAGAAGTAAAATTCAAAGATATAAAGGAGTGAGTATGCTTTAGGAGAGTGGTGACAGCCTTGTACAGACTGGGTGATGAAGGAGAACAAAATAAGTTAATATACCAAGGCTGGAACATGTACAAAGCAAGAGAATGGAATCTGAGACATCAAATAGTGGTTCTGATGAAGAATTTTATTATTCTTTCTGTCTAAAATAAAGTAGAATGTGATCCCACTAAATGATGTAAAAAATGCCATAGCAAGGCTAGTTTGCAAGGAGAGACAGAGCATGAGTTGGGTACCAAATTGTACAAAGGATAATTTAAGATGGAGCCCCAGAATGTGGAAGAGAGGTTCCATAACTTACAGCGTTTGACTTCTAGTTCTGAGCTTGCCCAGGAGAGAGGATACAGAGTCTGATAAAGAGTGAGCACAACATCATTGCTTGGTAGTATTGCTTGAGTTTAGGGATACTGATTCCTCCAGAATTTCTTTTGTTGTTGAGAATAGTTTTAGCTATCCTGGGTTTTTTGTTATTCCAGATGAATTTGAGAATTGCTCTTTCTAACTCTATGAAGAATTGAGTTTGGATTTTGATGGGTATTGCATTGAATTTATATATGGCTTTGGGCAAAATAGCCATTTTAACAATATTAATCCTGCCGATCCATGAGCATGGGAGGTTTTTCCATTTTTTGAGGTCTTCTTCCATTTCCTTCTTCATAGTCTTGAAGTTCTTGTCATACAGATCTTTCACTTGTTTGGTAAGAGTCACCCCAAGGTACTTTATACTGTTTGTGGCAATTGTGAAGGGTGTCATTTCCCTAATTTCTTTCTCAGCCTGCTTAGTCTTTGAGTATAGGAAGGCTACTGATTTGCTTGAGTTGATTTTATAACCAGCCACTTTGCTGAAGTTGTTTATCAGCTGTAGGAGTTCTCTAGTAGAGTTTTTTGGGTCACTTAGGTAGACTATCATGTCATCTGCAAATAATGATAGTTTGACTTCTTCCTTTCCAATTTGTATCCCTTTGGCCTCCTTATGTTGTCTAATTGCCCGAGCTAGTACCTCAAGTACAATATTGAAAAGATAAGGAGAAAGTGGGCAGCCCTGTCTAGTCCCTGATTTTAGTGGGATTGCTTCAAGTTTCTCTCCATTTAGTTTGATGCTGGCTACCGGTTTGCTGTATATTGCTTTTACTGTGTTTAGGTATGGGCCTTGAATTACTGTTCTTTCCAAGACTTTAAGCATGAAAGGATGCTAGATTTTGTCAAATGCTTTTTCAGCATCCAATAAAATGAGCATGTGGTTTTTTTTTTTTTGAGTGTGTTTATGTAGTGGATTGCATTGATGGATTTCCATATATTGAACCAACCCTGCATCCCTGGAATAAAGCCTGCTTGATCAGGGTGGATGATTGTTTTTATGTGTTCTTGGATTCGGTTGGCAAGAATTTTATTGAGTATTTTTGCATCGATGTTCATAAGGGAAATTGGTCTGAAGTTCTCTTTCTTTGTTGGATCTTTGTGTGGTTTTGGTATCAGCGTAATTGTGGCTTCATAAAAGGAATTGGGTAGTGTTCCTTCTGTTTCTATTTTGTGGAATAGTTTGAAGAGTATTGGTGTTAGGTCTTCTTTTAATGTCTGAAACTTTACTAAAGCTCAAAGCACACGTTGCAACTAACACAATAATCGTGGGTGACTTCAACACTCCACTCTCCTCAATGGACCAATTAGGAAAACAGAAACTAAACAGGGACACAATAAAACTAATTGAAGCTTTGGACCAATTGGACTTGAGTGATATTTATAGAACATTTCACCCTAAAACAAAAGAATATACCTTTTTCTCAGCACCTCATGCTACCTTCTCCAAAATCGACCATATAATTGGTCACAAGACAGACCTCAACAAATATAAAAAGATTGAATTAATCCCTTGCCTCCTATCAGACCACTATGGAGTAAGAGTGGTCTTCAATGGCAACAAAAACAACAGAAAGCCCACATATACATTGAGGCTGAACAATACTCTACTCAATGACACCTTGGTTATAGAAGAAATAAAGAAAGAAATCAGAGACTTTTTAGAATTTAATGAAAATGAAGGCACAACATACCCAAATGGGTACACGAGGAAAGCAGTGCTAAGAGGAAAACTCATAGACCTGAGTGCCTCCAAAAAGAAAATGGAGAGTGCATACACTAGCAGCTTAATGACACACCTGAAAGCCATGGAACAAAAAAGAAGCCAATTCACCCAGGAGGAGTAGAAGACAGGAAATCATCAAACTCAGGGCTGAAATCAGTCAAGTGGAAACAAACAAAGAGAACCATACAGAGAATCAACGAATCCAGAAGCTTTTTTTTTTTTTTTTTTTTTTTTTTTTTTGAGAAAATCAACAAGATAGATAAACCCTTAGCCAGACTGACCAAAGGGCAGAGAGAAAGTATCCAAATTAACAAAATTAGAAATGAAAAGGGGGATATAACAATAGAAACTGAGGAAATCCAAAAAATCATCAGATCCTACTACAAAAGCCTATACTCAACACAACTGGAGAATCTGGAGGAAATGGACAATTTCCTAGACAGATACCAAATACCAAAATTAAATCAGGACCAAATAGATCATCTAAATAGTCCCATAACCCCTAAAGAAATAGAAAGGGTCATAGAAAGCCTTCCAACCAAAAAAAAAGCACAGTACCAGATGGCTTCAGTGCAGAATTCTATCAGACCTTCAAAGAAGACCAAAACTAAACTATGACTCATCAAATGTTATAGCAGAGAGAGAGATGGCAATAGGGTAAATTGGGAAATAAGAAGAGAAGATTGTCTATAATAATGCTCTAGTGAACATCATACTAAGTGAGGTAACCCAGACTCAAAAGGTGAATCATGGTATGCACTCACTAATAAGTGGTTATTAACCTAGAAAACTGGAATACCCAAAACATAATCCACACATCAAATGAGATACAAGAAGAAAGCAGGAGTGGTCCCTGGTTCTGGAAAGTCTCAGTGAAACAGTATTTGGCAAAACCAGAACGGGGAACTGGGAAGGGGTGGGAGGGAGGACAGGGGAAGAGAAGGGGGCTTACGGGACTTTCGGGGAGTGGGGGGGGGCTAGAAAAGGGGAAATCATTTGAAATGTAAATAAATTATATCGAATAAAAAATGTAAATAAAAAAAATAATGCTCTAGTGAGAAGAGAAATTAATGTAAACTTAAATATGAACTCAAAGGTGAGTAACATGGTGTTCGCTATTGAGCAACATTGCTTTAATGGAAAGAAAATATTAGTGAACTAACCATGGTGTTTGAAGGAGTGGGTGAGAGAGAGGGAATAGAGAAAATACTTTAGGATTATGGAAGGGTCAGACACTGGTTGTAGTAGTTTGATGCTCTATTTGGTTTCATTTTAAATGGAAAGATGTAAATATATTAATAGTCAATTTGAGAAATTTAATAAGATATAGTTACCTACATGAGCATAAGAGGGAGCATTCAACCCCGTAAAACTCTAAAAGTGGTAAGAGTTGAAAATCACACTGTTAGTGGCTACATACACTCAAGAGAAGTAAATGGGAAGATGTCACTGAGGGAGAGAGAGGAGCAATCAATGTAGCATGAATTGGCTGCCTGTGTTTAAAGGCGATGCGTTTTCAATCTAAAGTCAACTTTTTTCCAGTTAAGTTGCAAAACTTGGTGAAATTAGGATTTGAAGAGGATGAAGAATGTTTAGTTCTTCAGGTTTGGGTGAGATTAATTGATGAACAAAGGATGGACAGATTAGTTGTGCAATGCTCCAGGTCCATTTCAAGCTGGGAATGCTAAATTATGATCAATAGAGTCTGTTGAGGTTCTCTCTGTGTATACAATGACTTAGTATACAATTATTTATAAATGTAATTTAAATAATAAGGAAGGGACAACTCAGTTCAGCCATGGGGGGTAATAGAAAGGAGAATAAAATAAAATAAAAAAGATATATATTGTTTACGGATAAGTTGACATTTCCATTGTACATGGAAAGAGAGTCTGAGGTAAGCATGATTGAAATAGTACTCCTTGGAATTTAAGTTGAATTAAAAGAAGGGGGAAAAGAGGTGGATTGTGATATAGACTAATAAAAAGATTAATAGAGTTCTTGGTGAGTTTAACCAAGCATTGTTTTTTGACTCTTGAGAAAGTAATTTGTCAATAAAGATGGTGAGAATGTTTACTTTGATGTTCATGGAGTAAATCACTTATGGTTTTAGTATAGCTGTCACTGTAGAAATGACAGCAAGTCTCTAATAGGAAGTCATGGTATCAGACTCTATGGTAATGTCCCAGCATAATAGAAAGGCTCAGAAGGCAGAGAAAAACTGTGTCAACATACCTGTTTAAAGAGGGGGACTAAATTAAAATTTGGTAACAGGATTTGAAAAGATGGCTCAGCATTTAAGACCCATTACTGTTTTGTGCAAAAGAATCAGGTTGATTCCCACTGGTCAGCTGGATCCAGGATATCTGACATCCTCTTCTGGTTTTCACAACAACTGCACTCATATGAAATTCCTGTGTGTGTGTATGTAAACACACACACACACACACAGAGAGAGAGAGAGAGAGAGAGAGAGAGAGAGAGAGAGAGAGAGAGAGAGAGAAAGAGAGAGAGAGAGAGAAAGAGAGAGAGAGAGAACCTCATAGGATATGATGAGTTGGTGGTTAGCTGGTGAAAACTGGTACATGTGATTAGAATGAGTCTCTAATTTTCCAAATTTAAATTAGAGAGTAGATGACCTATGGCCAAGAGGAAAAATGGCCTCCAGATTCAAGCAGAAGAAGGTGATATCTCTAGAAAGCGTCATGTTTCCTAGCAAGAAGAGAGAGGGAGCACTTTCAAAGGAGGTAGATGGAAGCATAGGAGGAGGATATAGTCTATAGGAAGCAGTTCTGTAGGGACTTTTAGACAGTCTAATGTTAATCACATGTATAAATAAAATCTCTCCTTTTCTTTTTGAAATTTTAATGTAATTACATTTTGTCTCCTTTTCCTTTCCTAACTCCAGTGCCTCCCATATACCTCTTATTCTCTTTCAAGTTCTTGACCTCCTTTTCCCTTGAGTACTTTTACATATACTTTGAAGTTTGAAGTGGTGGAAGTCTGTAATTACATCACTTAAGTTGAATCTGGAGGATTATGTGTTCAAGACCAGTCTGAGCTATTATGAGACTGTCTCAAATACAGTTTCCCTACCCACAATAAAAAGATAGCTTGAATAGAAAACAGCAGAACTTAAGAGCTGAAACATCTCTTTGCCATTTATGCAATATTTATTGATTATGTGAAATAAACTTAAAGTAGTACGTTTTTTAATCCAACAATGGAAATTATCAAACACTTTATTGGCCTAATAGCCAGGAGCATTGGACCAATGAAAATATTTAAATACTTTACAGATCCTACAGATTTATTTCCCAACTCCTCCCCCCAAAAAATCCTACCACAAATTGCATTGCTGCTTTATTTTTCCCCATGAGTGTGTATTTATGACTATAAAAAAGAAGAAAAGTAAACATGGGCTGTTAAAAAATATGGGTCTGTCTGAATTTAAAATATGGAGACAGCTCGTATGTACTCCCAGAATTATTGAGTCCTGCCCTTAGAGAAATAAAAATTGAAATAAACATAAAGAATTTTTATACAGGCATAAAGAGGAAAACAGAAACAAAGGAAATTACCAAAATAAAAGAGACAAGAGAAGAATGTCCTCATTTGGCTTCTGCTCTGAATGCCTCCCCTGGCTTCAACAAATCCATTGCTCATTCCTGCCTTTGAGTTCCTGGCATTCCTCTTTAGATCTTTATCTTTTCCAGGACAGGTTTCAAGCAATTTTTTTTTCAGTTTATTAACAGTAGCCCTTCATAAACTAGCTCAGTGTAACCTCTTCAACCACATACTTCTGTTCTAATTTTTCACTCATTCCAAATGTGTTGCATAATTAGCATAGCTAAAGAAATGTACAAGCATATTGGAGGCAAAGGTGACTGAGCTGCAGGATGGAGTCTCATACAGATTTTAGTGTACAGGCAGAAGAAGACATGGAGCAAGGGTTAGCCCCAGTGAATGGTCAATAAGGAAAGGAAGGCACTCAGAACATACAGAGGTTCATATTGAGAGGGTGTGTTCAGAGCAAGATTTCTTCAGGAGGTAATGAAGCTGAATTATGAGAAGCACCTGAATTCACTCCAGCAGAGTAGGAACGTGTGTAGGTAAATTACACACAGCTGCCATGTTACATCTGTACCTTACCTTGACATACCTGCTAGCTGTGTCAAAAATAGGTAATAATGGATACAATGGCACCTTATAAATCTTATAAAATAGCTGTATTAATCTCTGCTGTTGGGAGATGGGAAAACACAACCTAGGATGGCAAAGAAGAGAGAACAAACCAAAAAAAAATTAGGCATCACTACAGCACTTGCTCTAATACAGGTATGTGGCTGCAACATTTCTAGTCTAACCTCTAGATGTTCTAATTCCAATGGTCCACAATATGGGAAACACATGAAGAATAATTTCTCTGAAATACTGACTCCAAGAGGTAGAGCCAATCTTGAGCTGCCATAACAATATCAGAAATAGAAAGTTGATGAAGATGGAACACTAAGGATTGAGAATCCACAATATTCTCAATTTTGTGACAACACTCGAATGATCCATAGCTGGACAGCACAGGAACCCCACAAATATGCAATACTTTGGCATCCCAATGCACACATTTTTATAACTTGAACTTCACTCTACAAATGTTGATAAAGGGTTAGCTGGCTTTAAAACAGACACACCAGTGTTCCATTTCAGAAGTAAAGATGGTGAAGTGAATTGCGAAGTCACTGAATTTGCATTTTCACTAAGATCTTGATAAAGATGCTCAGGATGTAGCTAAACAGCTGTAACTGTGAGAAGTTGGTGCTAGAGGGAGAGTGAGGACTCATCAGATAGAAGGTGACAGCTAGAACAGGAAGGTCTATCAAATCACTCAATTAGAATATGTAGAGAAATGGTTCTTGGCCTCCCTAGTACTGCTACCCTCTAATTCAGCTCCTCAGGTTGTGGTGACTTCACCCATCAAATTATTTTCATTGTTACTCTGTAACTATAATTTTACTACTGTTATGAATTTCTATGTAAATATCTGCATTTCTAATTGTCTTAGGCAACCACTGTAAAAGGGCCAACCCTCAAAGGAGTTGCAACCCACAGTCTGGGAACACTGATGAAAAAGGATTTACAAACATTTATGGGACAAGGGAAGATTATTTGCTAAAAAAGGATGCAATTCAACTATGAAAACTTGCCCTTCATGTGGCCACATAGTGGCTTTTCATAAAGTGGAGTCTTGTGGTGGAGATGCCTGTCTTAGAAGCTGTATCACACTCTGAAGCAACTAAGAGTGGTCATTTGCATTTGTAGGCACTTCATTTTACATGGATGCCTGACATCCTGGAGACAAAAAATCATTAGCTGCCTGCAGTGTAGGTGTGGCATCCTGGGTGTTCAATCCTAAAGACTCTTCATTATAAGGGCTGCCCACTTTAGACTGAAATATGAAATGTGTAGGACTTCCTAACTGAGTGATGTCAACCCACAGAATCATGAAGGACTGTCGATCCCACTGGCTTGGCAAGGGTAAGTAAAGGTGGAAAGAAATTACTCTCCTCCTCTATCTCTCCTATTGCTCATTTTTTTATTTTCTATATTCATTTTTTATAGCCATCACCTTTGGTATTCAGACCAAAGAAAGTTGCATGTGGGGTGGGACACTGAGCACAATGTACCCTGAAGAAGTCGTGAAGGATACTTCTTCTTGAATAGTCCTGTGTGCTCTGTATTCTGCACTGCTTATGCACTTTTTATGTAGTAGATTTAATAATGCTAACTAAGCTATCCCTAGTTAGAATAAAAAGAAAATAAGGACAGGGAGTTGAAGTATTTTAAATAATTTGTCCAAGGCTACAAGGTAAGAAGGCATTAACCTGCTGCAGTGGGATTCTAAGCTGCTTCTTCTTCTTCTTCTTCTTCTTCTTCTTCTTCTTCTTCTTCTTCTTCTTCTTCTTCTTCTTCTTCTTCTTCTTCCTTTCCTCCTTTTCCTCCTCCTCGCCTCCTCTCCTTCCTCCCCTCCTCCTCCTCCTCCTTCTCCTCCTCCTCCTTCTTTTGTAACTACAGCATGCAGTGAGTGTAACTCACTGAAATGATACAGCTTACAGCTGGGATAGAATGGCAGGGAAGTTAACTCCTTAACATCTACTTTTCTCATTCTGGTTATGTCTCTCGTAGCTCTGCCTCACATAATACAGCACTTGACCAAGATCAAGCTGAAATTTCAGTCTGGTGACATCTTATATCCATGGGGCATTTAAAGACAGAATCAAGAAACAGACAAATATAATTATTAGGTACAGAAATCATAATGATTGCCACATTTGCATTCTATAATACAGACCATTTTATAGACACAAACCCCTATATGGCTCATTGCTCACTGATTCATGCATTGATAAGGCATTTCAAAGTTAGACTTAGTAGCTAGAGCAACAAAGCTAAAGGAAGTCATAAAATTTCTTAGAAACTTTATATCTACTGGACCAAACCTATCTATGGTGGGCCATTCTGCTTCTGGTGCTCAGAAGGATAACCTTTGGCTTTTGAGGATGGCTGAGAAGCATCTTAAAAAATGCTCAACTTCATTAGTCATTAGAGAAATGCAAATCAAAACAACCCTAAGATTTCACCTTATACCAGTCAGAATGGCTAAGATTAAAACTTCAGGAGACAGCAGGTGTTGGCAAGGATGTGGAGAAAGAGGAACACTCCTCCACTGCTGGTGGGGTTGCAAACTGGTACAACCACTCTGGAAATCAGTCTGGCAGTTCCTCCGAAAACTGGGCACCTCACTTCTGGAGGATCCTGCTATACCACTCCTGGGCATATACCCAGAGGATTCCCCAGCAGGTAATAAGGATATATGTTCCACTATGTTCATAGCAGCCCTATTTATAATAGCCAGAAGCTGGAAAGAACCCAGGTATACCGCAATGGAAGATGGATTTTGAGTCATCTCTAAATTCTCTGCCTCTTCACCTGTGTTCATGTCTGGATTCCTAAAGAATGCTCTTCATTACACCTCCACATGTTGCTGTTTCTACAGTGTCTTTTCTTTCCCTTTAAGTCAAAATACCATTTACTTATGGAAGCTGTCCTCAGAGTGCTCAGTCATAAACATTCATAGCCATGCCTGAGTTCTTCTGGAACTTGAAGCCTCCTTAATATCTTCTGTCATTCTGTTTTGTACTCTGGTTAATTTGATACATCTTGTTTCCTCCTGTCCAGTCAGCTCAACGCAGGCATAATTTATTCATATGAATTGCCTACATTGAATCTAACATTGTCTTTTCTAACTACAGAACATCCACTAAATGGTATTACATGTGCTTAAATATATTTTGTGAATCTTATTCTTATATGAAACCTCCAGGAAAAAATGAAATCTGAACATGTTTTAAAATGGTGAAAGCACATTGTGTAGAAAGAAAGAACCAAATATTATTGGAAAGACATTGGAAAAACAAAACCCATATTATATGTATGGTCAACTCAAATTTTACTGCCAGTACTGTACAAATATTTCTGTAGGCAGAGCTCAGCACTGAAATTTTCTTAAATGCACAAAGTACATAAGGTAAACATTAAGAGCTCCAAAGTTATCTATAAGCTGGAAGATATTAGTTTTCTGCAGTATTATAAGGCAAAGTTTTAAATCTACTATTCTTGTTCTTTCTAAAATGAATTAATACTAAAAATAAAATTAGCAAGGGCCATTTTATTGTTTGCTTGTTTATTTATTTGTATGTGTGCACATGTGTCGTGTGTGTGCGTGTGTGTGTGTGTGTGTGTGCATGTGCGCGCGTGTATCAGTTCATAGAGGTCAGAAGAGAATGTGAGATTCATTGGATTATAGGCAATCTGAGCTACTTTGTGTGGGAGCTGGGGTCTGAATGCTGGTTCTCTAGAATAGCAGTAAGTAAGTGCTCTTTTTCCCCCTTTTGAATAGAATAGAGTTTATTTAGGGCATGGGGAGGGAAGCTGAGGGGGATAGTGGAGACAGAGAATGTCAGAGAGAGTGTGGGGAGAGGTAGGCCATGAGCACATGGAGAGAGAGGGGGAGACATGCCAAGGGACAGATGGGGAAGAGAAGAGCATAAGAAGAGAAGAGAAGAGAAGAGAAGAGAAGAGAAGAGAAGAGAAGAGAAGAGAAGAGAAGAGAAGAGAAGAGAAGAGAAGCATGCATTCTTAACTACTGAGCCTTCTCACCCACCTATAAAGCTTCCATCTTTGTGAGAACATATGCTAATTTTTGTGTACATCAGAGAATGATTATTCTTAATTTTATTTGATGTCCTAAAACTACCACCACTCATGTGACTCTCATGTATGCTTTAGCCTGGGTTCCCCAGCCTCCTGCTCTATGGTGTACAACCCTGCACACTCACTGCACCTGTTACTGAGTTTGGCTAAATTGAGTTCCCTTCCCCTAAATTCGTAAGCCACAGAACTTTATATGTCCTTATAATGGAAATACAGTCTTTAGATCAGTGGCTCAGTTATAATGGGGCTGTTAAAGTCACTACACTGAATGGTTTCCTTAGAAGATTGGAGCATCATTACAAGAAAAAGCAAGTTAAATACAGAGGCAGCAAGGGCATGGCCACAGAGGAAATGTGAGGAGGCAGAATAAGAGCAGCCATCTGTAAGCCAAAGAGGGAGGGATTGAGGGACACTTTCTTCATTGTTCACATAGAAAAACAAAAATAAAAACAAAATACAAAAAGAAAAGAAGAGAAAACAGCAACAACAAGACAAATCACTAATGTTGAAACTGTTCCATTCTGTGGTATTTTGTTTTGGCAGTCCTAACAAACTAATATAGTACATTTACACTTTGGGGAGTATGACTATAATTGACCATTAAATATATTGATTGAAATAACGTCTTTAGTAACCTTAAATGAGCTAGTGTGTATAATAGCCAGACAGAGCACTCCTCACTAATCACTACTGTTGTGTACCATCTGTGAGATAAGATACATACAGACACTATCACAATTATGTACCCATCTTTTGTATGTAGATTTATCTCTCTATATTTATCCTGGATAGAAGACTCACATATAATATATATTTCATGCCTGCATTTAGAGATAAACCACTGAGGTAACTTTTCATGTCATAGTGATTTTGTGTCAGGAGTCATATTGAGACAAGCTAACTAGCAGGTGATCATCCTGAAATGGCCTGCTTTGGATTATTATATAATCTGTGAAGGTGCACCTTTATTAAGCAAGGCTGTAAGGAATTCATTTTAGGAAAGATTTCTGCTATTAATATGTATTTCTCATTATTATTAAACATATATAAGAATCACTAAGTAGTAGCACACCCCTTTGGAGCAGATCTCTGCAGATCCATGAAGATGTACTGTCTTGTAGTGATGCTACATAGACAAATAGATGACTTAAGTAATGATGATCCTATAAAAATTCCTAAAATCATATCTGTGTTTATTAAGAACTTTTATAGTGCGACTGCTATTAGGTCTTTTTCTGATATTCAAAATTGCAATGAGAACTATGCCAGTCTCCCAGGCATTACAAGTTAATTTCTCTTAGATGGTAACCAGAATTTCTCCTTCTCAGAGAACATTCCATGAGCTTGCAAAACAATTAACCAAAGGTCATAAAAAAGGAACTAAGGATTTATACTAGGACAGAAGATAAAATATTGACTGGATTTATTTATACAAAACTTCACTAATAACTTAGTTATGGTTTTAAACCTTCAGTGACCCTGAGGAGCTGAGACAGGTGATGGATGTCTAGTTAGATAATTACTCCTTATGGATATGCATATTACCATTCTCTGTTGTAAACTTCTATTTCAATTTATGATTTGAGTTTTTGTGTGAACTTGTGATGAACTTTGTAACATGTGATCATTGTATTCTGAAAGATGTGTAAGTACTGAAGACAAAGAGGAGAAGTTTTTCCCCTTCCCCCCTTAGACTAGAATTTTTGCCTTTCCTCACTTAGAGTAGAATTTTTTTTCCCTTTTCACACTTAGGACCTTTCTGCTTTTCCCCTTAGATAACTTTCATAGAAAACTTTTTACAGCTTAGTAATAAATTCTATAACCACTTCTCTAAGTGTCCCATTTTCTTCCTGAGTCTTCCTACTAGAAGGCTGAAAGTTAGAGCCCAGCTGTTCCTGATGAGGTAGAACAAAGGCAACATTGCTTAAGCCTCTGCTGGTAGGCTACAGATGTTGATCATCTAAGCCAGCAACCCTCAGAAAGAACAAGAAGTTTTTAGGACTTTTTAGAATTTATCTAACTTGCTCTAGAACACCCCTGAGAATCTCAGACTTTAAAGCCATCACCATAGTCCTACTCTGTGCCCCTGCCACTACCCTCTCTGGGCCAGGAGGCTCTCGGCAATTTTGTATTCATTTTATTTATTTGTGTGCAGTGGGTGGGTTGTGATACACGTAAACATGTGTGCTGCTGCATACCTGCCAGGTAGTTTGTGCAGATAATCTCTTCTGAGTCAATTCTCTCTTACTACTTTGCAAGATACAAAAGCAGAACTGAGGTCTTCAGGCCTGTGTGCAAGAGTCTCTGTCTCGCTGACTCACCATGCCTGCTTATTATTGTCTGTGTTGAAGTGGGATACATTATTGAAATGGTGAAATTTTAATTTTGAAATGGTGTGTTTTCAATACAACCGTGGTAATGTCACGGTCATTTTTATTTTTAATTATGGCAGATTTTTGGCTGGAATGAATAAGAAGGCTCCCTGTGCATGGAAAAACCAGAATGGATAGATTCATAGAATTACACAAAAATGCTTTGCATCAAAACTTAAAGGGTAAACTCCAAAATATGGAAAGGCAAAATCTAATTGAAATTTACTACTTTCACACCTTAATGTCAGCTACTTAATAATATAAAGGCACTTTAACATCTCATCTTTTTGATATATAATTGCTAAACCTGAGAAGTATGTTAAAACTCATTAAAATTCTTGAAACACTCTCATATCCTCAGGAACACTGGGGTGCTTCCTGGTCTCTGCCTTTGCTCTTCAGTGCTCTGTGAAGAGCCAGGAGTGGAGAAGCATACTTAGATAAATGTTCCTTTATTTCTATTTTTTCATTTATTTATATTTATTTTCTATATTCTTTGTTTACATTCCAAATGCTTTTCACTTTCCTGGTTCCCCCCTCCCCATAAGTCCCATAAGCTCTCTTCATCTGCCCATTCCCCAATCACTCCCCTCCCTGTCCTGGTAATCCCCTACAATGCTGGATCAAGTCTTTCCAGGACCAGGGACCTCTCCTTCCTTCTTCTTGGGAATCATTTTATATGTTAATTGTGTCTTGAGTATTCAGAGCTTCTGGGCTAATTAATATCCACTTATCAGCGACTGCATTCCATGTGTATTCTTTTGCAATTGGGTTACCTCACTTAGGAGGATATTTTTCAGTTCCAACCATTTGCCTAAAAATTTCATGAATTCATTGTTTTTAATAGCTGAGTAGTATTCCATTGTGTAAATATACCACATTTTCTGTATCCATTCCTTCATTGAGGGACATCTGGGTCCTTTCCAGCTTCTGGCTATTATAAATAAGACTGCTATGAACATAGTGGAGCATGTGTCCTTATTGCATGCTGGGGAATCCTCTGGGTATATGCCCAGGAGAGGTATAGCAGGGTCCTCCGGAAGTGTCATGCCCAGTTTTCTGAGGAATCACCAGACTGATTTCCAGAGTGGTTGTACCAGCTTGCAATCCCACCAGCAGTGGAGGAATGTTCCTCTTTCTCCATATCCTTGCCAACACCTGCTGTCACCAATGTTCTTAATTTTATTTTATTTGCACAAAATAAAAACAGAAAAACTACTACCCAACTCATTCTATGAAGCCACAATTACGCTGATACCAAAACCACACAAAGATCCAACAAAGAAAGAGAACTTCAGACCAATTTCACCAATGAATATAGGTGCAAAAATACTCAATGAATTTCTTGCCAACCGAATCCAAGAACACATCAAAATGATCATTCACCATGATCAAGTAGGCATCATCCCAGGGATGCAGGGATGGTTCAATATACGGAAATCCATCAGTGCAATCCACTGTATAAACAAACTCAGAGAACAAAAACCCATGGTCATTTCATTAGATGCTGAAAAGGCATTTGACAAAATTCAGCATCCTTTCACGTTAAAGGTCTTGGAAAGAACAGGAATTCAAGGCCCAAACCTAAACATAATAAAAGCAATATACAGCAAACCACTAGCCAACCTCAAACTCAATGGAGAGAAGCTTGAAGCAATCCCACTAAAATCAGGGACTAGACAAGCCTGCCCCCTTTCTCCATATCTTTTCACTATAGTACTTGAAGTTCTAGCTAGACCAATTAGACAACATAAGGAGGCCAAAGGGATACAAATTGGAAAGGAAGAAGTCAAACTATCACTATTTGCAGATGATATGATATTATACTAAGTGACCCAAAAACTCCATTAGATAAATGTTCTTAAAGACAGCATGAAGTTCTATACTTTGGGTAGTGGGATACAGGTATTAGTCCTTATTATATTGTGGTAGCATTTGACAGGCACGTTTTAGTCAAAAAGGGACCCTAACCACACAAATACAGCTGTTTGTCAGGAAAGCCCAACCACAGCATTAACTGACATCTACAGACAGACAGGCAGGCAGACAGACAGAGAGACACACCCATACACACACACACACACACACACACACACACACACACAGAAATGAAAACAAAAAAAATGCAGCTATTTTATTTTAAATAGTTAATCCATTTTGGAGAGATCAGAAATAGTGAATTCAAAAAACAATGTCTTATGATACTGCAAAAAACTCATGTCTTCTAGCTTATTGAGTTTGCAGCCATGTTGAACAATTTCTTTGGATTTAACTGATCTCATTTAGGAGCAGGACATATGCATGATCATTTTACTTCTTTAAAGAAAGTTTGTAAAATGGAGAAAAATTTGTTTCTAAGTTCACTGGGGTCCCTGTGTGCAAAATTCCACATTTTTACTGAGTTTTTTTTAATTGATATATTTTTATTTACATTTCAAATGATTTCCCCTTTTCTGGGTCCCCACTCCCCGAAAGTCCCATAAACCCTCTTCCCTCCCCCTGTTCCTCCATCTACCCCTTCCCACTTCCCTGTTCTGGAATTCCCCTATACTGTCTCACTGAGTCTTTCCAGAACCAGGGTCCACTCCTCCATTCTTTTTGGACATCATTTATTATGTGGATTATATCTTGGGTATTCAAAGATTCTAGGCTAATATCCACTTATCAGTGAGTGCATACCTTGATTGATCTTTTGAGACTGTGTTACTTCACTTAGTATGATGTTCTCCAGCTCCATCCATTTGTCTAAGAATTTCATGAATTCATTGTTTCTAATGGCTGAATAGTACTCCATTGTATAAATACACCACATTTTTTGTATCCATTCGTCCGTTGAGGGACACCTGGGTTCTTTCCAGCTTCTGGCTACTACAAATGTGGCTGCAATGAACATAGTGGAGCATGTGTCCTTATTGCATGCTGAAGAATACACTGGGTATATGCCCAGGAGTGGTATAGCAGGGTCCTCAGGAAGTGTCATGCCCAGTTTTCTGAGGAACCGCCAGACTGATTTCCAAAGTGGTTGCACCATCTTGCAATCCCACCAGCAGTGGAGGAGTGTTCCTCTTTCTCCACATCCTTGCCAACACCTGCTGTCTCCTGAGTTTTTGCCCTTAGCCATTCTGACTGATGTGAGGTGAAATCTCAGGGTTGTTTTGATTTGCATTTCCCTAATGATTAATGATGTTGAACATTTCTTAGGGTGTTTCTCAGCCCTCCGAAGTTCTTCATGTGAAAATTCTTTGTTTAGCTCTGTACCCCACTTTTTAACAGGGTTATTTGGTTCTCTGGGTTCTACCTTCTTGAGTTCTTTGTATATATTGGATATTAGCCCTCTGTTGGATTTAGAGTTGGTGAAGATCCTTTCCCAATCTGTTGGTTGACGTTTTGTTCTTTGGACAGTGTCCTTTGCCTTACAGAAACTTTGTAGTTTTTTTTTTTTTAATTTTTTTATTCGATATAATTTATTTACATTTCAAATGATTTCCCCTTTTCTAACCCCCACTCCCTGAAAGTCCTGTAAGCCCCCTTCTCTTCCCCTGTCCTCCCACCCACCCCTTCCCACTTCCCCGTTCTGGTTTTGCCGAATACTGCTTCACTGGGTCTTTCCAGAACCAGGGGCCACTCCTCCTTTCTTCTTGTACCTCATTTGATGTGTGGATTATGTTTTGGGTATTCCAGTTTTCTAGGTTAATATCCACTTATTAGTGAGTGCATACCATGATTCACCTTTGAGTCTGGGTTACCTCACTTAGTATGATGTTCTCTAGCTCCATCCATTTGCCTAAGAATTTCATGAATTCATTGTTTCTAATGGCTGAATAGTACTCCATTGTGTAGGTATACCACATTTTTTGCATCCACTCTTCTGTTGAGGGATACCTGGGTTCTTTCCAGCATCTGGCAATTATAAATATGGCTGCTATGAACATAGTAGAGCATGTATCCTTATTACATGGTGGGGAATCCTCTGGGTATATGCCCAGGAGTGGTATAGCAGGATCTTCTGGAAGTGAGGTGCCCAGGTTTCGGAGGAACCGCCAGACTGATTTCCAGAATGGTTGTACCAATTTGCAACCCCACCAGCAGTGGAGGAGTGTTCCTCTTTCTCCACACCCTCTCCAACACCAGCTGTCTCTTGAATTTTTAATCTTAGCCATTCTGACTGGTGTAAGATGAAATCTCAGGGTTGTTTTGATTTGCATTTCCCTAATGACTAATGAAGTTGAGCATTTTTTAAGATGCTTCTCCGCCATCCGAAGTTCTTCAGGTGAGAATTCTTTGTTTAACTCTGTACCCCATTTGTAATAGGGTTGTTCGGTTTTCTGGAGTCTAACTTCTTGATTCTTTATATATATTGGATATTAGCCCTCTATCTGATGTAGGATTGGTGAAGATCCTTTTCTTTGCTGGTTGCCGATTTGTCCTCTTGATGGTGTCCTTTGCCTTACAGAAACTTTGTAATTTTATGAGGTCCCATTTGTCAATTCTTGCTCAAAAGAGCAATTATCAAATTCATCTGGAACAACAAAAAACCCAGGATAGCTAAAACTATTCTCAGCAACAAAAAAAAGTCTGGGGGAATCAGTATCCCTGACCTCAAGCAATACTACAGAGCAATAGTGTTAAAAACTGCATTGTATTGGTACAGTGACAGGCAGGAGGATCAATGGAACAGGATTGAAGATCCAGAAATGAACCCACACACCTATGGCCACTTGATCCTCGACAAAGAGGCTGAAAACATCCAATGGAAAAAAGATAGCCTTTTCAACAAACGGTGCTGGTTCAACTGGAGGTCAGCATGCAGAAGAATGCTAATTGATCCATCCTTGTCTCCTTGTACTAAGCTCAAATCCAAATGGATCAAGGACCTCCACATAAAGCCAGACACTCTGAAGCTAATAGAAAAGAAACTGGGGAAGACCCTTGAGGACATCGGTACAGGGAGAAAGTTTCTGAACAGAACACCAATAGCGTATGCTCTAAGAGCAAGAAACTTGGTAGTTTTAAGAGGTCCCATTTTTACTGAGTTTTAATAAGTCGAGTATATCTTTACATCACTCCCCCCCCCTTTTTTTCAATCACCTACATAAAGGTCATGTTGTTTTATGTGCTATGTACCTAAGAGGTCATGTGTGACATTTTATACTCAGAGAATACTGAGCACACATACCCTATCAGACAGATGTAGACTTACTCTCTGAACCTGTATTTCCATGATGGCATCATAGTTAATTTTTTATAGAGAGTAGAGATCCTGTTGTTTTTAATTCTCCCCCAAGAAGGAATTTCTTCAACTTGCCCTACCTAGCTCTCATTTCCTTAAAAAGGGCCCTAAAGTATTTTATAATTAACTTTATTAGTTAGAGCCTACATTCAGTCTTAAAATAATTCTAATGAAAAGAAAACTTCTGTTAAAATAGTTTAACTAGTTTCAATTGACCATATTACTGGAAGGGAAAAATCCCTAACGGCTAAACCTTTTAAAACTAATCTGCCCTAACACATTTGAGAGTTGATGTGCCATTTGTGTTAGGTGTCAGCGTGCAAAGTATCTTCTTTCTCTTGTCATATATTCATGTTTTTTGTATCACATTTCTTTTAGGCTTTTGAAAATTAGATAACCTAATGATATTCCCAAGAGTTTCTTGAATAAGTTAAAAACACATTTTTTTTTTGGTGTGTGTTACAACTATCATAAAAAGAAGCAACAACAACAGCAACAACAACAACAAAAGTGAGAAGTATGTATATTTGCAGACATGGCAAGCTAAGAACACTTAGGCAGAAGGAATCATGAATTTTTCTTAAAAAAGGAAATGTGTTCTGTTGGGTTGACCAAGTTGAATATTGTTAGAAGCTAATCCCACAGGGGTTGGAATCTCATCCTCTCTTCTTACTACACAGTGAAAATAACAGTTATTAAGGGAAAAATCCCTAATGATTAAACCTTTTAAAGCTAATCTGCATTAACACATTTGAAAGCTGATATACTGTTTGTGTTAGGTGCCAGCATGTAAAGTGTATTCTTTCTTGTTTCATATATTTCATCTTATTGCTAGTATGTCTTTGTCTGTCAGATCATGACATCATATCAAGAATAATCAGTATGGCATCTGTGGATCATGGTATCCAGTGAAGCCACATGATGCATACCTTCAAAACACAATGATAATGACCATCGATGAAACGTTAGAAAGAAACTGTTTGCTAATTCATACAACACTTCACAGATTCCCTAGGAAGAGTATTTGATTTCTGTTTGAGGACTCTCTTCTTGACACTAAACTGAATATTCAGACAAAATATAAAACTCTTAAGATGTTAATATTTATATTCATGAGCTAATTATTCCATGCTGAGACTTTGTTAAGAACTCGAGAATCACAGTCTTATGAAGCTCCTGGCTATCCATGTTTTATAGAAGACAGTTTTTTTAATTCTCAAAAAAAGAGATGTGCTTTTATCTTCTTTCATGTCTCAAAAGCCACAGCTACAGGAACTCAAATATATCATAAATCCCAGGGAACTCTATTTCTTTATCATATGTTGAGTGGTGATAATTCAGACCTACTGTAGTGAAGACTACAATTATTATCTCAAAAAATGATCATGGCATGCCTCAAAGACCTTAATGGTGCCATCATTGTTATCTCATTCGGATCTAGACTTGTGCAAAACAGACCTATGAAGGCATTTAAACTCTAATGCAGTCATCAGCTGGTCCTAGGGGACATGACAGTGAAAGCCACAGAGGCACAGATGGCTTAGGAAGCTTACTCCAGGCCCCCTCCCCTCGAGGATTGCACTTTCTACTAAAAATAACAACATGGAGTCATAGGAAGGAGAGAGAGTCCCAGAGAGAGGAAGTTCATGGGGAGCTACTAAAGAAGTGCAAGAAAGACCTCATCTTTTTTAAAGCTTTTCCTGAGAGAGTCCCTGCTCTGCACTGTTAGTCTGTAGATGGTCAGAAACACTGATGGAAACCATCCCCACTGTGACTGAAGGAAAGGCTTTCAAAGGCCTAGAGAGAAACCCAAGTTCCAGCAGCACTCTGTAATTTCTCTCCTCCTAGAACATGCCTTTTATGAATCCCCATGAACAACACAACAAGCTCCTTTAAATACAGCAGCACAGAAGGGCAGCTTCTAAGTGGTTTACCCATCAAACATCTTTATGGTGTGAAAGGAGAAAGGGGGCTCTTCCAGGCCAATTAAGTCAGCACTTCAAATTGCAGTAGACCAGCTTAACAATTGCAGCCATGAGGGTGAGCAGTAGTAACAAAACAATCCTATAAATAAACCACTCAACTGTAGCATGTGCCACATTAGGAAATGCCCCATCTTCTTAATTTCTGGAATGGTGTGCTTTGAATTGTAATTATTCTGTGGCCTTTTGAACAATTTTGGGCATCAAGCACAATTTTGTTAGTCACTAAACATTTGAACACCTGTCAAAACACTGAAACTTTATCAAATAATGAAATTTGACAAAGATGAAAAACTGCAAAATTTTACTTTAAAAATACAAGCCCCAAGAGCTGGAGGAAACTCCTGAGGCCTAGAAGACTGTGGAATCATAAAAATGTATTTAAGTGCGGACTTGTGCATTCTGTCCAATTTCATAGTGACATCTACCAGAATTTTGTCATTGTTTGTACTTCAAAACAACTTCGTGGAGAAAGAAAACCATGAGTCTGCTCAGGAGAAAGTGTGGTGAACACAAGATCTCAGGGGAGAGGCTATTTTTTTTCCCATCAGAGGAATTGCAGGTTAGGGCAAAGAAAGAAATTAGTTTCCAGTAATGGCATGGTAACGTAATGGAGTCTACTGACAAGAGCATCTCATGTAAAATTAACTACAGTGTAGCTTTGTCATTTCTCTTTTCCTACAACGAGAAACCACACACATAGTTTTACAAATCTGGGTGAGGACATACCAGTCCCTGTTTGACTCCATTTAGCTGGTGTTCTTGACCATCAGATTTCTGAATTTCCTTTGGCAAAAGCACTTAATGAAAGGTTTCTTCAGGACAGAATTACAACTGATATCTGGTTGCTATCTGGTTTTCTTCTCTGTAGTGACATCTGGTCAATTAAAACCTTCCTACAGCCCAGAGCAGTGTCACAGCACTGGCTGAGTGTTCTTTGCTAGAATCAGCTGTGACTATCTAAATCTCAAGAATTAAAGGGAAATTTAGGATGGTCAAGAAAGAATGATGTCATCATGAGAATTTAGGGAGCTCGATTTGAAGACCAGCAACAAAGAAAAAACAAATCAAACTTAAACGCCTGAGATAAATTTTATTTGTGATAGATGTTTTTCTCTTTAAAATTTATTTCTAATGATTTTTATTTTGGGATAAGAGGAATATTCCAAAATCTGTTGAACTAGAAACATTGTGTTAAGTATAAACAATACTAATTCAGCAAAGCTAGTATTGTAGGCAGTTGTAGCCAAATTCCAAAATGTTTCTCTTCTTTGTTTTACAGGAATTAAGGTGAGGTGGAAAGAGATAGGAAAATATGTTTAATAAAGTCATTCAGGAGAGAAAGAATAAGACCAAGTTTCAAATGAAAATATAATAATTCATTTGGAAATTGACTAGTGAAAGAACTAAAAATCTATTAGCCATGGAGTTGCTATACCCTACAGGGGATCGTGAATCAGAGCTAACATGACATGGTCTGATATGACTGTGTAGTGATGTCTGCATTACACAATGCTCATTCAATATGTCCTCTGTACCTGGAACTGGTGTATGGCCAGTTTCACCTGCATGTGTGAACATGCATGCACATTTGTGCACATGCATGCAGAGGCAAGAGAACAAGCCTAGCCGTTGTTCCTCAGTGGCTTTCTACCTTAATTGTCTGATTTCATTGTCTTGGAGTTGACCTCAAGGAGGTAGACCAGCTAGTCTTAGAAATCTGTTTCTCAGCCTCTGCAGCTCTGGAGTTATAAATACACATCACGGTGTCCTGCATTCCTGAAATGGGTCCCGGGGATCGAACTCAGGCCCTCCTGCTTTTAAGGCAAGCATTTTATCATCTGGGATATCCCACCAGCCCTAGCTCTTTTATTCTTCTCATTGATGGCTCTTTTATGGAGACTAAAGGAGAGTGTGCATTGCAATTTTGTTCTACTTGAAAACAATGCATAGTAAACATTTTACATGCCACATTTATAGCAGGACTCTAAAAATATGTGTTAGCAGTTTAGGAAGTTCAGCTTTCACATAAAATGTGTTCAAATATATTCCTTAATGTTCTTAAAATTGAGTTCCTGTGAAGTTCAAGTTTATGTTAAGTTCCTTATATTAATGACAATCTGCATGTTTCTGCAGGTATTTTCTGACTCAAAGTGTCTGGAATGCTTTCATATAACGGTGCGTTTTGCTGGCTAAAGAAAAGGAGAAAATTTTAAAATCATACTCTTAATCATTTGCTGTTGTTTTTGTTGTCTGTCTGTTTGTTTTGTAATGCAATGAGATGAGCTTGGATGACTGACACTGTGTGCCAAAATCTGTATTTTGCACAGCTTGGCCACATCTATAGTGTGACAAGCCTAACTTTCTAGTTTTGCCTATGAATTGGTGTCCCAGATAATCATCACTAATGTTCAAACAGATTCTCTTTCAGACAGATATTTACTTGTCTATCCTGTTAATTAAGCCCTTCAGCTACAGCCACTCATCTATACTCGAGAGTGGGAATTATCTCAGTCAGAAGAGCATGACTTGTTCTTCTCAGAAGTGTCCAGTGTCTTCTTTCTTAGTTGTCCCCTGGAAGCTGACCTGGCCACCAACTCCACACTTCCTTTGCAAGCAAAACTCAAATGTAATTGTTGGCGTTTTATAGATGTTTTAATAAGGTATTCTCAAATGAATAAATGAAGTATCTGTGGCCCATATACTTTTATTCTGAAAAATCTTGAAACATCTTGAACTTTTGGTTGAAATGACTTTAATCATTTCTCCACAACGTTTTCAAGTATTATTTTTAAAAAGTGTGATTAAAAATGTATGATTTACAGGTGTTCTTTCCAAAGCAAAATTCACAAACAATATCTCATTTTCTTTACATTGACTCAGTTAACTTACTGATACATGTATACCATTCAATCAATATACATAAGATTATACTTTTATATATCATCTTATACCTTAATTTTGTTTAAAATGTATATATGAACTTGTTCTTTCCACAACTGAGTATTTCAGTGTGTAGCATAAACAAAACATTTTGAGCTATAGCTCTTTAATTAGAATACAAGGAGGAGATTAGATAAATTTGAATTTTGTAAATATAATAAAAATATGATAAGGTAAAACAAAATCTATTACCTTGAAGTTGGATTAAACAAACAAACAAACAAACAAGGAAAAGAGTGCAAGAGAAGGCACAGGAATCAGAGACCAACTCATTGGCACAGTCAGGAATTCCATAATTTGACTAAACTGGAAGCTATAATATATCTTCACAGGACCTGCCCCAGATGGCTGCAAGCCTTGTGTGTACTGCTTCAGTCCATGCGTTTATGTGAGACTTGCTCATGTTGATTTAGAAGGCCTTGTTTTCCTTGCTGTCCTCCAACTCCTCTGGCTCCTACATGCTTTCTGTCTGCTCTTTGGCATTGTGATCAATCGGAACTTTGTAAAATCTCATACCTCTCACTGTTCAAGAGGTTGTGTTTTTTCTTGCTATTTATGCAATTTTAAGGTTATGTGCAAAAAGCCGCATTAAAGTTGAGAAAGGACAAAACAGTCCTTTTTCAAATTTGACTCCAGAAAATAAGGTTCCACTTCATGTTTTCTAGACTATACCTCTTCTGTCAATTGGTGCAGTGCTGTGCTAAAGTGAGGCTTTTCCCAGAGATTTTGGAATTGTTGATGATGGAAGGAGAGGCCACATTAGAGTAACATGCATAGACCCCACAAGGCATGTCAGTCCTCATTTTCTGAGCAATTGCTTCAAGAAAGACACGTACTTCAAATAAAAATATCAAATAAAAATTTATGATCATTGAAATGCCACATTTCTCTTTGGAAATGGTTTTTTAGTGTTTGAAAACTCTATAGAAAATATAAAATAGAAAAATATTTTTCTCCAAGTTTCTGAACAAAGAGTAAATTAAGATTCATAAACAAATTGTTGTTTAATACATGTAGTTATTCATTTTTCTAAGCCCTAGATGAAACTGGTGTGTTCCCTTCCTACCTCCTTCCATCTCTTCTCTGTAGCCAAGGGTTGCGGAAGTCAAATATCCTGGTGGGCCAAGATTACAGGTATGAGGCTCCATCTCTAGTCTTCTACTTCACTGTGTACATCATCCATTAGGTTCTTACCTTTGAGCCTCTGGAAGTAACTTCGTATTCCTGTTCCTAGTAGTCCATCACAGTATCTCTGTGAGTCTTATGGTATCCACAAATTGTCTCTGGCCTAAAGCAGTGCTAATGTCCTGTTTTAAAGCTGGAATTTTCTTTCTGAGGCTGCTCTCTAAAATCCCTTGCTCCCTGCTGAGTGTCCACTAGCTTCATGTTATGGTTTCCTTTATAGCCCACCCCTTGTATATATGTATGTATGTGTATGTGTATATGTATATATATTTACTTTAGAGTTTGTCTAAATAAATAAGCCACTATTACAGCAAACAAGTATCTAAAATAGAACTTCTTCCTTATATTTTCCCTGACTTCCAATTTGGTCTAAGCCTGTCTTATTTTGCCTACATCATAATAATAGTCTCACAATTGGATTGTTTTAATTGTCCCTGTACAAACTACAATCCATTTTCAATTGCCTGGCTATGATAGCTAATCTTCCTTGTCAATTTGAGTGGATTTAGAAACTCCATGGAAACTAACCTCTGGGCATGTCTATGACGGAGTTTCTTGGCTGGGTTAATGGAAGTGGAAAGTGTCACCAAAAGGATAGCCAGTTTCATTCCATTGGCTGGGTCCGACAGTGAATAAAAAGCAAAAAAAAATTAGCCTGCATTGTAGTAGTCTTCTCTCCATGCTGTCTGATGGAGGATGCACTGTGAGCAGATACTCTGGCTCCTGCCACCATGCTTCCCACATTGTTGGGCTATATCCTGGAACTCTGTTCCAAAATGATCCTTTATGTTCTTAAATTGTTTTTGTCAAGTATTTAGCCACCATGAAAAGAAAAGTAACTAGCACAATAGCACAAACGCAAGACATTGCTAATTTTCTGCTCACTGTAGTTCACAGGTTCATGTTCTACTGGAAGCCAATGACAAAATCTAGAACTACAATAAAAGCTCCATTTCTTTGATTCTCAGAACACATCCCTTCCTCCACACCTTGGTACTTGCTATTGTCTGTGGCTGAACCACTCTTTCTCCAGTTGTCCACTTACCCCTTCACAGCTTTAAGGTATGTTCTTGGATACAAGCTTGATATTTCTGGCATGTGGCCTGTACATTCACCACCATCTACCAAGCTGTGCAGTTCTTAAACCCTTTGAATTCTGCATTCTTCTTTGCGACACTTCTGGACCACTGTTTGTGTTTTTATTTAGTTTACGTCTCCCTCCTTTAATGTCAGTGGTTAAAGAGTGCGAATTTAGCCTTTGTATTCAACTGTTCTGTTTTCAGTGTCTGGATTAACAGCTGTTTTGTAATAAATAGCCATTGGAAAGTTGTTTGCAGGATAAATCATTCAATATAGACAACAAGAAAGAGTGATAATTACCATAATATCTGAGAAGCACATACTTCTATAAAAATGATTTCAAATATCAGCTTTTAAAAGCAATCTGACAAAGGTCACCTAAACACTGTGGTAAAAATGACATAAAAATAAGCCAATAGTCACGGTGACGGTGACTATTATCTAGTACTGTGCAGCATTTTCTCAGTTCTTTTCCTTTCAGAAATAGATGTGTATTCAGTGATGATGAGCACTGAAGACCTTTCCTTTCAAAAATAATTTTCACAGTTTACACTTGTGAGCAATGTGCATAGAGCCCTCAACCTGAAGTCTGACAAAGTACCATGAAGCAGCAACGAACCAGCATTTGACCGCTTCTGATGGTAATTAAAGAAGAGGATAATGATTACCTTAAATAAAAAAACCTCTTTTCAGTCTGCATTTGCTTTCAGGCGAATTTGCTGCCTGTTTTTAATTTCTTCATCCATTTTGTATGGTATTTCTCTTTTAGAATTTTCACTTGGATATACATGACATCTAGTTTTTACTAGAAGTTCATCATGCAGTTCAAGACAATTTATTTACTTTTCTCACTTTTTAATTTTAATTTTGTTTCTTTTACATCCTGACCATAATTTTTCCCTCCCTGTTCTTTGCCAGTTTCTCCCTGTCTCTTCTCTCTCCTCTCTTCCTCTTCCATTTTTCTTTAGAAAAAGTCCTGCCAGGATAGATATCCACCAACCGTGGCATATCAAGCTGGAATAAAAATAGGCATCTCTGTTTCTGCTAAGGTCAAACAAGGCAAACTACCAGGAGGAAAGGGTCCCAAAGGTAGGTAACAGAGTCAGAAACAGCTCCTGCGCCCACTGTTAGGAGTCACCACAAAGATTAAGCCACACAACTATAACATATGTGCAAAGAGCATAGGTCAGTCCCCTGTAGTCGTTAAATGTCTCCCAACAAAAACAACAGCAGCAACAAAAACACCCAGGGCCCAGAGAGTTTTAGCACAGAATTCTACCAGACTTTCAAAGAAGAGCTAATACAAATTCTCCTCAAAGCATTCTCTAAAATAGAAATAGAAGGAACATTGCCAAGCTCATTCTATGAGGCCACGCTGATATATAACCACACAAAGACTTAACAAAGAGAATTTCAGACCAACTCCATTTGTGAATATTGATGGAAAATATTCAATAAAATACTCATAAATACAATCCTAGAATACATAAAAAAAGATCATGTACCATGTATGTTTTATCCCTACTTAATGGGAGATGTCTTATCATATGAAACTCTGTCAATGTAATTCATAATATAAAAACTAAAACAAAAAATGTGATCATCTCATTAGATGCTGAAAAAGTCTTTGATAAGATCTAACACCCCTTTAATAATGTATAATAAAAGAACTTATTGATAAAATTCTTGGAGAGATCAGGGATACAAGGCACATACATAAACACAATAAAAGCAATATACAGCAAGCCAATAGTAAACATCAAGTTATATGGAGGAAACATAAAGCAATTCCATTAAAATCAGGCACAAGATAAGGCTGTCTACTCTTTTTATATCTATCCAATATAGTAATTGAAATTTTAGCTAGAGAAATAAGCAAACTAAAAGATATCAAGGGGATACAAATGGGAAAGGAAGAAGTCAACCTAACACTATTCATAAGTTATATGATAGTATACAGAAATGAGCCCCAAAATTCTATTCCTACAGCTGATAAATAACTTCAGCACAGAGGCTGTGTACAAAATAAATCCAAAAATCAATTGCTCTCCTATATAAAAACAATAAACAGGCTGAAAAGGAAATCATGGAAATAACATCTTTCATAATAGCCACAAAATATATAAATATCTTGGTGTTACACTAACCAAGCAAGTGAATCATCTGTATGACAAGAACTTCAATTCTCTGAAGAAAAAATTGAAGAACATATCAGAAGATGAAAATATTTCCTATGTTCATAGGTTGGTGTGATTAAAATAGTAAAAATGGTTGTCTTACCAAAAACAGTTTACAGATTCAATGCAATTCATACAAATTCACAATATTTCAACACAATTCTTTACATACCTTTAAAGAACAACACTCAAAATTATATGGAAATACAAAAATCCCCAGGATAACTAAAACAATCATATATAATAAAAGAACTTATGAATGTATCATCATCCCTGCTTTGCAATGATACCTCAGAGCAATACTAATAAAAACTGCATTGTAATTGACATAAAAGAAACAGGTTGATGAATGGAATAAAATTGAAGACCGAGAGGTAAACCCACATACCTATGGACATCTGGTTTTTATAAAGAAGCTAGAAATATAGTATCTTCAACAAATTGTGCTGGTCTAACTGGATATCAGCATGTATGCGAATACAAATAGATCCATATCTATCACCCTGCATAAAACTGAAGTTCAAGAGGATCAAAGACCTCACTATTCACAGGACCTGATAGAATATAAAGTGGGGGATAGCCTTGAAAACATTCACACAGGAGACTGCTTCCTGAAAAGAAAGAGTACCAACAGCTCAGGCACTATGATGAACAATTAATAAATGGGATCTCATGAAACTGAAAAGCTTCTATGGCAGCCTATAGAATGGGAAACTACTTTTCGCCAACTCTACATTTGACTAAGGTATGTCATCCAAAATATATAAACTTAAGAATGTAGATATCAGCAAACCAAATAACATAATTAAAAATGGTACACGGATCAAAACAGGATTCTCAAAAGAGGAAACTCTAATGACAGAAAAGCACTTAAAGAAATATTTGACATTCTTAGTCATGAGAGAAATGCAACAAAATCTAAGTGACAGCTCATGCTGGCAAGAATGAGGAGCAAAGGGGACACTTCCCCATTGCTTGTGCCACTTTGAAAATCAATTTGGTGACCCCATGCCCAGTCCAATAGTTGGTTACTAGCATCTGCCTCTGTAAGGCATTTGTAAGGTTCTGGCAGGGCCCCTCCGGAGACAGCCATGGCATACTCCTTTTGGTATGCACTTGTCATCCATAAAAGTGTTGGGGTTTGGTGACTGTTTATAGGATCATTCCCCAGTGGAGGAGCTGGAGAATGATCCAGAGGAGCTGAAGGGGTTTACAGACCCATGGGAACAACAATGATTTTGGCCACCCAGATGCAGCAAGACTCCCAGGGACTGAACCATCAACCAAGGGCCACATATGGTTCCAGCCAAAAATGTGGCAGAGAAAGTCCTTGTTGGGCAACCGTAGGAGGAGTGGTCCTTGGTCAGGTAAAGGCTCAATAGAGGCCCCAACAAAGGGAAACTGAAGGGTGGAGGTGGGAGTGTGTTGGGTAGAGGGGCATATACGTGGAGGCAGGGGTTGGGAGGAGGGGGAGGGGTTGGGGGGTCTTAGGAGAGGGGGGATATTGGGAAAGGTTTTACTATCGGAAATGCAAATGAAGATGATATTCAATTTGGTGATTTCTCAACACATTGGGAATAGATCTATCTCAAGATCCAGCTATGCCACTTCTGGGCATATAGCAAAAGGATGCTGTACCATACCATAAGTACACTTATTCAACTATGTTTATATCCAGAAACTTAAAATAACCTAGATTCCCTTCAACCAAAGAATGGATAAAGATAAAGAATGTGGTGCATTTAGACAATGGACTATTTATTACTCAGCCATTAAAAACAATGATATCATGAAATTTTGAGGCAATGGATGAAACTAGAAAATATCATCTTGAATGAGTTACCCCAGACCCAGATCATCAAACATGCCATCTACTCATTTATAAGCAGATATTAGTCATAAAATACAGGGTAACCATGCCTCAGACACAGAGAAGCTAAGTAACAAGGAGGGTCTAAGATGGAATGTTTGAATCTCAGTGAAAAGGAGAAATAGATTAGACATTTGAGGTAATGGATGGAGTAGGCTGTGTGGGAGAGGGTGTAGGGATAGGAACAGGAGGGATGAGGTAGGGTGAGGACAGATGAAGAGAGTACTGGGAGAGACAACTGGATTGTGGGGTGGGGGCATCTCTAGGATGAGCTAGAAACCTGGGCAATGGAAATTCTCAGGAATCTATGAGGGTAAACCTGGCCAAGACTCCTATCGATAGGAAAAGCAGAACCTGAACTGGCCATCTTCTGTGATCAGGCATGACTTCCAGTAGAGGGATTGGGACACCAACCCTGAGAGTAAACCTTTCAAACTTTAATTTGTCCTTCCTGTATGATATGCTGGGGTAAAGGTGACACAGAAATAATGGGAGTAACCAACCAATGACTGGTTCAGCTTGATACCCATGCCATTAGAAGATCTTCATATCTGACACTGAATAGAAGGCCAGGACCAGAGGCTGGATAGCCAAAAGACTCCTAATAGAACCAAACATGAATACCAAAGAAACAAAATAGTCAAAGAAATGATTCCGAATGATATTCTGTTATTCTACACATTAGCATAAAATGCAATTGTCAATAGAAGTGACAGAACCAGATACAGAGACCCATAGCCAAACATAAGACAGAGCTTTGGAATCCTGCAGAAGAGGAAGAGGAAGGATTGCAGGAGCCAAAAGGGTCAAGGACCACACAAGAAAACCTACAGGATCAACCAAGCAGAGTCCACTTGGGTCCATAGAGCCTGGATCTCACTCTATTTCTAACTTCAAAGATTGAATTTATGTTAATGAAAACATTGGTTTGATGCCATATAAATCACTTTGATTTCCTTGGGAAGGTCACATTAATTTTTACCCGTTTCTGAAACATATAATATGTCAATATTGTTTCTACTAATAAAAACAGGAACTATGGTAATGGGAAACTGTTCCATACATCTGTTGCACACTCTCATGACATCATGCTCAATATGCTTTTATGGCTGCGTAGTAGGACTGCCTACCTCTTTCCTTCTGAGAAGACTCTAGTAAACATTGCCTGTTCTATAGGAGAGGAAGCAAATCGTCATCATACATCGAAAGGACAAGGTCTCTCTGAGTGAGAATAGACTTTTCCAATATCTTTTTTATATTATTTCTAGATTTAAATTATAATATTAAGAATAATCAGAGAATGCAACATTTCTCAGTAGCCAAGAGGTAAAATGTCCTGCTAAACCTGCTTTTGACAATTTATAGTCTAGTTTGAAAGGCTTACTAAGTAGACACTGAGGTTTTAATGCCATGGTTCTTTATCCTTTCTTCTTTTATGCTTCCCACTTCCTCTCTCCTGACTTTCTTTCTCCTCCCCCGTCTCTCTGCTTCTCCTGCTCTGTTTATTCCTCTCCTTAATTTTCCTGTCTTGTTTTCCTCCTGCTTTCTGCAATTCCTAACTTCGTTATTTTAACGGCTATGCTCCCCTTGTATACAGTACAATACTGCTTTATCACTAAGCAAGCAGATGGTATCCTATTGTCTTAGTGTTCATCGCTGTGAAGAGGCACCATGACCAAGACAGATATTATAAAAGATATGTAATTGGAGCTTGCTTAGAGTTTTAGAGGTTTAGTACATTTCTTTCATGGAAGATAGCATGGCAGCCTCCAGGCAGATTTTGTGCTAGTGCAAAAATTGAGAGTTCTGCATCCGTTTTTACAAAGTTCTTTTTACATACCAGAAGTCATAAGGTCAACACTCTCTTATTCTATATAGCATTGGGCTCTTCTTTTATCTATTTGTCTGCTTGAGCACAGAACTTAGCTCCATTATGTTTCCTTGTGTCCCCTTTGTCGCCAATAGTACATTTTGTATTTTTTTCTTGCACAGCTTGCTACTTTTCATTATAGATCTGCATAATACTGGCCACTGAATTAGCTGTACTATCTGTGTGACATGTCACAGTCATGTTTGTATGTTTTAAAATCTCCTCTGTCAATGCCATTAATCCAAAACACTTCAATTTAGCTTCAGACAGACTTTTTGGAGAAGGGCCAAACCCAGCTACGTTCTTCACCAAAATATCACAAGAACCATCTCTATGCCAGCATCCCATTCTGGCTCTGCAGCACTGCACTTGTGGGTACAATAAACACAGAGCTGAAGGTTAAAATGCAAAAGGATTTAAAATTTCTGTTAAAAATGATTAACTTAGGACATTTATACATTTTTATATTAACAAATCCCTTGCTAGTGTCAAAATGTAAGACAGATAAAAAACTTAGAGATCAAAGGTAAAATATAAATCCAACAGGACAACTCAAAGAAGAATAAAAACTGCATTACAATGATAACTCCAATTTAGGATGCTCAAATTAATGATTGTTTGAAAGGTGTTTAAAATAAATTGCTATAATTATCTTGGAATCATGTCAGCATAATTGTTTTTGCTTGCTAAGTGTGCCGTGTTTGTATGAGATTTTTCTTTTACTATTTTCTTGTTTTGATTGTACAAGAGAATAAATCAAAGCATGCAGAATGCTTCACATAGGTTGACCTTGAACAATTCTGTGACGTATTTCACATATTCTCTATGCAGAACCTGTGGCCCCTTGTATGCTTAGGCGAAGTCACTTGTCAATGCAGTCTTCATTTCATTCTAATAGTATGACCTCCTAGAGAGGTCATACAACTCATCTGGATTTATTGAGTGTGGTACATTTCTTAGGCTAAGAACAAAGAATGACATGTAAGTATTTGATTGATACTATACTATACTATACTATATTATACTATACTATGCCACAGGTTATGCCATAAAAAGGGATACATTCACTGGAATATCAATGGACATGAGCGTACAGAAGGATCCTGAAGCTAAGAAATGTGTCTAGGCCCATAGAAGGAGAAGAGCATCCTGTAATGTCAAGCAATAGTACATTCTGCCAGGAAGAAAATAAAAGAAAGACAATCCACAAAGAGATTGCACAGTTGCTAATTGAATTTTATGTATTACATACATACTTAATTTTTTTTTATAGTTTTGGTATTTTCTTTTTTTTATTATTCAATATAATTTATTTACATTTCAAATGATTTCCCCTTTTCTAGCCCCCCACTCCCCGAAAGTCCCGCAAGCCCCTTCTCTTTTCTCTTCCCCTGTCCTCCCACCCACCCCTTCCCACTTCCCCGTTCTGGTTTTGCTGAATACTGTTTCACTGAGTCTTTCCAGAACCAGGGGCCACTCCTCCTTTCTTCTTGTACCTCATTTGATGTGTGGATTATGTTTTGGGTATTCCAGTTTTCTAGGTTAATATCCACTTAGGCAAATGGATGGAGCTAGAGAATATCATACTAAGTGAGGTAACCCAGACTCAAAAGGTGAATCATGGTATGCACTCACTAATAAGTGGATACTTACTTAATTTTGTCGCATTAGTTAAACCACACTGGGAGAAATCACTGTTCTTTACTTATATTTACTTATAAAATATGCATGCATAATACATTATTTGAAAAGAAGAAATCATTTTCTCAGCACAGAAAAATCTGTCCTTATGTATAAATTCACATATTTATAAAATGTTCACAGTGATCACATGATATACATACCTAGGTAGTAGATTCAAATGACATAATCTTTTTTATAGATTTCAAATATTTATTCATAATTATATTGTGCTAAACAATCCCAATTTAAAAATATATAACTCACTAAATACAGTTAATGTGGCCCATGTGTGGATGGGTATGGAGCCTATCTTTGGAACATGGAAATTCTATTAGTGGCCACATTATCATAATTTCTATTCTGTTAAACTATCATTTATCCTCTTGTCTGCTAACCTAGACCTAGTCCTGGAAGCTTCTAGCCTCCATACAATCTTATCTACCCCCAGAATGTTTTCAACCTCTGAAACTTGCTACTTATGAGTAAGCATAAGTAAACTTGTGCTTTCTGAACTAGGCTGACTGTTTCAAGTCAGCTGTTCTGGCTTAAACTCCTCTCCAAACTGACTAATCCAATCTGGATTCTCTCAGTTTCTCCTGAATGGCTCTGCTTGGCTTCATACCAACTTTGGCAACATGTTCCAGCCTTCTGACCCCTTCTTGTTCTCTGGCTCTTTCTGTCTCCATCTGTGTTTGGCTTGTTCTCTCTCTGCAACGTGTCTCTCTGTAACAGTCCCAGTGAAACTGCCTGCTTCCTCTTTGCCCCTCTCCCTCTCCCTCTGGGCTGCTCTCTTAACTATCTTCCCTTCCCTCTTGCTTTTCTTGGGCACATCGATTCTGTCAGTCTTTCATCATTTTGTCTTCCACTCGATTGGACATCACTTTCAAACATGGGTGATTCCGTCTATAAACTAACGTAACCTTCATTGTTTGGGATTAAAGTTGTGTACTAAACACATGTCTGTATTCCAGTGGGAGGGATTAAAGGTATGTGCAAAGGGTAAGCCACACCACAAATAGAAACAAGTCTTTTTTTTTTTCAGTAAACAGCATAACCTTGGGGTTCACAGTGAAATCAAATATCCTGCAACACCCTTCATACTGGATGGGGCCCGGATATACTGAACCACACCTATGCTTGAATTTGGACTGGCTTGGTCTTGTTGCAGTCCTGTACCAGTACCCACAGCTGCTATAAATTCATGGCTGTTAATGATGTCATATCCAGATCAAGAGAATTTCACAGCAGTCTTGTCATCCCTTGACTATTAAATTCTTTTTAGCTCCTTAAGACTTCCCTAAACCTTGGTCTGTGTGTAGGGGGACAAAGAAAGGTTCATACAGGTGGTTATCTTAGGGATGAGAACTTGGCATTCTGACCAGTTATGTATCCCATTTTCTGCAATCCACTGGAAAAAAGAAGCTTCTTTGACCAAGTCTGAGTATAGATCAGATCTATGGATAAAACATTTAGACAATAATTAGTAAGCATACTTGTTTAGTAAAACAGATGAAAAGTTCTACCCTAGGGCCTACTTTCCAAGATATGTGCTATGATAAAGTTTAGCATACCAGACACAGAATCCTTCCTGTGGAACAGGCATTAAATCTAATCAGAAAGTGGTCAGTTACCCCATAACATTAATGTCACTATTGCACTAGAGAACATACCTTCCCTGATATGTCTGTATTGCATCATGCAGGGTCTTGCCCTGTCTGATTACATATAAGGCAGAAAATGCCACACTTGTGTGGGACTTTGGTTTATTTTGATATAATGATTCACTTTCACAGTGGCATCTTTTCATGTGAGTTTTCATGCAAGGTTGATTTCTTTTCCTTTCAATTCAGTATACTTCAAACTTCAAGGCACCATATTATATCACTTCAATTCCATTTGGTTTCTTCTCTATTAAGTCATTTCTGATTCCATGTCTTAATAGACAACTAAAGACTCTTAATATCAGAAGCACATAGATTTTTCAATTGAAATAAAATCTGCTGAATCATTTATCCCTAAATTTTCTATATATGCAGACTACTACATTTCTATAAGCCTTGGTTAAAAATTGAGCAAAGAGAGCCTATATATCTCATGATGTTAATATGAACATTCAATAAAATATAATCTGTACAACTACCTAATAAGCATCCAAGAAGCAAATTTGTTGCTACCATATAGTATTTATTTAATATTTTTTAATCAATTTAACAAAAGTGCATCATGATGAGCATGTTGTATCAAAGATAATCTCATCTATCATGGTAACCATGAAGAAACCTTGCATGCATGTAGTATGAGTAGCAAAGATAAACTTCTATCAATTGATTTATTGCCTTTTTTAATAATAAAGTTCATAAAACAAAAGAACACACACAAATAGAAGAATGTCTTCTTTTTTTTTTTATTGATAAAAACAGCTATCTGGGATCCCATGGCCATTTTAAATAACAATATATTTAAATGCTAATTTTAAACTAAATTTAGTCATGAAATAGATAATTTGTGAAAGATTAACATTTATATTTCAGTATTTTTCTCATGGACTAAAATTCATTTAGATGTGGGATTTGTGCTCATATTGTCCTATGTGGCTAAACCAAAGTTTGGAGAGCTTGGAATTTGATGCTTTTTTTCCTGGAAAAGAAAATCTAACTAATAAAAAGACTTATTTGGAACTTATCTTTCCTGGATTAGGAGGTCATAGACCAAAAGGGCAGAGGACTCTAAATCACTAAGTCTTGGCTATTCAACTGAGATCATCAAATATTTATTGAGTTTTTGCTATTTGTAGATCCTTGAGCTATGAGGCATGGGGAATTTAAATCCAAGCAAAACTCAGTCCTTAATATCAAGGAGCATATTACAGAAGAGATGTGTTATCAGATCTCACTTTGTCAGGCAGAGAGCTAGGGAACAAGAGCTTCAGGAGGGACCCTGAGAGAATATTTCAAGTGTTCAGCAGGTTAAGATGGAATCTAAATACATTCTGTCTCATGCATAGAACATAGCGAGGGCAGCATGGATCATTTGACACAAGTGGGAAGTTGCACAAGCAATGAAAAAAGAGGAATTAAATGGTGATAGGAAATTAACAATGAGAATTGGACAGTATCCTGGGAATGTGTATCAAAGTGGGGGTGAGGGTGTGTGTGTGTGTGTGTGATCACAGAATCCATGTTGATGGCCAATTTTCTCCTCAGAAGTTCTCCCAAATACCAGAGATACAATAAACAATGGACAGGAGAGTAAAGGTCTGTTCAGGGGCTTCCTGGAAAACAGAGAATAACTTCTGGAATTTTGATAAAACAAAGACTAAAATGCTGGATTAAAAAAGATATGGATGTTGTATTACACATTTGGTTGAAGACATTGCATAGAGGACAAAGGTTAAAGTAGAGACATTCTAGATATAGACACAAAATATATTTTAAGAACTTTATGTAACATAGAGAGGATTAATGAATTGTACCATTGGAAATTGAAAAGTACATAATGCAATTTGAGACAGCCTAGTGGTAGAACACTTGCATGAGCTCAAAGACGTCCTGGACTTGATTCCCAGACTATAAAAGTAAACAATATACAGAAGAAAGAATAATGGGACTAAGACTAATGTACTAAATGACTTATAGGAGAAATTGCTAAGAAAGCGGGTCAACAAAATGGACAGCACCAAGCTTTGGGAACTAGTAGCTGAATTTGGTTTAGAAATTTAGAAGAGCAAAGTCTATCAATATAGAATCCAGGGACTTGTAAAAATATCTCTCAGACCTTTAGATAACTTATGATATGTAATAAATAATTTTAAAACATGGAATGAGGAAAAGCAATTGCTACAGAATGATTTATTTTGGATGTTGACATGATCTTGAAAACACACACATACCTAAATGCACATGCAAACTTAAGATGGTAGAAGGAAGCAAGAACTTAATAGAGCTATGGAAAAAAATAGAAAATTGTTCAATTTTCTTTTGAGACATGTTTGAAAAATAGAATCAAAGTTCCCTTGCCTCAGTTTCTCAAATGCTGGGATTACAGGTGTGTACTACCACACTCAGCTAAAAATGAAAAATATAGAGATAAAAGTGATTGTATATAAAGTAGAACCAGCTTGGGTTGGGTTAAAATGAAGGGCAATTAATATTGTTTAAAAATTAAAGATAAGTGCATATAGGAAAAGTTAATAGAAAGTCTTGAAAATGAGTCAGAAAAAGATTGGAACATGAACATAAAGTTTATCAGAAACTTGATACCATCAGTTGATAAAATGACAGACACATGGAATTAGAGTCATATGAAAAGAAGATAAAGGAGAGATGCTCAACAAACATTTCAGCACACAATGGATTCGGAGTGTCCAGATTCACAATAATTACAGACTTACAGACTCTGGGATGTCAAAACACAAAGTGGGGTAACCATTAAACACACATTCAAGTATATCTTAGTGAACTACCAGAGAACCAGCAATACAGAACCACAAAGAAAATGGGTAAAAGGTATATTTCTATGATTGCCATTCAATGTAATGTTTTCCAAGTTCATCCATATTGTCACAGCTATCAAGATGTCCTTTAAATAGTTATTAGCAAGACTGGATACTATGTAGTACTTCATGCTTGCCCAGTCATATTAATCAGAATTCATAACTATGCTATGATGAATATCTAGGGTAGTATTAAAGAAAAACCTTTTCAAATGGACACATGAATTCAGAGGCTTGACTCTATGGTCAGCTTAGTCCAGGGCTGAGGGATGCTCTGTGGGATACCATCATTGCAGGGTGTAGAACAAAGCTCATCACCTTGTGTTCCCCAGGAGAAGGGAAGAGAATGCAGGATGGTGTCAAGGCAGAAAACAATCACATTATGTGCAACCTCCAGAAAGGCACTTTTTTTAAAAAAAGAATTTCTTTCTTTCTTCCTTTGTTTCTTTGTTTCTTTCTTTGTTTCTTTCTTTGTTTCTTTCTTTCTTTCTTTCTTTCTTTCTTTCTTTCTTTCTTTCTTTCTTTCTTTCTTTCTTTCTTTCTCCCTTTCTCCCGGTCTTTCTTTTCTTTTCTTTTCTTTTCTTTTCTTTTCTTTTCTTTTCTTTTCTTTTCTTTTCTTTTCTTTTCTTTTCTTTTCTTTTCTTTCTTTCTTTCTTTCTTTCTTTCTTTCTTTCTTTCTTTCTTTCTTTCTTTCTTTCTTTCTTTCTTTCTTTCTGGATATATTATTTACATTTCAAATGTTTTACCCTTTCCGGGTATCCGTTTTGGAAACCCCTATCCCATCCCCCTCCCCTTGCCTCTATAAGGGTGCTACCCCACCCACCCACCCACCCACTCACCCACTCGATTCTTCTTTTCCTGGCATTCTCCTACACTAGGGCACTGAACACTCTTAGGCCCAAGGGCCTCTCTTCTCACTGATGTCCAACAAGGCCATCCTCTGCCACATATGCAGCAGGAAACATGGGTCCCCCCATGTGTATTCTTTGGTTGGTGGTCCAGTCCATGGGAGATCTGGGGGCTTCTGGCCAGCTGGCACTGCTGTTCCCTCCATAGGGCTGCAAATCCCCTTAGCTCCTTCAGTCTCTTTTCCAATCCTCCACTGGGGACCCCATGCTCAGTCCAATTGTTGGCTGTGAGTATCTACCTCTATATTTGTCAGGCTCTGGCAGAGCCTCTCAGGAGACAGCCATATAAGGCTCCTGAATCAGCAAGCACTTCTAGGCACCCACAATAGCATCTGGGTTTGGTGGCTATATATAGGATGTAGGGTAGTCTCTAGATGGCCTTTCCTTCTGTTTCTGCTCCACACTTTATCTCCAGATTTCCTCCTGGGAGTATTTTGTTTACCCTTCTAAGAAGTGCTGAAGCATCCACATTTTGGTCTTCCTTCTTCTTGAGCTTCATATGGTTTGTGAATTGATTCTTGGGTATTCTGAACTTTTGGGTTAATATCCACTTAGAGAAACAAATAACCCTATTAAAAATGGGGAACAGTGCTAAACAGAGAGTTCTCAACTGAGGAAACTCGAATGGCCAAGAAGCACCTAAAGAAATGTTCAACATCCTTAGTCATCAGGGAAATGCAAATCAAAACAACCCTGAGATTCCACCTCACACCAGTCAGAATGGCTAAGATCAAACATTCAGGTGACAGCAAATGATGGCGAAGATGTGGAGAAAGAAGAATACTCCTCCACTGCTGGTGGGATTACATGCTGGTACAACCACTCTGGAAATCAGTCTGGTGGTTCCTCAGAAAATTGGACATAGGACTACCTGAGGACCCAGCTATACCACTCCTGGACGTATACCCAGAAGATGCTCCTACATGTAATAAGGACACATGTTCCACTGTGTTCATGGCAGCCTTATTTATAATAGCCAGAAGCTGGAAAGAACACAGACATCCCTCAACAGAGGAATGGATACAGAAAATGTGGTACATTTACACAGTGGAATACTACTCAGCTATTAAAAACAATGACTTCATGAAATTCACAGGCAAATGGATGGAACTTGAAAATATCATCCTGTGTGAGGTAACTCAGTCACAAGATGTGTACTCATTGTTAAGCAGATAGGCACTTCTTGCTCTTTCTTACACCTGCCTCACTGAGTAGCATCAGAAGCTGGGTAACCAGCCTGAGACAAAAGAGTCTGTGATGGGCATTCCATAGTTAAACCATAACAACCATTGACAGACATTAAAAAAAGTTTTGCTATAGTGAACCCAATGAATTTTCAAATATAAATATATTTTTTCATCACTCTACCCTAAATTATTGTTTTTAAATGAAATTAATTTTGATAAAAAATGTTTGCTAGTAAAAACAATTTGTCACGATAGTTAGTCTTTTTTGATTTTAAAGTAGTATATTAGATTATTGAATTGTTTTTTATTATATATTTTTATTTTCTATATTCTGTTTACATTCCAAATGATTTTCCCTTTCCTAGTTCCCCCCTCCCCATATGTCCCATAAATCTTCTTCTCTCCACCCATTTTCCAATCACCTCCCTCCTTTTTTCTCTGTCCTGGTACTCCTCTCCAATGCTAGATCAAGCCTTTCCAGGATCAGGACCCTCTCCTTACTTATTCATGGGAATCATTTGTTATGCTAATTGTGCCTTGGGTATTCAGAGCTTCTGGACTAATTAATATCCTCTTATCAGAGATTGCATTCCATGTGTATTCTTTTATGATTGGGTTACCTCACTTAGGATGGTATTTTTTGGATCCAACAATTTGCCTAAAAATTTCATGAATTCATTGTTTTTAATTGCTGAGTAGTATTCCATTGTATAAATATAACACATTTTCTGTGTCCATTCCTCCATTGAGGGACATCTGGGTTCTTATTCTTTAATATTTTAATTTCACCCAAATATGAGATGGTTGGATTTTACAGTAGATCAATACTTATCCCTTTTAGGAGCTTGTATAGCATTCTATAAGAAATGCATAATTTTGTTTTCTCATCAATTTCAGAGAGACAAGCCAGTCTCTCTCTTTCTTGAAGTTATTTATTTTTTATTTTCATATAATAGCCATCCCAACAAGTATAAGGGAAAGGGGGAAAATAATGCATATTTTTAGTATCAAACAGGATATTGAAGGCTAATTTGTTCATAGTAATACTTTCAAGCATTTCAGTAGAATCAATGGCACAGAAGTCTCTGTATTTTTCAGTACCACCTTGTTGCTAAATGTTTAGAGAAGTAAAGTTAATAAACGAAATGTCACAAACTAATACAAATTGTGCCTGCAACAGGTAGTGAAGCAGTGTCTAAAATGTATGTAATGGAAAAATATATAACCAATACATTTTTGCAAACATCTTAAAAAATCTCGCAAAAGTAAGGGCACAAAAGTTTGAGCTCCCCAATCCAAACACACACACACACACACACACACACACACACACACACTGTATTGAAAAGATTTATGATAAAAACTGTAGGAGAATATTGACAGCTACAGGAAATCTTACCCCACCATCTGGCCTTTATAGGTACCTGCAGTACCTATATGTACCTATATGCAGTACATATACCCCCCACCCCACCAACACAGATATAGACATAAATATAAATAAAATAAATCTTTTAATTTAAGGAAATAAGCAAAACAGGTATAGAACATATGATGAAAAAATCATTTGAAATGGAAATAGCATATTTAAAAAGAGATTAACAGAAAAGTCATAAACCTGGAAAATACAGTAAATAGTAGTTGAAGCATCTATATGAGTTGTGGATAGCTTTAAAATAAGGAAGATCTTTAGTAGTTAAAAGTGACAATATACAGTCAAACAGTCAATTTATCAAGACAAATTCTTACATATGCAAGGTACATGAGGACTGAGAGGAAGGAAAGAGAGAATTTCTTGCAATTACAGTTGGGTATAACTTTCTTCCCTTTCATCATTAATCAGATCAGTACAAGGAAAATCTTTGAATATGCAAAACACTTGAACAATACTAACCCATTTGTCCAATCTGACATCTCTAGCACAAGCACACTCTTTCTCAAACCAGCATCTTTAAGGACACAAAAGGGCATTATGCAAAGTAAATTATAGAGCTATAAAGTGAGTCTCAATAAACACAAAATGACTCAATTTATATAAAGTATAGTAACTTAACGCAGTAAAACAAAATTATCAATAAGAAAAAAGTATCTCTGAAATTTTTAGCAATTTAGCAGGTAAGCTTCAATTTCTGAACAACAAAACAGCACAAAATCACATAAAATAAAATAAGTTAAAATAAAATATTTTGCCAGGTATGATGGTGCACTCTCTTAATCCCAGCAGTTCAGAGGCGAAGGCAGACAGATCTCTGTGACTTTAAGGCCAACCTGGTCTATAAATAAAATTCCATGACAACCAGTTCTGATAACCAGAGAAATACTGTTTCAATTCTTTTGAAAGATAAAGGTAAACTATAGTATCATAGGATACAGCTTAGCTGGAAGTTCTTGAGGAAAATTCATATTAATAATTGCTTACATTAGAAAATTAATAAGGGTCTTCAATTTATTTTCGGTTTATCTACAAACCAAGAAAGAGTATAAAATTAATTTCAAATAATGAAATAAAAAATGAATATAGAAAAACAGAGCTCAATTAAAGAACAACTTATAGCAATGTAAGCATTATTTAATCATTATGCATTTATTAATTATATAAAATACTGTGCTTTGTCATGGTCTTTTGATATGTACATAAAATTTATTGCTATTGAGTTTCTTCATATTAATCTCTCCATTCACACTGTGTTCTTTCCTCTGTCGCATCCTTAATTCCTCCTCCCTAATGCCTTTCATTGTTCTTGTGCATGGTGAGTTTCCTATAAACCATGATTATACAGGAAGACGTTGTTTCAGAAAACACTTGAGAAAATAAGTTGACTATTCCTCAGTCCTGCTTACTGCACTTAATATAATGGAAGATCAAGTTTGGTAGGGTACATGTATCTAGAGATTTATTCATTTTATTCTAGTTTTTTCAGAATTATTGGAGTATATTTTTGAAAATATTCTTAGTGATCCTCCATATATAGTGATATTCATCATTTAATTATTAGAATGCTGTTTTTTAAAAAAAATCATATCCATAGATTCATTTCACACAAGGATAATTTCAAAATACAGTTTTCATCTGAGTTCATAACATACTCTAACCATCTGCACACACACCTTGTGTTCTTCCAAGTCTTAGACGCAGACAAATTGGACTGCAGGGTTCCTGTGAATTCTTTTTCACTTTGTCTTTTTTGTGGCTTAGTACTGTTTTCACTTTCTTCTAGAATGTGAAGTACTTTGCTCACTTAAATCCCACACATCCATCAAGATGCTGAGCTATTAAGTTCTGAGCATAGTGATAAATACAGGAGTCCTGAGTGTCCAATGTGCTTCGGCTTTGTTTCTTTGCATCTGACGGAGCAGAAAATCCTACAGGATTTGTGGTTGTCTTTATTTTCATTAAACAGCCAGAACTACAACACTGTATCATTATTTTAAGCCCAAGCGATTGCAACTGTCAACCTGCCAAAGAAACTGCTGTTGCAAGTGATTGAAGCCATTTGAGGAGTCCACATCCTCCTCAGCTTCAGGGGCATGGCAGTGCGCAGATAGTAGACTCGATGGTAATAATTACAGCCACTGTTTTTTTTTAAATACAGGCAATGCTATTCTAAGACTCATAAGCAACTCAAGTATTTCAGACCTTATTATTTTGTGGTAAATGAAGAATGACCATACTTACTATTCTCCTATACTGGTTGCATTCATTCATGCCTGTGCTTATAAAATCCAAGTAGTAAAAATGATTTTGTTTTGTGTTTGAGACAGGGTTATGCTATGCAGCCATTGTTTTTAGGGTTCACTATGTATACCACTGGCCTCTCAAACATTTGCCAATCCTCTTGCATCTGCTTCCCAGGTGCTGAGGGTATAAGTCAGCTAGCTAGGAAATCCTTGCATGGCTTCCCAGCAAAAGCAGAAAAGTAAAGGGAGTCTTCTACCCAGTTTCTTCCCACGCCTCATTATCTGTCTCTTGAAACAGATTAGCTTGGCTAAATGTTCTCCTGAGAGATGATGAGCAAGTATAGTGATGCTGATGCTCTTGTTAATATTCATTAGTAATTGTTCATGCACTGTACTTTGAATTTGGATACACTCTATGAGACATTATTTTTTTTTTAGATATATTCGTTAGTTACATTTCAAATGTTGCACCCTTTCCTGGTTCTCTCCCCTACCGAACAATCCTATAACCCATCTCCCCTACCTCTGTTCCCCAATCAACCCTCTCCTGCTTCCCTGTTCTGGTATTCCTCTACACTTCAGGATCGAGCCATTCCAGGACCAAGGGCCTCTCTTCCCTTTGGAGTCTAACAATGCCATCCTCTGTTACATATGCATCTGGAGCCATGGGTAGCTCCAACTGTACTCTTTGGTTGATGGTTTTGTCCCTGGGAGCTCTGGGAGTACTAGGTGGCACATATTGTTGTTCCTCATATGACTCTGCAAACTCCTTCAGCTCCTTGGGTCCCATGATAGCTAAAACTATTCTCAACAGTAAAAGAACTTCTGGGCGAATCAGTATCCCAGACCTCAAGCAGTACTACAGAGCAATAGTCTTAAAAACTTCATGGTATCGGTACAGTGACAGGCAGATAGATCTATGAAATAGAATTGAAGACCCAGAAATGAACTCACATACCTATGATCACTTGATCTTTGACAAAAGAGCTACAAACCGTCCGGAAAAAAAGATAGTCTTTTCAACAAATGGTGCTGGTTCACCTGGAGGTCAGCATGCAGAAGAATGCAAATCGATCCATACTTATCTCCCTGTACTAGTCCAAGTGGATCAAGGACCTCCACACAAAATCAGATACACTGAAACTAATATAAAAGGAACTGGGGAAGAGTCTTGAGCACATGGGGAAAATTTCCTGAACAGAACACCAATAGCTTATGCTCTGGGATCAAGAATTGACAAATGGGACCTCATAAAATAACAAAGTTTCTATAAGGCAAAGAACACTGTCAATGAGCTGGTATTATTATGAGCATTGTTTTGCATATGAGGAAACAAAGATGGATTAAACTGTTTAAGAATAGACAAGTTTCCCCCAAAATCATATCCCTCTTTCTTTTTCATTCTTTCAGCCACATGAGCACATGATACTGCTTGCTGGGCCGCATGCCCCAATTCACTTTCTCAGGTCTGATTACCTCAGGCACATTTAACATCTACCCAGTTATGCAACCAAACTTGTGTTTCCTTAAACATTATCAAAAACAGGTGTGGGGGGAAGGAACTCTGACCTTTTCAGCTCCAAAGAACTTGTTAGACCCATATTACCTATTCATCCTAAACAAGCAAATGAAATATCTGCAAGAGTACTTATTGTTAATTTTTTTTTATTTTGTGACTGAAGAAACTAACACTCAGCAGGCTTCAGTGAATGGCTGAAGTTCCCAAACTTTGCTTTTAACCTTTAGCTCGGTGATTTGTGATGGAGAGTTAATAGATAACCACTCTGTCATATCTCTTGGAGAAGGACTTGCAAAAAGAAAGCAGAGGATGCAGAGTTCACATTAACTGGAATTGTGCAGGATTTATTTAGAAGGGAGCTTTAAATTTTATACTATCATCTTAAGCAGAGGGACTTCCGGTGTCTGGAGCTGTACATTGCGACTTGAGAGTGTACTGATTGAACCATATAGAAACGAGCAAATAACTGCTTAAATCAATGGGCAGAAATATAGCCATAAAAAAGTAATTTCACATTTATGTTTGAACATTGATTTTTAAACTTCAGGCTCCCAGCAGGAAATGAGAAGATGACCATCTTTTATTTTTTCCCCTGTGACTTGCAAACTCATCAATAAACCCTGTTCTCAACTTCTTCCGTCACTGCCATCCCAACTGTTGCTAAGTTTTCCTATTTAAATATTTCTAATTAAGGTCTCAATTGTGCTCTCTGTAAGGAGAACTGGCCTAGTTCTTTATCTTATACGTGTTAAGAAACATTTTACTCATTAAATATGAAGATCGGTAAGCTAAAACATTGTAGGAGAAGACCTGATATATTTGCAGAAAAAGAGCTCAACATTTATAGCATGATTATAAAAGCATGACTTATTTTAACTGGGAAATGTTTTAAGGCAGTTTGTATAATATTGAATCCTGGGGTGTCTAGTTGAGGATTTCAGACATCCGTTTCTGTTTTGCCTTTCCAGGTGTTAAGTAGAGAGAATAATGTGGCTACAGTTTAAGCAGATGCCAGGCTCTGTATTTCATTTGATCAATTAACCATTCCTATCTAGTTTCTGTTTAGTATGATTACTTCTTTTCATCCATATAAATCTTTAATGTATTGGAACCATCCTGTAACATTGTTCTTCTAGTTCAGCCATAGGTGAAAGATGCGACATTGGAGATGAGATTATATAATAAAATCCCATTCTTTGTCAAGGGAGGTACATTCTGCAATTGGCAAGACCAGGCTATTAACATCACATATGAACCCAGAAAATTCAGTGTGTGTTTATTCCTACAGCTTAGGATCTTTATATCAGGGTGTATTGATTAGCAGAGTAGTTGCAATAGAGTGCATTCTGAAATTTCCATACTTGTGTGTATTGTATTTGGATTCCACAGATCCTCTTGTTACCCTCTATTGTTCTAGCCTCTCTGTTCCCTTCCCCTCCCATGCAATTTTGTATGTTACACTCATGTCACTGATGTATTTATTCTACATACTGGATATGAAACATCACATACAATACAACTTTTGAGACTGGCTTACTGATGCATCATTCATTTTCCTGTAAACAATGCTATTCTTCTCTTTTCTGTGGTAAGAAAATTCTCTATTGTGCATATCCCTTATCTAGTCATCATTGTCCCTTATCTAGTCATCATTTAGGGAGCCCCAATGCCGATTCCACAAGCTTTCTTTTGTGAAGAATTCTGAAGTAATACAAGTCTTCATCTACTCTGAAGAATGTTGGCTTTCACTCCTTCAGATATTTATATAGACCTGGCATAGCTAGGATGGATGTCATGATATTTCAGTTAGATTTAGTTTTTTAGAACATACATACTGATTTTCATAGAAGATGGACTGATACATTGTTCTTGAAGATATTATATAAGGTTTTGTTTGTCTGGCATACTCATTAGCATTTGTTGACTGGGGAAAGATGTATTGTGTAGCTTTCATTTGACTTATTTTGTTTATGGATAAATACACACATACATATATCCAACAAAGCTTGTTTTCCTCTATGTGTGTTTTCACACTGCTTATTTCCCCATGTTGCGCTTTTACTTTGGTATGATATTACTTATTAATATTACTATTTCTCATGAGCTTCTAGAGTTTTATTCAGAAAGCGATGGTCTATGAAATCTTTAATCTTATTCTGTGTTTTTGTAGGTTTTTTTTATCAGTTCTCTAATGATATCATACAAATATATATTGTATTTTGATTATTTCCAACTCCACTGCACTCCCAGATTCGTCAGACCCTGCAATACCCTGCTCTATCAACTTTCAATCCTAGTGCTGCCCACCCAGTGGAGTACATGAGCAACATACTAGGGAGCACGTCCCAGGAAAACTGACTCTGTCTTAGCAGGCATCAACTGATTAGTTAGAGTGGGGACCTTATGACCTCCCCACATTTAGCAAGGTTGAATGGTTTGATCATGTTAAGGACTTAAATAGGCAGCCATAGCTACTATGAGTTCATGACAGTGACATCCCTGTCAAGTCCAAAACAAAATATTTGTCATCAAGCCTTTGATCTTTGGATCTTACAGTATTTCAGCTCCCCATCCAACTATTTTCTTTTGGCTTGGGTGGGGCAGGTACTCCAGAATCCCCTTTGGGACTGAGCACTCCCCCAGATCATTTATTCTCTTCACTTTGATTAGCCATGGATTTCTATGAAACCATCCACTGCCATAAGAAATTTTTCTGATGAGGGTGGAGAACCACACTCATCTGAAGGTACGTGGGTAAAATCATTAATTTCTGTTTGCAGATGATGGGCCATTAGAGATCCCAAATACTCCACCAAAAATCTTCTAGAACTGAGTAATATTTTCAATAATGTGTCAGGACCCAAAATTAACTTGAAAAACTCATCACTTGTTTTTAATGTAACAAACAAACATGCTGAGACAGAAATCTGGAAAATAATCCCATTCCTAATAGCCTTGGCAAAAACAACCACAGAATAAACCTATCCAAGGAGGTGAGAGACTTCTGCAATGAGAACATTAGATCTCAGATGAAATAAATTAAGGAAGACACTACGAGCTGGAGAGCTCCCATGTTCATGTATGGTTGAATTAATGTTATGGAAATGATTGTAGACATTTTAGATGTCCATCTACTATGGAGGTTTTTTTTTGATATATTTTGAATTTATTTTATATCATATTTCATTTTCTCTTCTGTATGAGGATTTCAAATTTTTCAAAACAATCTATTGAATAAGAATTATTTTCTCCAATGCACATTTTCAGGATGGTGTGAAGAATCAGTTGGCTATAGATACCTGGCCTATGTCTGGGACTTCTGTCCCGTCCATTGGCTTACACACCTACTCGTCTTCTCACCGATTACTTCACACATAACTTAATTGTGTGGACACATGGGCTAATTAAACATCAGGAAAAGGCTGGGCCTGGGTTTACAGGGACGGCGTACTTTTGTCAATATGACTTTGTAATATAATCTTAAGTCAAGCAGTGAAATACCACCCTAATTTTCTCTTACTTTTTGCTCAGAATTATGACAAAATCTTATATCACTTTGGCTACACAGAGAAACCCTGTCTTAAAACAACAACAAAAACAAAAACAAAAACAAAAATGATTTATACCTCCTTATAAGGGTGTGTTTTCATAATTTAGTTAGCATTTCAATTGATAGTGTTTGATGCATAGAAAGATAGTTGGTGAATTGAGTTGTGTGTCTTCATTCAGTGTCTGTTCCTTTTGAATTCCAATTTGTTTCCATCAACCCCCACTACTGCTTTTTTCTTTTCTTTTTTACTTTGTATATACCATTTTATTTTTATTTTTTTCATTCACAATGAACATAAAGTTTTCTTTAGCATAGATAAGAGCTGAACAGATTTCCTAAATTTAATAAAATGCTGCATTATGGTAAGAATAACATGAAAATAGAGATGACCTGACATATCAAGGGATTTTATAGTTTACTATCACTAGCCTGCCTTTAGGATCGGAGATGCATATGTAGCTATAGCTGAACTCAGACATCAGAAGAACCCCACAACTAGTTGTAATAGATGTTCAAACCCTAAGAAAGCATGATATAAATAGGAATCTGATAGTAAAGAACTAAGATTTAGGTATTTTTACATGAAAATCAAAGTAATTGCTGAAACCTAGTTCATAATAATCCATTCTAATGAGGAAAATATATTGAATTATGATCATCTTTGAAGTTCTGTGATTTTGAAGTGGGATGGAGAGAGTTGTGTACTCTAAAAAATTGTATGCATCATCACACCAGTAAATATTAATTTAAATATGGCAAAGTAAATCAAAGTTCGAATTAAATCTCAGATTGATTTCATTTGACATTAGAGCACATGATAAGCATCCTGACATCAGTTCAACTACCTAATAAAGACCTTGATAAAATGCTAAGCATAGATGCTAAGTGTCTTCTATCATAGATCTGCAATGACCAGAGCTTCTAAGTGTGGATTGCTGTCATTGTGAGTAACTGTGTTAAAATAACAAAAACTTAATTTTTGTGATAGTTTGTATATGCTTGGCTCAGGGAGTGGCTCAGGAGGTGTGGCTTTGTTGGAGTAGGTGTGTTACTGTGGTCATGGGCCTAAGACCTTAACCCTAGCTGCCTAGAAGCCAGTTTTCCATTAGCAGCCTTCAGATGAAGATGTAGAACTCTTAGCTCTGCCATGCCTGCCTGGATGCTGCCATGCTCCCACCTTGAAGATAATGGACTGAACCTCTGAACCTGTAAGCCAGCCCCTATTAAATAAGACTTGCCTTTGTCATGCATGGTCTCTGTTCACAATAGTAAAACTCTAACTGAGACAATTTTCTAAACATTTGAATTTTGAAAGTAAAATTATTGTAAAACTATGCATGTGTAGTTTTGAAGTTAGTGAATTCAAAAAATTACGGGCTGGTCACGTATTTGATCAAAAGCGTACTGCATATTGGCCTTGAAACTGTATAAAACACCCCAGTTATGATGCCAGAAATATTTATTTTTAGTAATTTAGAAAAAAATATAAGCCCAATTCTCTTGTTCTAATATAGATTACTTCAGTGAAATATGAGTTTAAGAAACTATTCAAAATGTCACAATTTTTAGTGTCCTTTAACTCAAGCTTCTCTCTGCCAAGAACATTTTACTTTTCCAAACTGTCATTATCAGGAACACAACTTAAACAATGGATTCTTGCTGATAGATGTTTTGACCATCAGGAGGAATGTAAAATGTCAAAGGGCAGTAATTGAAAGCTGAAATTAAATGTTTAATGACCTTAGAACTATACAGAATGATTTGAGAGAAACATGATAAATGACCAGTGTCTGAAGCAGAATGACCCATTTGGCACAAAACTTGCTGCTTTTCACGCAGCATGCACCAAAGGGAGGAGTCACAGGTGAAGCTGGAGTTATGCAGTCACTTTTGTGATACATAGTGGCTACAATCTCATTTTCATTCTATCGTTATGTCATAGTTGATTTGTGCCTGATGCTAATATTGAAATAAATAAAATAACTTACATTCCATTGCTCTCATAAAGATTGGATTTAAGATAAAGATATCAACCAAAAAGACACAAGTGTCAGAAGAAATAGTGAAATATAGTATGTGAACCTATATGAATGTCATATTTTGTCAAATGAAAAAGATTAAGCAATATCTCAAATTCATGCCTCATACTCATAGCACAAATACACACAAATAAACATAGACATACAATTAAGTAATCTTAATGACTTGCATTGTTTTGAGGACAGATTATATGTATGTATGTATGTATGTATGTATGTATGTATGTATGTATGTATCTGTAGTACAGAGTAGACTTGAAATCACTGTATATGAAGATGGGTTACTGAGTTCTGGGCTTACATAATATGCACCACTATACCTGGCTTAATATGGGTAATGTCACATCAAGGTGTGGAGTCTTATCAATTTTATAATTAGATATTGAGAAAAACTATGAAATGGGGGGTATACAGAAATTGAGGAGAGGGAGAGAGAAAGGCAGACAGAGGGAGAAGGAGAGAGAGAAAGAGAGAGAGAGAGAGACAGAGAGAGAGACAGAGAGAGAGAGAGAGAGAGTTAGTTCTTGAGTGATATCAGAAAAGTATGATAATTAAGCCACAGATAGCCATCGAAGTAGACATAAGAAGGAGTGGGTGAGGGTACACATTGTCAGAGCAGGAACACAGGTGAAACACCTCCATCTGAGCCACCCCTTTTTTTTTATTCGATATAATTTATTTACATTTCAAATGATTTCCCCTTTTCTAGCCCCCCCCCACTCCTCGAAAGTCCCGTAAGCCCCCTTCTCTTCCCCTGTCCTCCCACCCACCCCTTCCCACTTCCCTGTTCTGGTTTTGCCGAATACTGTTTCACTGAGTCTTTCCAGAACCAGGGGCACTCCTCCTTTCTTCTTGTACCTCATTTGATGTGTGGATTATGTTTTGGGTATTCCAGTTTTCTAGGTTAATATCCACTTATTAGTGAGTGCATACCATGATTCACCTTTTGAGTCTGGGTTACCTCACTTACTATGATATTCTCTAGCTCCATCCATTTGCCTAAGAATTTCATGAATTCATTGTTTCTAATGGCTGAATAGTACTCCATTGTGTAGATATACCACATTTTTTGCATCCACTCTTCTGTTGAGGGATACCTGGGTTCTTTCCAGCATCTGGCAATTATAAATAGGGCTGCTATGAACATAGTAGAACATGTATCCTTATTACATGGTGGGGAGTCTTCTGGGTATATGCCCAGGAGTGGTATAGCAGGATCTTCTGGAAGTGAGGTGCCCAGTTTTCGGAGGAACTGCCAGACTGATTTCCAGAGTGGTTGTACCAATTTGCAACCCCACCAGCAGTGGAGGAGTGTTCGTCTTTCTCCACACCCTCTCCAACACCTGCTGTCTCCTGAATTTTTAATCTTAGCCATTCTGACTGGTGTAAGATGAAATCTTAGGGTTGTTTTGATTTGCATTTCCCTAATGACTAATGAAGTTGAGCATTTTTTAAGATGCTTCTCCGCCATCCGAAGTTCTTCAGGTGAGAATTCTTTGTTTAACTCTGTACCCCATTTTTTAATAGGGTTGTTTGGTTTTCTGGAGTCTAACTTCTTGACTTCTTTATATATATATTGGATATTAGCCCTCTATCTGATGTAGGATTGGTGAAGATCTTTTCCCAATTTGTTGGTTGCCGATTTTTCCTCTTGATGGTGTCCTTTGCCTTACAGAAACTTTGTAATTTTATGAGGTCCCATTTGTCAATTCTTGCTCTTAGAGCATACGCTATTGGTGTTCTGTTCAGAAACTTTCTCCCTGTACCGATGTCCTCAAGGGTCTTCCCCAGTTTCTTTTCTATTAGCTTCAGAGTGTCTGGCTTTATGTGGAGGTCCTTGATCCATTTGGATTTGAGCTTAGTACAAGGAGACAAGGATGGATCAATTCGCATTCTTCTGCATGCTGACCTCCAGTTGAACCAGCACCATTTGTTGAAAAGGCTATCTTTTTTCCATTGGATGTTTTCAGCCTCTTTGTTGAGGATCAAGTGGCCATAGGTGTGTGGGTTCATTTCTGGATCTTCAATCCTGTTCCATTGATCCTCCTGCCTGTCACTGTACCAATACCATGCAGTTTTTAACACTATTGCTCTGTAGTATTGCTTGAGGTCAGGGATACTGATTCCCCCAGATTTTCTTTTGTTGCTGAGAATAGTTTTTTGTTGTTCCAGATGAATTTGATAATTGCTCTTTCTAACTCTGTGAAGAATTGAGTTGGGATTTTGATGGGTATTGCATTGAATCTGTATAGTGCTTTAGGCAAAATGGCCATTTTAACTATATTGATTCTACCGATCCATGAGCATGGGAGGTTTTCCCATTTTTTGAGGTCTTCTTCCATTTCCTTCTTCAGAGTCTTGAAGTTCTTGTCATACAGATCTTTCACATGTTTGGTAAGAGTCACCCCAAGATACTTTATACTGTTTGTGGCTATTGTGAAGGGGGTCATTTCCCTAATTTCTTTCTCAGCCTGCTTATCCTTTGAGTATAGGAAGGCCACTGATTTGCTTGAGTTGATTTTATAACCTGCCACTTTGCTGAAGTTGTTTATCAGCTGTAGGAGCTCTCTAGTGGAGTTCTTTGGGTCACTTAGTTAGACGATCATGTCGTCTGCAAATAATGATAGTTTGACTTCTTCCTTTCCAATTTGTATCCCTTTGACCTCCTTATGTTGTCGAATTGCCCGAGCTAGTACCTCAAGTACAATATTGAAAAGATAAGGAGAAAGTGGGCAGCCTTGTCTGGTCCCTGATTTCAGTGGGATTGCTTCAAGTTTCTCTCCATTTAGTTTGATGCTGTGAGCCACCCTTTCTGAACTGTGTACTATTATGTGACAGTCCCTCTTGATGGATTGCTCCTGGAAATCAGTCCAGCCTGAAATCCCAATGTAGGTTTCTCCAATGAATCTACGATCAGCAACATGCACTGTGACCATGCAGCTCTTATAGAATTTATTCTTCTCCACCCTTGGAGCCTCAGCCCCCAGCCTCCATGGCTCCTACTCATCCATGGACATCCCAACGTGTCCTTATAAGTACCTTCCTGGAGCCTAGCACATAAGCTAGGTTACTTTGTGTGGAACTTTTCCTGGCACCTCTGGAAACTTCGTTTTGTTCTTTGTAACTGAAGGGAACTGGAGGATGCCCCTCTGTATGATTCCATCAGGATGGCCAGCCCTTTCTTAAAAAAATACTACTTCAGACCTGAAATCTTTCCCACCTGTGGGTTTTATCATGGTAGCCTAGTATTGTGATGCTGTACCTCTCCCCATAAGCTCATATGAAGGGTAACTTGTCTTTTCTATGGACCAACATTGTTGCTTATCTACAAGAGGCACTACACACAGAATCTCACTGTGTGAATACATAGGCCAATATACCTCCAAAAGAAAAATTACATGTAATGCAGCAATGTAGGGATTACCAGAACAGAGAATCAACAGGGTTTGATTGGGGAATAGGCAGAGGGAAGAGGGCTTATGGGACTTATAAGGAGGGGGGAACCTGGAAAGAGGAAATTATTTGGAATGTAATCAAAGAATATAGAAAATAAAAAAACACACAAAAAAACACACAAAAAATAAAGCTTCAACTAATGGAAAAATTATGTTAGACTTGTTAAGATAGCTAGTTCTATCAAATACAGTTTTATCTATGGTAAGTAGTTAATTGGATGTCAGATTAGAAACAAGCTAGACTTTCTTTTTGAGCTTGAAGAACAACAAACCTATAAATAATTTAAGAACAGCTTTTTGTTAGACTATTTTATTTATTTTATTTTACAGTGGTACATGTGACTTTTATATATGTCTCAATTTATTCTAATTTCCTATCTGGCCCTACTGTTTATCAATGAATGAATAATCTTAATATAAGAAACTCAATATAATTCAGTTTAGTATATTTTGTAAATTCAAGGAAAATTATGATTAAATTGCTATATGTAATGTACCCAAGGGGACCATGGTGAGTATTTTAGTATAAAAGTTAATCTTGAAGCCTAACCCATCCACATTAATACTTTAGAGGATAGGAGTAGAATCAAGCCCTGAGTGTGATATTAATGAGATACAACGAATTAATGATGCAACAGCCTCTATCTTTCAACCTGCACCTGTGCTATGCTCCTAGAGAAGTGAATTTAGCAAACAAAATAACAGAAACTAACAGAATTTAAGTGGGTTGGTCAGTAGCTATCTATTACTTAAGAGTTACTCCAATATTTTTTTAATGTAGTAAATGCAATGTAATACAAAATACATTCTAAATGTTTGTAGTTTCCTTATATGTTAAAAACAACAGTTACTTTAGGTTTCTGTCTTCTAATTTAAAGATAATAAGAGATTTTGTTAAAGGCCATCTTGTGTAAGGACCATGATTCCACACTGGCTCTAGTTTAGTGCTGTTTTTGTTACTGGAGTACAATGTCCTAATGTGTCCTTGAGGAGGATTTCTGTTCTGCACAACACGTGTTTTACTTCATTCATGACAGCACTCAAATTTCTATTTCTTAGTAAAATAATGAGAACTTTAAGTCTTCCTAAACATTTGAGAAGACAATCAAATCAAAGAGACCCCACTATTGGAAGTCACTTTTATTGCAGCTTCTCAAGAAATAGATTATGAAATTGACAGTTCCTTTTCAATTCTATATCATCACTTGTTTCCTAGATGCAAATCAGTCAGTGAAGAACCATACAAATCACTATCATTCCGAAGGTCATTATTTAAAATCTCCTCAGAGATGTCTGACTAAGTTTCTTCCAACAGACTATAGGTTATGTGTATGTTTTTATATAATAGAGTATTTTAACAAGGCAGATAGAGATCAGATAATCACATTTATCACCTTCATTTAGTTAAAAGGTAACATTCTGTTATATGGTCTTAAGATTTTACTTTAAAATGGATGAAAGTCTCCAGGGAGTGGGGAGGTTTGGGAGGATGGAAACAACATCCTCTCGGAGATGAGGGCTGGGTAAGGAGGAGGTATAGAATGTAAAACAGTCAGATGGTGGACTTGGAGAGGGGATAAAGTCTGGACTGTAAAAAAAAAGATTAAAGGATAATAAAGGAAAGAATCAAGTTGTAAGGAGAAAACACATGCATTTTTGTATGAATCACAATAAAATCATGTGTTTCTTTTCCAGCTATTTACTTATTCATTGGAAATCACTTTATTTAATGTCTGTTATATACAAGTGACCATTAAAAGCATCTTGCACAATGCAAATTTACAATACATAGTATTTATAAATGAAGAATTTATAGGCATTGAAGTGCTACTGGTACACTCACTGCTCACTAAGGACACTGACAGTCTAAAACTACACATCCATCTGGCAGATTTTAAAAGTGGCATTGTTTTTGCCTAATGCGAGCTATAGAGCTTTCATAAAGTTTTTTATACCAGCTGATCAAATGAAATTCGAAACATTGAAATTTGAAGGAGGGCTGAGGTACAAGCACACAGAGGAAACACACAGAGGAAAAGTGGTGTGAATAGGGCCAGCTTCACCTGGCCTCGAAGTTTTGTGCTTCCATAGCAAACTTGATTACCACTCTGATTTTCCACCTCCCAGCTTCCAGTCTTAGTTCTAATACCATGGTCTACAGAAAGCAGTAGGACTCCTCTTCCCCTAGTCCACACTTCCATAATGTACATTATCAGGTCTCAGAAGTTTTCCAGTTCAGCAATTCTCTTCTGAACTGTCATGTCCTTTACAGCATCTTTGAGCTGTGGTAACTTCTTTGGAATATATTTCATGCTTTCTTCTCAGACTGTGACCATCACTTTGATTTTGCTAGGATAGTGGCATAGAAGAGTACTGAAGATAATTGTATGTGCATTTCCTTAAATCCTTAAATGCATGCTAAAGCTCCTGCTTTCATGTATTTTCATGGGTCTATCATTTTAACCTGCAACAACCAAGCAGCTTAGAGACAATAGTGGTTTCAGATGGGATAATTGCTAAGATTCTAAGTAGCTGTTTTATCTTTGCCTGTAGCAACTGGATGATAGTTTTTGTTTGTCTGTTCTTAACGAAAAAACAATAGTCAATATCTTGTGGTGGCTACACTTCAGTAATCATACAGGGGACTTATAAAAAGCAAAACATCAAGAAAACAGGCTGGCTACCAAAAGGAGTTAAAAACTGTTTCATACAGATAACTCAGATGCCTTAAAATGTCAAGTGTTGAAGTCATTACATATAGCCATAATCTGTGACAACTCAGCCAGCATTTAAAACTCATTCCTGAGATAGCTTCTCCTAAATTGAAGCCCGAGGGCATGTGAAATCTCCAGTCTATCATTTTGTAAATAGTCTTAGCTGAAGCAAAACTGACCAGTCTGCTCTTCAGAATCCCAGTGGGGCTCAGCCTACTCTAAAGGTTCCATCAGTACGTATTACTGAATTTCATGCTACCATTTTTCATTTGCCTACTGGTCGAAAGTCTCTCTTCCTTTGAAATCACTAGTATTTTGAAAACATTGGCACTTGCCAAAACATTCCCCAGTAGAAATGCCAGAGAAACAGGCAAAAGCCAAACATTTTAACTTTTTAATAAACTGTGAGCATGAAAATTATTCCTTGTGCAAACATTTTCAATGGACACAGGGGTTATAAACTAGGATCTTGGATAGAGTTTCAGCATAGTTTAGTTCAAGAAAGATAAGCTAAATTATTTTCATTTTGTAAGAATCAAAGTCTATATATCATAATGTACACTTGTGGAAGATATTCAAAATATTGGATTCTGTCCTTTATTTTTTTAAATATGGAAGTGAAAGATAGCTAATGTTTTCATCAACCAAATATACTGTTGGCTTTCATCTGCTAATAAACTGAACATGGACAATGCACTCTTAAATATTGTTGGCAATTCCTTCCCTGAGTGTGATTGTGGAATCTATTATTAGCAGAACAATGCTAACACAGAACAGGTAGTGAATCTCAGCTAACAGCTAGGTGTGGCACAAAGACAAGTATTACATACTATCTCATATGTGGAAATGACTGGCAGAGGATAAAGGTTGATGGGTATGGGTATGATCAGTGTATGACTTAAGCATGTGGTATAGAAATATCATAGTTAATCTCGTTAATTTGTACAATTAGTATGCATTGTAATAATAATAATGAGAAAGAAAGAAAGAAAGAAAGAATAATATAGCAAAAACTTGTGTTTGAAGATGTTGCAAACAGCCAGAGACATAAGTAATATATGTGTATTTGTTTATAGACAGAGAGAGAGGGAGAGAAAGACAGAAAGAGATGGAGGGACAAAGAGAGACACACACAGGATGAAATACCCACAGAGAAAGAAACAATCCAACTGAAGTGAGTTTAAAACTTCAAATACAGCTCCGCACAGGCATTCCATTAGTCTTAGTTTTGGCTAATAAGCCAGGAAACTGAACAGCAGCCAACAGGCTGGAGGAGCAGTGGGGCTCTCCTCGAGATTATAGTGCTCTAGGGGAAAGAAATGAGATCCAGGAGCTCCAAGAGCCAGCAGTTCATGCCAAAATTATGGGCTTGAGTGATCTTGGTAAACAGTACCAAGAAAAACATTCCAGGTTTTGCATTGACAACTAATTTTTATTTTTATGTATTTTTTGCTTGTTTTGTTTTTCATTTTGCTTTTGTTTGCATGGTTTTTATTTTGAGTTTGTTAGGGTTTTTTTGTAAACAAAAACTTTAAGATGGCAATCAGCACGAGCTAGAAAAAAAACTGACTAAAGAATTTCTGCTAAAGTCCTATAGAGCTCATGGGCAGGTAATCAGAGTTCACCACCCACGGAGTAGACAGTTTCAACAGCTTTACCGTGAACTGCCTGGAGTAAACTGCTTCCTTTCTTGTCTGTAGAGGAAAATAGGGAATCTTGTTAGAAGGAAAACAGCATCCCTCAGGATCACTGTGAATTGTCCAATAGAATGAAGAGTGTTGTACAAAGCGTTATGGGAGTACAGCGTACCAGAAAAGAAAACAGAGATAATACAGACAAAGAAGTGGCTCCTATTTGTTTGAGTGATGTAAGCATAATGCCAAAATTTAAAGTAACTCTTTTAATTAAATATTCAAGAAAACTGGGACAAATGCAAATAAATCAAGTGGAAATTCTAGGACATCAGACCTTGAGCAGAGCAGAGCCCTTATGATTGTGATTGGCACGGTGCATGGAGAATCCTAGTTAGTAGTTCCCTCTGTGTGGGAGAAGATGAGAACAGCACAGTAACAACACTGAAAAAACCAAGGTAAATTTTAAATTAGATTAGAGACACGAAGGCAAATTACTTGACAAAGACAGCCAGGAAGCTTGAGGTTAACCGACAATGGAAATACGTGGGAAACGAAAAAGTAAGCTCTTCAGTGTACAGACAGATCTTACTTACCAACCAAGTGTTCAACCAAAGGGGGTCCATTCTACACCAGTGAAAGTGAAGGAAAGTTATTCCCTAATCCTCCTCAAAATCCCCAGTATTTATAAATAAGGTGGCATCAAAGTAGAGAAAAGAATGCTGTCAGAGTCGGAGACCCACGAATATATGAAAGCAAAATGGTAACTGTTTTGTGAAAACAATACTATGTTGAATATTTTATCAATATGGTGGCTAGAGGTACATTTGCATACTAAAATATGATATTCTTGAAATCTTCATAATTTATTAAAATTTTGTGGTAGAATAGCATTCAATGTAGGTGAAAAGTTTAAAATAAAAAGTCCTATTATATGACTTTAAATGTCAATTTTACTTGTTCTAGCAAGTAAAATTAAATGACAAACAAATATAAGTAATTAAATGCATTAATTTACAGCATAGTTAATGGTAAAATTGTGAAATCCTTTTCAGAAGAGTAGGAATGAGTTAAGGATGTGTTTGTTGGTACATCTGTTATTAATTTGCTGGTGATTCCAGCCAGTGTTCTAAGGTTGGAAAATGTGGGTGAGTACTGAAAATAAAACAAGTAAGTTTTTAATATGTATACAATTATATTTTGAAACTATAAAATGTATATATGTTAAGTTTTAGAAAATATCATTTTCTTGATACAAGTTAATATACCATGTAGTCATAATTTATAAGCATTAAATCACAATTTAAATAATTCTTAATACTTGCAAATATGCTACTGATGTAAAAATTGCTCAATAAAATAAATGGTGATAAATTATATTTTTCAACAATGGAGTTTTTTGAAAAAAGAAACATTTATCCTTATTTTTGACATGGTCTCATAATTTAAATTATATTTGTATTATGAAAAAAGCATCAGTAAGTACATGGGGTTTTTGTAAAGAAACAGTTTAAATATATTTGATACTTACAACCATAAGAAATCAATTAAATTGCTAGAACTAGCATTTAACCATGATTATATGACTTCTAAGCTTGTAATTTATGCAAAATAATTTAATATCTTATTGACTTTAGCATGTAGGCATCATATCATATTGGAACTGTCTGCCATCTTTTTATGAAGTTTTTAGTATATGGCTTTGTTTTAATTCTCTAAGATTAGCAAAGTTAGGGTAAACTTAAAAACTATTAAATTAAAACAAAACAAAACAAAATACAACCAACCAACCAGCAAACCAACCAGCAAACCAACCAACCAACCAAATGAAAAATCAAGCCTAAGTACCATCATGAAACATTTCAAGTATTTCAGGGCACAATTGCCCTCTGTGAGCTTGTCTTTAAAATAGAATCATTAGCATATGCATGAACTACTAATGCTTTATATTCATGAGTGATTATTGTTGTCCTTCACAACCATATATAGAATATTATGTAGGTAATAATGTACCTATACATTCATGGGTAAGGAATTTGCAACATTCCAGAGTATGACATACGTGTACATTTATACACATTACTTGTGTGTCCTTTACATTCAGAATTTTAAAGTTTTTCCCATACGAGACTTATTTAATATAATCTCAAGGCAACAAGTCACTGAATAATTAATGGTATCTTTACTAGAATTCAGAGTATATGCAAGTCTGTTAAATAAATGTGGAAATAGCTCAATAAGCAAATATACAAATAGAAGAACATTAGAGGGCTTTACAAACAAGTAAATTAGTCATTGAAAAGAGTGAGTTGATCCTTCAATATCTAAAAGCGACATGTTACCTTTTCAAAACTGAATTAACCGCTGATGATAAATGTTTATTTTTGTCTGGAAAGATAAATCAGCTTTCGAGAATGCTCGATGTTCTAGCAAAAAGCTCTGTTTGGTTCCCAGCACCCATATGATAACACATAAACATGTATAACTCCAGTTCCAGGGCGTCTGAGGACCTCTTCTGACCCCTGCAGGCTCTTTCATAAAAGTAGAATACATTTGATGACATAGGCTCACACACACATACACTTGAATCTAAAAGCAAGAGAATTGTCTGTGATAGGCACTGGTTTTGGTGGCTTTATACTTGGTTAGGTCTTCTAAATTAAATTTATGTCTTCTAAGTTAAATTTTATCTGGATCGATCAAATATTACATTAGTTTTTGAAAACTTATTATGGATAACTGGTAAAAAAACATTTTATGTAGAAAGCAAGTATTGTTAGGAAAACAATTTGGTTTGGAGTTCTTTTATTATCTAGTTATGTATTCAATTTTTCAGATCTGTACATTTACTACATTTTAATTTTAGCAATTTATCTACAGGTTTTTGTATGGTACCACATTAGTTTTATGCCCACTTATCACTTTATATAAAATCCTCAAATCCTCATTATTATCCCAGTCTTATGGACTTCACATGCAAAGTTGTGAATAGTTTAAAATCATAAACAGTATTTATTATTCTAAATTTAATGTTTGTGTAATAAAAAATTTAGAAAAGGGACAAGGAATTTTTGACTAATTATTATGTTCTGATTCAATAATAAAAAGAAAAATCTCCAAACTAAATTCTCTCTGAACCTATCTTCTGAATAAAAAGCCCAATACACATAAACAGAGTAACTTTGCATCAATAAATCATAGAATTTATTAGTTACTAATAAATTACAATCCTTGTACAGAAAGGTATTTAAACGAAGCTTATGTGTTCAGTTCTTGTCACCTTGATCAAACCTACAATCACATGAGAAGAGAGAACCTCATTTGAAGAATTAGCTTCATCAGATTGGATTGTGGACATGTCTGTGGAGCAATATCTTTTTTTTTTTTTTACAATTTTTTTTATTTCATTCGATATATTTTTTATTTACATTTCAAATGATTTCCCCTTTTCTGGTCCCCCACTCCACGAAAGTCACATAAGCCCCCTTCCCTCCCCCTATTCTCACACCCACCCCTTCCCACTTCCCTGTTCTGGTTTTGCCTTATACTGGTACACTGCGTCTTTCCAGAACCAGGGGCCACTCCTCCGTTCTTCTTGTACCTCATTTGGTGTGTGGATTATGTTTTGGGTACTCCAGTTTTGCAGGCTAATATCCACTTATTAGTGAGTGCATACCATAACTGACCTTTTGAGACTGGGTTACCTCACTTAGTATGATGTTCTCCAGCTCCATTCATTTGCCTAAGAATTTCATGAATTCATTGTTTCTAATGGCTGAATAGTACTCCATTGTGTATATATACCACATTTTTTGCATCCATTCTTCTGTTGAGGAATACCTGGGTTCTTTCCAGCATCTGGCAATTATAAATAGGGCTGCTATGAACATAGTGGAACATATATCCTTATTACATGCTGGGGAATTCTCTGGGTATATGCCCAGGAGTGGTATAGCAGCATCTTTCGAGAGTGACGTGCCCAATTTTCTGAGGAACCGCCAGACTGATTTCCAGAGTGGTTGTACCAATTTGCAACCCCACCAGCAGTGGAGGAGTGTTCCTCTTTCTCCACATCCTCACCCACACCTGCTGTCTCCTGAGTTTTTAATCTTATCCATTCTGACTGGTGTAAGGTGAAATCTCAGGGTTGTTTTGATTTGCATTTCCCTGATGATTAAAGAAGTGGAGCATTTTTTAAGATGTTTCTCTGCCATCTGAAGTTCTTCAGGTGAGAATTCTTTGTTTAACTCTGTACCCCATTTTTAATAGGGTTATTTGGTTTTCTGGGGTCTAACGTCTTGAGTTCTCTGTATATATTGGATATTAGCCCTCTATATGATATAGGGTTTGTGAAGATCTTTTCCCAATTTGTTGGTTGCTAATTTGTCCTTTTGATGGTGTCCTTTGCTTTACAGAAACTTTGTAATTTTATGAGGTCCCATTTGTCAATTCTTGATCTTAGAGCATACGCTATTGGTGGTCTGTTCAGAAACTTTCTCCCTGTACCGATGTCCTCAAGGGTCTTCCCCAGTTTCTTTTCTATTAGCTTCAGAGTATCTGGCTTTATGTGAAGGTCCCTGATCTATTTGGAGTTGAGCTTAGTACAAAGAGACAAGGATGGATCAATTTGCATTCTTCTGCATGCTGACCTCCAGTTGAACCAGAACCATTTGTTGAAAAGGTTATCTTTTTTCCAATGGATGTTTTCAGCCCCTTTGTTGAGGATCAAATGGCCATAGGTGTGTGGGTTCATATATGGATTTTCAATCCTGTTCCATTGATCCGCCTGCCTGTCACTGTACCAATACCATGCAGTTTTTAACACTATTGCTCTGTAGTATTGCTTGAGGTCAGGGATACTGATTTCCCCAGAATTTCTTTTGTTGTTGAGAATAGTTTTAGCTATCCTGGGTTTTTTGTTATTCCAGATGAATTTGAGAATTGCTCTTTCTAACTCTATGAAGAATTGAGTTGGGATTTTGATGGGTATTGCATTGCATTTGTATATTGCTTTTGGCAAAATGGCCATTTTAACTATATTAATCCTGCCGATCCATGAGCATGGGAGATTTTTCCATTTTTTGAGGTCTTCTTCCATTTCCTTCTTCATAGTCTTGAAGTTCTTCTCCTACAGATCTTTCACATTTTTGGTAAGAGTCATCCCAAGGTGACTTTATACTGTTTGTGGCTATTGTGAAGAGTGTCAGTTCCCTAATTTCTTTCTCAGTCTGCTTATGCTTTGCGTATAGAAAGGCTACTGATTTGCTTGAGTTGATTTTATAACCAGCCATGTTGCTGAAGTAGAACTATCATTATTTGCAGATGATATTATAGTCTACCTAAGTGACCCAAAAAACTCCACTAGAGAACTCATACAGCTGTGGAGCAATTTCTTAAATTGCTAATATTGAAGCAACCAGCCCCCAGTAGGCAGATCCTGTCTATCTATCTGTCTGTCTATCTATCTATCTATCTATCTATCTATCTATCTATCTATCCATCCACCTATCTATTTGCCAGTGTTTTATCACAGCACAGAGAAATAAACAGGGACAATTGTCAGAAGAATAAATGAGACCGAGCCTCATGCACATCCTTAGCCACCTGGACTCAAAAGTCATAGTCTGATGACAATCACAAGAAATGGCTGCTTCTAATAAAGATTTAGCCAAATTATGTTTTGAAATAAAATTCTAGTGATAAAGCTAGAGGTAGGAATTTATAATAAACAGAGCTTCTTTTAACATAGAAGATTGTTACCAGATTAAACCCATCATATGTGGCTGAAACAATTATAAAATGAGATAGGACACTGGGGTAGGAAAAAATTCTCTAATTTTTCAGATGTATAGAACAATTTTTAAAGTAAATCATGAGCTGAGATTAAAAACTTGGATCATCTAGTGCAAGATAAGGGGAACAACATTTGTACATCAAACTGATTTTTTTATGTAATAAGGGTACATGTTCCACTATGTCCATAGCAGCCCTATTTATAAGAGTCAGAAGCTGGAACAAACCCAGATGTCTCTCAACGGAAGAATGGATACAGAAAATGTGGTATATATACACAATGGAGTACTATTCGGCCATTAGAAACAATGAATTCATGAAATTCTTAGAAAAATGGATGGAGCTGGAGAACATCATACTAAGTGAGGAAATGCAGTCTCAAAAGAACACTCATGGTATGCACTCACTGATAATATTAGCCTAGAAGCTTGAAATACCCAAGACACAATTGATATATCAAATGATGCCCAAGAAGCAGGAAGAAGTGGCCCCTGGTCCTGGAAAGGCTCAGTGCAGCAGTGTAGGGGAATACCAGGACAGGGAAGTAGGAAGGGGTGGATTGGGGAACAGGAGGAGGGAAGAGGGCTTATGGGACTTTCGGGGAGTGGGGAGCCAGGAAAGGGGAAATCATTTGAAATGTAAATAAAGAATATATCGAATAAAAAAATCCAAAAATTGTATAATGAAAACATTCTATCCTGTAGGATAGGATGTTTTACCTTACATATAGCGTATACTATGTATACACACATATTCATTTACATGTTAAATGTTCTAATAATGATTTAAAGTTTAAATTGACACTAGAAGGACATGGTATAGTTTTCTTTATTATTAACAGGTTATTATTTCTGTACAATTGTTATTTGAAAACTCAAACACTATGTAAGCATAATTCTTTTTATTATTAAATAACTACAAAACCATTTTGTAAACTTTGGTCTGAAAGATACCAATAACTGGGAATTTTTTCTTCAATCTGTGTTTCTCTTTACACTTTCAGTTTTGCCTTCACACAACCTTGCTGGAACACTTTGGAAGGGATGAAAGCTCTAATTTAGACGGGAGCAAGTCGTTCAGTGCAGTTTTGATTATGTTCTTGATTATGCCTGGAAGAATGAATGAAAACAACATCCAGTTCCTTAAAGATATTATTACATTTGTGAGCTATAATACGAGTTTATGGAGAGCTGGAAAACAAAAGCACAAGCTTTTAGAGCACCGTCTTATTTCAAATGAAACACTTAGATGGGAATGCAAATGGATGCTGTCAGTGTATCTACATCTTAATGCATTCATAAAAGTGACATTTTTTCAAGTGCGGAAAGTAATAACTTCAGGGATTCATAGCCCTGGGTATACATAACTCCTTTCATGATGTTTTCTTTTTAACAAAGTCTTATTAATAAAACAGCAAGTATATGGAATTCCTTTCAAAATTAATATTGCTTTATTAACAGAAAGAAACTAGTTTTGAACACACTGCCACTTAACAGTGAAGGCCAACACCTCCAAGCCAAGTAGTTTCCACACTGAAGGTCTTAACCCGACTGAGCTAATTAAATGTAGATGACACTTACTTCATTGCCTTGTTCATTTTCTTAATAAACAAAAAGTTCCTGTCCCAGAGATCAGATTTGTAACAAAAAGCTGAGAGCCCAGTGTACCTTTACTTCTAAGTTCTGTCCCTTTGGGAGGATACTCTCTGTTCTTTGAACTTTTGGCTGTCACCTGTTTCCTCTGCTGACCTTTATCATTCATGCGATTATCAGGGTTACTTCCTTATAATCAGAGTGCACAACTTGTTATGAAAGCATGATTCTTTCAGTAAGTTGCCTCTTTGACATTCTTAATACATTGATCTTAAGTTAGTCTTACAGAATGATTTTAAAGTGTTCTCGATACTTTGTTTTTAGCATTATTATTTATAATACTTTTAGTGCCTAACCTAAATAGACTTCCACTGATCCCTTGGCCATGTGTTTATTCATTTAGCAAATACTTATTCAGCACCTACAGTGCCTTTAGAACTATACAGTAAGAACTTGAATTTTAAAAATGGGGAAAAAATAATCCTGTCTTCCAGACGCTCACATAAAAGATCAAAGCAAGCAGACAGTTGTGTACATTGTGACCTTAGGGGATGGATTAAAGTTTTGTGTGTTGCAAGGATACAGGAAAGAGAAAAGGAAGCAGGAAGAAATGGTTTCCCAGAAGAAATAAACACTAAGGTAAATGCTAAATTATCAGTAAATGTTAGACAATGATGGGAATGGTTCTTCAAGTCTCTGGTGGCCTTAGAATATTCTCAGCTATTTCTTGTATGTGATGCTGGCTGAAAAAAAAATCACCCGAGGACTCACCTCTGTGCTCACATAAAGGCCACACTGCTCTCACCTTGTCCGAAGCCCCATCCAAACACCCCTAGAATACTTAGGATGATTTATCATTGTGGGATGCAGGACTCCCCCAGTTCATTATTTCTTTCCTCATAGTTGGCCTAGCAGACACTTGGATAGATGCTCTGAGATCTGCACAACTTTCTTTCAAATATTTTTATTCACTCTCCATCTTCATACTTCAAACCTCATATTATAAAGCAACTGGTGCATTTAATTTTTCTTCTTCTTAAGTTTGTCATAATTATTTTACACATATGTCTCTTTTATGACTGATTTATTGGCCTGATTCTCAGATAACCTGAACAAACAAAATGGACACAAAGAGTGAGGCAAAGAAGATGGGTTTGAATATTGGCTGACTTATTGTCTAGCAAGTTAAAAGTATAAAAGAATATTGAGTAAGATGCTTACAGGTGGCTAAGGACATACGAGTTTTATAAAAAGCAAATGTCTAAATTGTGAGAACTGTAAGCTTCCCATAGGATAGTTTGCAGTTTCTTTTCTTCCTTCCTTGCTTTCTTCTTTCCCTCGCTAGCTAGCTAGCTAGCTAGCTAACTAATTAACTAACTAACTAACTAACTAACTAACTAACTAACTAACTTACTTACTTTAGTCCTCTTATGGCAGAGTAGGCTTTGATGCCCTGGAAGATGTTGGACATGACAAGATCCTGAAGCATCATCACGCCACTAAACAGATTCTTCTCTTTGTAGTTTGAGTTGGGAGCTGTGTGGTGCTAGATGCTGTAGGTACAGTTTTGTTTGTTTGTTTGTTTGTTTTTTCTTTAAATCTTTTATTTTCAACAGATGTGTATGGATAAGTAATTTTTAGCCCCTTCACTTGCTTTCTGTTTCTGATAAATTAGCTGAGTCTTCTTGTTAGGGGTATTATTCCTTGATGCCTGTATATTAGGCACGATACCACAAACCTGACAGATGACATGAAGGTCACTTTAGAGTTTTACAAGCCAACTATACATTGGTGCCTAAAGTGGTCACTGTCTTCTCTACTTTCCTATGCTATTCAGAATTTACTTTCTTTATTTCTTGTTTTTAAAATTATTTTCTTTATTTACATTGCAAATGTCATCCCCTTTCCTGATTTCCCCTCCCCAAACTGCCTAACCCCTCCCCCCTCCCCCTGCTTACCAACCCACCCATTCCTGCTTCCCTGTTCTGGGGCATTGAGCCTTCTCAGGACCAACAGCCTCTCCTCCCTTTGATGTCCAACAAGGTCATCCTCTGTAACATATGTAGCTGGAGCTTTTTGCACTAAAAAAAAGGTACATTTCTCAAAGCTTACTTCTATCTCCATTTCCATAGACCCAATTAAATTTAATATCCTGTATGACCGAGGGAAGGAGTATATTGTGTCCCCAAGTGACTTGAGTGCTTCACTACTGAAAGGAGGAAAGAAAGTAATTCTACAGTTGAACTTTCAACATTGGGGAATTGTATGATCATTAGTTAAGAATTTATTCAGTTTAAGGGAACCCTTTTTAGGGTCTAGAGCTTCTTAATGGATTTGGATGTCATTTGGAAAGATTAGTAAATGTATTTCTTTCATTGATCTCATAGACTCAGTCCCTCCTGCTGTGGACAGTTGAAATGTCTGCATCTCACTGAAATATACTGGAGGAAATAATAATAATGTTAGGGCAGTTGAGCATGTTGGGTTAAATATGCAATGCTAGGCTAAAGTATCCAACAGAGGCTCTCATTCCACAGTACTTTACATAGAGCACAGGAGTCTGAAAGGCCATGAAAATGACCTTGGGAGATCTGCTTGCACTGCCATAGAGCTTAGTGATGACTTTACTGTGCAGGTTAGGGGTGATGCCCGAGGTGCAGTCATAGAGATGAGTCACTGACACGATGAAGAGAGACACCCTCTCTCTCAGACACCAAAAGCAGGTGCCACTGATAGCACTCTAATTGCACCAGACTGCAATTACTGCGATAAATTAGAAAGGCAGAGGGATATTTTGTGGATGGGAGGCTTGGTCCATAGAGAGTTCAATAGTTGGAGAAATTCTATAGAGAAGAGAATATTTGTAAGCAACCCAGCAGGCAGCTAAAATGGAAGTTGCTGACTGTGCCAAAAAAAAAAAAAAAAAAAAAAGTTAAGCATGGAGAACAAAGGTAAAGAGGTTAATCACTCCAAGTAATCTATTTGCATGCTGCACAGTTTTTTATCATTTTTTTTTACATATAAAACAAACTTATTAAAGAATGGTTGTATCCATAGGTGGAATTATCCTGCAATAATGTACTGAGTATATGTTTTATATCACCAGTTCTTCTTCCAAAGGGAACTATAGAAAGGTCCTTCTACACTGGAGTAAAGGCAATACTTAGGCATTTGAAGGATTGCTAGACAATGCCTGGATTTCTGTTGTCAAGGATACTCAAGGATACCCTGTAAGAATGAGCTCTTAAGGCTCCTGCCTGCCAACTCCCTTGAAAGCATACCCAACAATAATAAACCACACTCCAGATCCTGCACCACAACTATGCTTGTGTTTCTTGAGGCTTGCAAGCACCAGAGATCCCAGGCAGGTGCCTAGCATAACTGTCATGGGAGAGGCTTCACACAGACCTGAAGGAAACATGCCAAGGCCAGCAGCCAAACATTAGGAGGAACTTGGGAAATCCTGTGGAAGACAGGGAGGAAGTATTTAAGGAGCCAGAGAGGACAAGGACACCACAAGAAAACCTGCAGAATCAACTAACCTTGGCCCATAGGGGTCCCCAAAGACTGAGCCAAACAGAGAGCAGGCATGGGATGGACCTAGGCATTCTGCATATGTGTAACACTTGTGCATCTTGATCTTCCTAACAGCAGGGGCGAGAAATGTATCTGATTCTGTTGCATGCTTCTGTAGCCACAATAGAGGAAGTACCCAATCCTGTGGTTCTGTTATTTGCTTTTTTTCATTTGATGTCTAAGTGCTGCTGCACACTAATGGGGAAGAAGGAACAGAGCTGCATTCCAGAGTCCAGTCCTTATCTTCCCTCGCACACCAGGCAGGAAAGGATTCAATCACGGGTCTAGAACAGGAGGGTCAGCAGGATTCAGAGTGAAGGGTAGGAGTGCAGGGGAGGGGAGAAGAGGCTGGGAATGTGAGGGTGGGTGGTAGGGGTGGAGGAATTGGGTCAGTGCTGCAGGTCTTTGAAAACAGCTCTTTATATTGATTCTACCGATCCATGAGCATGGGAGATTTTCCCATTTTTTGAGGTCTTCTTCCATTTCCTTCTTCAGAGTCTTGAAGTTCTTGTCATACAGATCTTTCACATGTTTGGTAAGAGTCACCCCAAGATACTTTATACTGTTTGTGGCTATTGTGAAGGGGGTCATTTCCCTAATTTCTTTCTCAGCCTGCTTATCCTTTGAGTATAGGAAGGCCCCTGATTTGCTTGAGTTGATTTTATAACCTGCCACTTTGCTGAAGTTGTTTATCAGCTGTAGGAGCTCTCTAGAGGAGTTCTTTGGGTCACTTAGGTAGACGATCATGTCGTCTGCAAATAATGATAGTTTGACTTCTTCCTTTCCAATTTGTATCCCTTTGACCTCCTTATGTTGTCGAATTGCCCGAGCTAGAACCTCAAGTACAATATTGAAAAGATAAGGAGAAAGGGGGCAGCCTTGTCTGGTCCCTGATTTCAGTGGGATTGTTTCAAGTTTCTCTCCATTTAGTTTGATGCTGGCTACCGGTTTGCTGTATATTGCTTTTACTATGTTTAGGTATGGGCCTTGAATTCCTGTTCTCTCCAAGACTTTAAGCATGAAAGGATGCTGAATTTTGTCAAATGCTTTTTCAGCATCCAATGAAATGACCATGTGGTTTTGTTCTTTGAGTTTGTTTATGTAGTGGATTGTATTGGTGGATTTCCGTATATTGAACCAACCCTGCATTCCCGGGATAAAGTCTACTTGATCATGGTGGATGATCGTTTTGATGTGTTCTTGGATTCGGTTGGCAAGAATTTTATTGAGTATTTTTGCATCGATGTTCATAAGGGAAATTGGTCTGAAGTTCTCTTTCTTTGTTGGATCTTTGTGTGGCTTTGGTATCAGCGTAATTGTGGCTTCGTAGAAGGAATTGGGTAGTGTTCCTTCTGTTTCTATTTTGTGGAATAGTTTGAAGAGTATTGGTGTTAACTCTTCTTTGAAGGTCTGGTAGAATTCTGCACTGAAGCCATCTGGTCCTGTGCTTTTTTTGGTTGGAAGACTTTCTAGAACTCCTTCTATTTCTTTAGGCATTATGGGACTGTTTAGATGATCTAGCACTATCCAGATTCAATGCAATACCCATCAAAATCCCAACTCAATTCTTCACAGAGTTAGAAAGAGCAATTATCAAATTCATCTGGAACAACAAAAAACCCAGGATAGCTAAAACTATTCTCAGCAACAAAAGAAAATCTGGGGGAATCAGTATCCCTGACCTCAAGCAATACTACAGAGCAATAGTGTTAAAAACTGCATGGTATTGGTACAGTGACAGGCAGGAGAATCAATGGAACAGGATTGAAGATCCAGAAATGAACCCACACACCTATGGCCACTTGATCCTCGACAAAGAGGCTGAAAACATCCAATGGAAAAAAGATAGCCTTTTCAACAAATGGTGCTGGTTCAACTGGAGGTCAGCATGCAGAAGAATGCGAATTGATCCATCCTTGTCTCCTTGTACTAAGCTCAAATCCAAATGGATCAAGGACCTCCACATAAAGCCAGACACTCTGAAGCTAATAGAAAAGAAACTGGGGAAGACCCTTGAGGACATCGGTACAGGGAGAAAGTTTCTGAACAGAACACCAATAGCGTATGCTCTAAGAGCAAGACTTGACAAATGGGACCTCATAAAATTACAAAGTTTCTGTAAGGCAAAGGACACCATCAAGAGGACAAATCGGCAACCAACAAATTGGGAAAAGATCTTCACCAATCCTACATCAGATAGAGGGCTAATATCAATATATATAAAGAACTCAAGAAGTTAGACTCCAGAAAACCAAACAACCCTATTAAAAAATGGGGTACAGGGTTAAACAAAGAATTCTCACCTGAAGAACTTCGGATGGCGGAGAAGCATCTTAAAAAATGCTCAACTTCATTAGTCATTAGGGAAATGCAAATCAAAACAACCCTAAGATTTCATCTTACACCAGTCAGAATGGCTAAGATTAAAAATTCAGGAGACAGCAGGTGTTGGAGAGGGTGTGGAGAAAGAGGAACACTCCTCCACTGCTGGTGGGGTTGCAAATTGGTACAACCACTCTGGAAAGCAGTCTGGCGGTTCCTCTGAAAACTGGGCACCTCACTTCCAGAAGATCCTGCTATACCACTCCTGGGCATATACCCAGAAGACTCCCCACCATGTAATAAGGATACATGTTCTACTATGTTCATACCAGCCCTATTTATAATTGCCAGATGCTGGAAAGAACCCAGATATCCCTCAACAGAAGAGTGGATGCAAAAAATGTGGTATATCTACACAATGGAGTACTATTCAGCCATTAGAAACAATGAATTCATGAAATTCTTAGGCAAATGGATGGAGCTAGAGAATATCATACTAAGTGAGGTAACCCAGACTCAAAAGGTGAATCATGGTATGCACTCACTACTAAGTGGATATTAACCTAGAAAACTGGAATACCCAAAACATAATCCACACATCAAATGAGGTACAAGAAGAAAGGAGGAGTGGCCCTTGGTTCTGGAAAGACTCAGTGAAACAGTATTCGGCAAAACCAGAACGGGGAAGTGGGAAGGGGTGGGTGGGAGGACAGGGGAAGAGAAGGGGGCTTACGGGACTTTTGGGGATTGGGGGGCTAGAAAAGGGAAATCATTTGAAATGTAAATAAATTATATCGAATAAAAAAAAAAGAAAAAAAAAACAAAAAAAACCAAAAAAAACAAAACAAAAAAAAAAAAAGAAAACAGCTCTCTTTGCAGCTAGTTGCAACTTGTGCTCATACACCTTATTTGAAGTACATCAAGGACTACTTCAAATATATAAGATATTTATATTATATATAAGATACCTGAAAAATGGGGTGAGAGTCCTCATAGGGTAAAGTGTCATTAGCTGAAGCTTAAAGTTCTGGGGATACCTCATTTGCTTGGAGAGGTATTCCAGGAAGTTGAACCTGTAATTTTGCCAAGGATTACATGTCATTCCTCAGATAGAAGATTGGAGTCGGGTTCCCAAGATCAGGCACAAAAGAGGAACCCCTTTTAAGAAGAGGAGATCCTCCATGTTTTGCGGAGTTCAGAAAAGCTATCAGTACATGGTAGATTACAACCTTAGTATCGAGGTGCAACATAGTTGTACTGCAACTTCTTATGCTAGGGCAGGTTGTTATCCATGGGAGACCTCCCCTGTACTGAAGAGAAATGTGGGAGGGGTGGATGAGAGTGTGAGTGAGAAAGACTGGGAGGAGAGGAGAGAGAGGAAGTTGTGATCAGCTACAAAGTAAATAAATTAATTTGAAAAAAGAATATGCTATTACAAGGGGGGATTATAATTTACTAGCTTAATAAAACTCTACTTTCTATAGGTCTGTCATGTGTTTCTTTTAGTGTCCAAGGATATTGTAATTTGGATTTAGAAGATTGCTAATTACAACCCATTATATAATTGATTCTTGGTCTGTCAAGCGTATCAAGAATTTCTGGGATTCATTAATTGGTGTTATAAAATGCCATGCAATCAAAGAAATAACTTGAGAACAAAGAGGATGCTATGATTTAAGTGTATCTTAAGTATCATCCACATGCTCACCTGTTTGAACTTTTTGTTTCCCTCGGTTGATGCTGGGAAATTGCTATTCTTTAGAGATTGAACCATGATGGTGGAACTGGGCTCCTGGAAGGTTGACTTTAAGGATTATGATCTGATATTGTGAATGGCAGATCTTTTGATGTGTTTTTTATTCCACCAAAGTATGACCAATCAGTTTCCTGTTCCTGCCATCATAACTGTGAATTGTATAATCAACCACCTACCAACCATCAACCACTGTGCCTTTCCTGTTACCACAGACTATATTCCCTCAAAGAGTGTGCAAAAAATTTGTTTTTTTCCTTAAATTATTTCTTTCAGGCATCTTATTAATGTAATAGCAACTAAAGGATGTTGTGAAGTATATATATTGGTATACTTCACAACATCCTTTAGTATAATTCATATAAATGGCTTTATATGATCTACAAAATAAGAATAATACTTTCTACTCCCCCACATAAGAATTATAACACAGTGAGACTGTAATAAACAGATCATTTCCAAAATAAAAATGCTGACTTTCATTATTTGTTTTATGTTGAAAAATTGTACTTCAGGGTTTTAGAAGCATTGTTGTAATATACCCAAGAAAATAAAAAACATGCTTATGGAGATCATTAACTAACATTTTTCATGTCATGAATTTGCATGAATATGTATTTAGAAATGGGAACACAGTGATAAATTTTCACAAAAATAGAGGCAAAGAAAGAAACCTACCCAATTAGAACTAAGACGCAGTCCCATGGGACATTTTAACTGGAGAGGTGGCTTCCAGAGAATCAGCTGAGAAGCAAGCTGGCTGATAAATGTTGCATTTTAATTGATGTCTTGATGTCAATTCTATCACCAAGAAGGAAGAAAAAGTGACAAGAAGTTTTACCGTTAGCACTCTAATTTTTAATCGTCATGGAAGGACCAATTGATGAATTGGAAATAATAGGACACTGGAGACTAGCACTTGCCTGATTTAGAGGGGTTTCTAATGAGAACAACCTAAGCACAGCTAGAGACTGACAGGCTAAATTATGTGTACTTGCATTCTAAGGCACAAGGTGTTGTCCAGTGTGATCTCTTGTCCTGAATTTCCAGAAGAAAAAAACAGTTAAGGAACAATCATGGAGAAATAAAGTCATATATGAGGCCAGTGAAGCAAAAGTTGCTGTATCTGTGAGAATCATTAGTGTTGACAAGAAGCTTCAAGGAAGTAGAATATAATGTTATGGGTACATAAAGGGGTAGGAGGAGTAAATGGTGATGGTAATGGAGAGCAGAGTAACAGAGGGGTTGCAAGAAGGAACAACTAACACAAAAGATATTTTGAAAATCATTGGAAATCTATCACTTTCAAAGATTCATAAAATATAGACATATATGAAAGGAATTTAAATGGAGTCACCATGTAATGGGGGGAAACAATGCCAGACTTAGACAACTTATGCCACCATGCCTGACAATGCTAAATTGGCTAATATCCAGAGCGTAGATAGGGCATGAGCCCAGGAGGAAAACCTACTTATCTTGTTAAAGCAACATAGCCATAAAATAGCTCCTAATGACATGCTGTACTTGTGAAGTAGAACATTGTTTAAGCCTCATCTGAGACCACAACTGGACAGTGTGAGGAGAGTGACATACTTTGAAGCACTCATTCCTAACTGGGATGACACCATCAAATGCCAATCCTCAAGGCTCTGGGCTCTATGTGGAAAAGAGGCAGAGATACTTGAAAGTCAGTGTTAGTGGATGACTTGAAGGAAGCAGTGCCATCCAGACAAACATCTAGAACTGACAGACATGTGAACTCATGGATTCTGTACCAGAACACACAAGATCTGTATAGATTCAAGCCAGCATCCCAGCATTGAAAGGGAAGCAGATGAAAATCTCATTGCTAACTAGGAAGGTTTTTGCAATCAATACTTGCTAGGAAAGGGAAAGTCAGTTATTCCCTGCGAAGAGTCCGTGGATATATCAACTACACTATGGGACAGATCTTGTGTCAATGAGTAGTTAACCATGCTTTTGGGATTTTTGGTGTTGTTTGTTTTTGATTTTAAGTTTTAAAATTCTTCTGTGTGTTTGTATATATATATGTGTGTGTAATTTTGTTTCAGTTTGTTTGCTTTTGGTGACTTTTGTCTAATAGGTTCATTTTTGGCTTTTTGAGAGAGAGGGAGAAGGAGAAGGAGAAGGAGAGGGAGAAGGAAAAGGAGAGAGAGAGGGAGCGGGAGAGGGAGAGGGGGAGGGGGAGGGGGAGGGAGAGGGGGAGGGGAAGGGGGAGGGGGGAGAGGGAGGGGGGAGGGGGAGAGGGAGGGGAAGGAGGAGGGGGAGGGGGAGAGGGAGAGGGAGGGGGACGGGGAGAGGGAGGGGGGAGGGAGAGGGAGAGGGAGAGGGAGAGGGAGAGGGAGAGGGAGAGGGAGAGGGAGAGGGAGAGGGAGAGGGAGAGGGAGAGGGAGAGGGAGAGGGAGAGGGAGAGGGAGAGGGAGAGGGAGAGAGTATATGAAATTGGGTCAGTGGGGATGTTGGAAGAATCTGGGAAAACTTGATGTAGAAAGATAAAATGATCAAAATATATCATTTGGAAAAAATAATTTTTAAACAACAACAACCCCCCCAAACCAAAAGTCACTAAAGGCGAAACAACAGTGAGAGAAAGAAATTAAATATAAGAACATATGTAAAGGGTCTTTCTGTTCTTATCTGTTTCCTAACACCAGCACTCCACATTACCCCAGTCAGTGGTTCCTTATTGTTTCCAGTCACTATGTAAGTTTGTATAATTTCTTATTTGTCTCTATATGAATGCCAATCAGTACTTTATTCATTTCAATTTTTGTAAAATTGGTCACATTATAAAAATGTATTACTCATATTGCTTTACTTATATTTCACTGGTTTAGTGAGTAAAACTATTCATGTTTCTTTCTCCATTTTATTATGAAAAATTCCAGAACAGTTATGGTAAGAAGAATATAATTATGTTCCAAATGACACCAACTACAGCTGGCTATCCAGTTTCTCTCACTATCTCCAAATGTTGTTACATTTGTATCTTACTACAGAGACACTGCACATACAGGTTGTTGTTCTAGTCACAATAACTAGAGAATGGAATCAACACAGATATTCACAAACAAATGAATGAATACATACTGTAGTATATACCTGCCATGGAAAATATTCAATTATTAAGAAAAAATAATACAATTTTCAGGTAAACAGATGGAACTAGTAAAATTATACTGAATGAAGCTACACAGTTCAAGAAGACAAACACCACATATTCTCTCTGATATGGATCTTAGCTTCAAATATTTTATATTTTATATTTACCATGAGGTACAAATATAAGATATGAAAGTGATATGTAGCTTTGGGGGCACGCCACAGTTATTTTTGTCAAGTTGACATAAATCTAAAAATACCAGGAAACAATCATATCATTTGAGGAGTCCCAGAATCAGACTGGTCAATTGACACATCCGTAGTATATTTTCTTGATTGCTGATATATATGGAAGATTTAGCCCATTGGGGGTGATACTGTCACTGGGCAGAGGGTGTTGGGATGTGTAAGAAAGTATTGTTGTTCTTTTATACACTAGAACTATGTGGTTAGACCTCTTTCTGAAGATATGACCTTAGGGTTACTAGAATGAAAATGAGTCTGAAAGCAGTGAGGAAACTTCCTCTCTTCCCTAAAATCTACTAGTTAGATGTCACTTGAAACTTCTTGTTCCTCATAATCTACTCGTTAGATTTCACAAGAAACTTCTCATTCCTCATAATCTACTGGTTAGATTTCATGGGAAACTTCCTGTTCTCCATTCTACTGCTTAGATTTCAGAGCACTGAAACATACTATGATGCAAGACCCTGGGGGAGAAAGTTCAACTAGGAGAAAGGACATGGTGAAACCAAAATTCCAACCTTCTAGGCCAGATGTGTCAACCAGTATGACAGGGGCATGACTGCTATGGAATTACATTTTCAGATTGGATCTCGGGCCTGGTTCATAGGAAGCATTTTATCACTTACTATTGTAAACCTGGTCAAAAAATCAGGGCCTTACAAGTCATAGATTCCAGGATAATAACTACTGTTGTTATTTTGCTAAATATATCAAAATTCCATGTAAATATTTATGACTATATCCATAGACTTGAGTCCTATCAATCTAGGTTAGAGAAACTTCCTTTTACACAAGCATCAGTGAGTGCAGAGATTCACAACTATTCAGTGCTGAAAATAAAAGACTGCAAATGTTCAGCCATCAATGAGGTGGCTTTATTAACCTCCTCTTGCCCATCATGGCTCAGGGAATATTAAAGATAAAGAGATAGAAAGAATGTAAGAATGGGAAGATGCAGAGGAGTGGTGCGTATTGCTATCTCCTGGACACAAATTGGCTTTCACACTCATGTATTTATTCACAGCAACTGTGGTCACCTGCATGAGACCACCAGGAGGTCAAGCCAGACAAATTCCAGCAGAGTATCTCAAGCCAAAATTTGAGATATTCTTTAGGCTCATTGCTAAGGGACTCCTGGCAGTTGATAGATAGCAGTCAGGGGAAGAAGAGTTTTTCTTCTTAGAAGGTGTGACTACTAGTATGTGTTTCATGCTCTATTGGGGGGCCTTACACCCATGTGCTTATGAGATACAGACATCAGGGTTTTCTGAGTCAAGTTTACTTGATATGGCTTATGGAAAAGAGTCTTAACCAGGCTTGAAAGGAGGGTTCTTACTAAGACTGAGGTGGAGACAAAACTTATTTCAAGAAGTCAGACTTTTTATACCTATGTATGCAGAATATATATATATATACAGAACACAATGGCTATTTCCACAATCAATACAATTAATCAATAAGTATTGGCTGCCAGAATACTATGATGTTTCAAGCTAAATAAGGTATACAAGAATACTGTATAAGACCAATTGTCATGTCGAATTTTATCTTTCATTGATATTTAAGTAACACAGAGAAACAGAGGCTGTCTGGATTTTTCACTGTCTGAGAGAATGTCTCTTTCTCAGGAACTGAAAGTCACACAGTGTCCCAGGAGCCATGCACTCTAACCTGAAAAACCTGTGACACATGTCTCTTAAGGCAGCTAAACCAGGCCAACTCCACGATTCCCCCACAATGAGCAGCAACGATTCAACTCAGTATATTGTAAGAAAAAGACCTGAAGTTGCAAAGGGGACATGTCTGAAAGGTATGAGGGGTTCAGGTACAGATGGTAGTTGGATGAGGTGATATTTCATTGTATATATGTGGTACCTTCTCAAAAAAAAATTAAAAAAGAACAGAAAATTGCTAACTACATTATCCATACATATCTTTATGCCGAGATAAGGATAGCCCTAATTCCTCATCAATGAAGGCGCTTTTCACTGATACCTGAAAGCAGAAAACTATGCAGAACAACTGACAGGGGTGTGTGCAACTACAAGTGATACATCAACAACACCCACTAAACCTAAGGCTCAAGGGAGAAAGGTTGTAGGAACCAGAGCACCAGGATGTCTGCTTCAAGGTAGTGTCTTCTATGAATGGCATTAAAGAAGCATCCTTGAAACTTCCCAAACAGGATCTGTACAAGGACTACACCACCTCCAGTGGATCAGGAAATGTAAAGGGATTCACTCTTAGATAAAGAGCTACAGACAATCAATGTCTGCTGAGACAGGGAGAATCCATCTTCATCAAGGACAAGCCTCTGATGGGTTGTTACACTATCTTAAGTGGTTAGCCATAAATACATATACCTACTAGCAACAGGGAATGGAATCAACACACACACAAACACACACACAAACACACACACACACACCACACACACATACACACACACACAAACACACCACACAAACACACACACACCACACACACACACAAACACACACAAACACACCACACACACACAAACACACACACACCACACACACACAAACACACACAAACACACCACACACACACCACACACACATACACACACCACACACCACACACACACCACACACACCACACACACCACACACACACACACATACACACACACACACACACCCTAAACACACACCACACCACACACACACACACACACCACACCACACACACACACACACACACACACACACACACCACACCACACACCATACACACACCACGCTACACACCACACATGCACCACACCACACACACATACACACACACACCACACACCACACACACAACACCACACACCACACACATGCCACACCACACACACACATACCACACACACACACGCCACATCACACACACATACATCACACACCCCTCCATAATAATTAAAGAAGAGGTCATGAATTTGAGAAGGAGTCAGAAGACATGGGGGAAGGCGGTGGGTGAGAAGGAGAGAGAGACGAGAGAGGTCTCACTATGTAGCTCTGGCTTTCCTGGAACTCATATGTAGCCCAGGCTGGCCTTGAAGTCACAAATACTCACCTGCCTCTGTCTCCTGAATGAATGCTGGGATTGAAGGTGTGTGCTACTAAGCCTTGCTCTCTTCTGCATATTAAAAATAGCTGCCAATTAATTAGAAAATGTAATTTCCCAGAAGTTATTCTTCACGCATCCTAGGAATATTTGAAAGGACTAGATTTTTTTGTTTGAAAACCTCCTATAAAGTATTTAATAAAAACATCTCTTGAAAAAATAATTCATGATCTTCTTTTGCAAACTGTTACTAAAGGTTGTGACTATATGTACTATTTTAAAAATTTTGGTAGATTTTATCTTAAAAGTGTATTATGTATTCACATGCTTGTTGACTATCAAACACATATGTTCTCTTTCATTAATAACCCAATATAAATCCTACACATTATGATTCATAATACTACTTAGTTATAATGATCTCACCAAAATTAAATATGCATTAAAAGTTTTAACTTGGAAACAGTTTTCAGTGGATTTTTAGTCTTTTGAAATATTTTGGATCTGTGATTAAACACTGTATATTCTTATTTCTGTTCTAAACTTTATCATGCAGAATAATTTCCAAGTTTTGAAAATTTTACTATCATACTTTACCTTTCAAATTATTTTGTGGTTCATTTTTATTTATTTATTTATTTTTATTTTGTTTTCTTCTTCTCCACATTTTACTTTATGGTTTTATATAAATTTCAAGAATCATTTTCATAAAAATACAACATCAGTAGTTTGACCAAATATATTTGTGGTGAAAGATGTTTTAACAAATTCGTTCTTTCTTCTTTTTTTATGCTAACCATTTTTTATTTGATATATTCTTTATTTACATTTCAAGTGATTTTCCCTTTCCTGGATCCCCCGTCCCTGAAAGACCCATAAGCCCTCTTCCCTACCCCTGTTCCCCAATTAACCCCTTCCTACTTCCCTGTCCTGGTATTCTCCTGCACTACTGCACTGAGCCTTTCCAGGACCAGGGGCCATTCCTTCCTTCTTCTTGGGCATCATTTGATATGTGAATTGTGTCTTGGATATTCCAAGCTTCTAGGCTAATATCCATTTATCAGTGAGTGCATACCATGAGTGTTCTTTTGAGAATGGGTTACCTCACTTAGGATAATGTTCTCCAGTTGTATCCATTTGTCTAAGAATTTCATGAATTCATTGTTTCTAATGGCTGAATAGTACTCCATTGTGTACATAAACCACATTTTCTAGATCCTTTCCTCTGTTGAGGGACATCTGGGTTCTTTCCAGCTTCTGGCTATTATAAATAGGGCTACTGTGAACATAGTGGAGCATGTAGCCTTATTACATGCTGGGGAATCCTTTGGGTATATGCCCAGGAGTGGTATAGTGCGGTCCTCTGGAAGTATCATTCCCAGTTTTCTGAGGAACTGCCAGACTGATTTCCAGAGTGGTAGTACCAGCTTGCAGCCCCATCAGCAGTGGAGGAGTATTCCTCTTGCTCCACATTCTTGCCAGCATCTGTTTTCTCCTGAGTTTTTGACCTTAGCCATTCTGACTGGTGTAAGGTGAAATCTCATGGTTGTTTTGATTTGCATTTCTCTGATGACTAAGGGACATCAGGGGAAAATGTTGAACATTTATTTAGGTGCTTCTCAGCCATTCGATATTCTTCAGGTGAAAATTCTTTGTTTAGCTCTGTACTCCAAAGGGTGATATTTGGCTCTCTGGAGTCTACCTTCTTGAGTTCTTTGTATATCTTGGATATAAGCCCTCTGTCAGATGTAGTGTTGGTAAAGATCTTTTCCTAAAGATTTGTTCGTTGTCATTTTGTCCTTTTGACAATATCCTGGGGTTTTTGTTATTCCAGATGATTTTGCTTACAGAAACTTTGTAGATTTTTGAGGTCCTACTTGTCAATTCTTGATTTTGGAGCATAAGCTATTGGTGTTCTGTTGAGGAAATTTTCCCTTGTGCTCATGTCCTCAAGGGTCTTCCCCAGTTTCATTTCTAGTAATTTATGTGGAGGCTCTTGAATACTTGGACTTGAGCTTAGTACAAAGAGATAAGAATGTATCAATTTGCATTCTTTTGCATGCTGACCTCCAGTTGAACCAGCACCATTTATTGAAAAGGCTATCTTTTTTCCACTGGATGGTTGTAGCTCCTTTGTCAAAGATCAAGTGACCATAATTCTGTGTTTTCATTTCTGGGTCTTCAATTCTATTCCATTGATCTACTTGCCTATCCCTGTACCAATACCATGGAGTTTTTTTTTAAACACAATTGCTCTGTAGTACTGCTTGAGGTCAGGGATACTGATTCCTCCAGAAGTCCTATTGCTGTTGAGAAAAGTTTTACCTATCCTGGGGTTTTTGTTATTCCAGATGAATTTGAGAATTGCTCTTTCTAAGTATATGAAGAATTGAGTTGGGATTTTGATGGGGATTGCATTGAATCTGTAGATTGCTTTTGGAAAGATGGACATTTTTACAATATTAATCCTGCCAATCCAAGAACATGGGAGATTTTTCCATCTTCTGAGGTCTTCGATTTCTTTCTTCAAAGACTTGAAGTTCTTGTCATACATATCTTTCACTTGTTTGGTTCGAGTCACACCAAGATACTTTATATTGTTTGTATCTATTGAGAAGGGTGTCATTTCCCTGATTTCTTTCTCAGCTTGGTTATCCTTTGCGTATAGAAAGGCTACCGATTTGCTTGAGTCAATTTTATATCCAGTCACTTTGCTGAAGTTCTTTATCAGCTGTAGGAGTTCTCTGGTGGAGTTATTTGGGTCACTTAATATACTATCATATCATCTGCAAATAGTGATAGTTTGACTTCTTCCTTTCCAATTTGTATCCCTTTGACCACCTTGTGTTGTCTAATTGCTCTGGCTAGAACTTCAAGTACTATATTGAATAAATATAGGGCAACCTTGTCTTGTCCCTGATTTTTGTGGGATTACTTCAAGTTTCTCTCCATTTAATTTGATGTAGGCTACTGGTTTGTTGTATATTGCTTTTATTATGTTTAGGTATGGGCCTTGAATTCCTGTTCTTTCCAAGACCTTTAACATGAAAGGATGCTGAATTTTGTCAAATGATTTTTCAGCATCTAATGAAATGACCATGTGGGTTTTTTCTTTGAGTTTGTTTATGTAGTGGATTACATAGATGGATTTCCCTATATTGAACCATCTCTGCATCCCTGGGATGAAGACTACTTGATCATGATGAATGATTGTTTTGGTGTGTTCTTGGATTCGGTTGGCAAGAATTTTATTGAGTATTTTTGCATTGATATTAATAAGGGAAATTGGTCTAAGGTTCTCTTATTTTTGGTTGGATCTATGTGTGGTTTTCATATCAGTGAAATTGTGGCTTCTTACAACGAGTTGGGTAATGTTTCTTCTGTTTGTATTTTGTGGAATAGTTTGAAGAGTATTGGCATTAGGTCTCCTTTGAATGTCTGATAGAATTATGCACTAAAGCCATCTGGACCTATGCTTTTTTTGATGGGAGACTGTCAATGACCACTTCTATTTCTTTAGGGGTTATGGGACCATTTAGATGGTCTATCTGATTCTGATTAAATTTTGGTAGTTGGTATCTGTCTAGGAAATTGTTCATTTCATTCAGATTTTCTAGTTTTGTTGAGTAAAGGCTTTGGTAGTAGGATATGATATTTTTTTTATTTCCTCAGTTTCTGTTGTAATTTCAGACTTTTCAAATTTTGTTAATTTGGGTACTGTCTCTGAGCCCTTTGGTTAGTCTGGCTAAAGGTTTATCTATCTTGCTGATTTTCTCAAAGAACAAGCTCCTGCTTTTGGTGATTCTTTTTTGTTTTAACTTGGTTGATTTCAGCCCTGAGTTTGATGATTTCCTGTCTTCTACTCCTCTTGGGCGTATTAGCTTCTTTATGTTCTAAAGCTTTCAGGTGTTCTGTTAAACTGATAGTGTATGCTCTCTCCAGCATCTTTTTGGAGGCACTCAGAGCTGTTTTCATTGTGTCCATAAATTTGGGTATGTTGTGCCTTCATTTTCATTAAATTCTAAAAAGTCTTTGGTTTCTTTCCTTATTTCTTCCTTGACCAAAATATCATTGAGTAGAGAATTGTTCAGCTTCCAAGTGTATGTGGGCTTTTTGTTGTCTTTGTTGCTATTGAAGACCATCCTTATTCCATAGTGATCTGAATGGAGGCATGGAATTAGTTCGATCATCTTATATCTGTTGAGGTGTGTGTTGTGACCAATTATATGGTCAGTTTTGGAGAATGTACCATGAGGTTCTGAGAAGGTATAATATTCTTTTGATTTAGGATGAAAAGTTCTATAGATATCTATTAAATCCATTTGGTCCAAAACTTCTGTTCATTTCACTGTGACTCCGTTTAGTTTGTGTTTCCCTGGTCTGTCCATTGAAGAGAGTGGGGTGTTTAATTCCCCCACAATTATTGTGTGGGGTGTGATATGTGCTTTAAGCTTCAGCTAGGTTTCGTTTATGAAAGCAGGTGCCCTTGTATTTGCGGCATAGATGTTCAAAATTGAGAGTTCTTCCTGGTAAATTTTTCCTTTGATGAGTATAAAGTGGCCTTCTCCATCTTTTTTGATGACTTCGGTTGAAAGTTTATTTTATCTGACATTAGAATGGCTACTCCAGAGGCAGTCTGGGAGCTTACAGCACAGCTTGTTCCTGTGGCACGGAGCTTAGGTTCCAGTCCTGAGGCCGCTGGTGGAAGCCCTCAGATCTCTCCGCTTCCGGATCCAGATTAGCCTGGGCAGCACCACCACATCTCCAGGTCCTGCAAGAGGCAAGAGGGGCTTCTGGGCAGCCAGCGGGGAGAAGTCGGTGTGCTCCGGTGAACTCAGCGGGCCCCAGCAGGAGCCTTCAGGTGCCTGCTTTGGGATCTGAACAGCCTGGGCCACAGCACTCGGTCTCCAGGAAGTGCAGGAGACCTGGTGTGCACCCAGAGGCAGTCTGGGAGCTCACAGCACAGCTTGCATCTGTGGCACGGAGCTTAGGTTCCAGTCCTGAGGCCTCTGGCAGAAGCCCTCAGATCTCTCCTCTTCCAGATCAAGATCAACCTGGGCAGCAACACCACATCTCCAGGTCCTGCAAGAGGCAAGAGGAGCTTCAGGGAGGCCAGCAGGGAGAAGTCGGTGTGCTCCTGTGAATCCAGCAGGACCCAGCGGGAGCCTTCAGGTGTCTGCTTCAGGCTCTGAACAGCCTGGGCAACAGCACCCTGTCTACAGGCAGTGCAGGAGGTAAGCTGTGCACCAGAGGCCACCTGGGAAGGGGCAGCTTGCACTGGTGAGTCCAGCATTGACAAGACCAACTAACACCAGTGAGAACCAGATGACAAAAGGCAAACGCAGGAACGTCACTAACAGAAATCAAGGCAATATGGCAACATCTGAACCCGATTCTCCTTTACCAGCATGTCCTGGATACCCCATCACACCAGTAAAACAAGATTTGGATTTAAAATCACTGGTCATGATGCTGGTACAGGAACACATGAAGGACATACTTAAAGAAATTCAGGAGAAAATGGATCAAAAGTTAGAAGCCCTTGCAAGGGAAACACAAAAATCACTGAAAGAAATCCAGGAGAATACAAAAGCCAATAATGAGGAAACACACACACACACAAAAAAAAAAAAAAAAAAAAAAAAAAAAAACACGTAAAGAAATACAGGAGAACTTTGGTCAACAGGCTGAGGTTATGAAAGAGGAAACACAAAAATCTCTTAAAGAATTACAGGAAAGCACAAACAAGCAAGTGAAGGAGCTAAGCAAAACCATCCAGGATCTAAAATCAGAAGTAGAAACAACTAAGAAAACTCAAAGGGAGACAACTTTGGAGTTAGAAAGCCTTGGAAAGAAATCAGGGGACATAGATGCAAATATCAACAACAGAATACAAGAGATAGAAGAAAGAATCTCAGATGCTGAAGATACCATAGAAACCATGGACTCAACAGTTAAAGAAAATGCAAAATGCAAAAAGCTTGTAACCCAAAATATCCAGGAAATCCAGGACACAATGAGAAGACCAAACCTAAGGATTATAGGCATAGATGAGAGTGAAAATTTACAACTTAAAGGGCCAGCAAATATCTTCAATAAAATTATGGAAGAAAACTTCCCTAACCTAAAGAGAGAGATGCCCATGAATATACAAGAAGCCTACAGAACTCCAAACAGACTGGACCAGAACAGAAATACTTCCCGTCACATAATAATCAAAACACCAAATGTTCTAAACAAAGAAAAAATATTAAAGGCAGTAAGAGAAAAAGGCCAAGTAACATATAAAGGAAGACTATCAGAATCATAGTAGACTTTTCACCTGAGACTATGAAGGCTAGAAGATCCTGGGCAGATCTCATGCAGACTCTAAGAGAACACAAATGCCAGCCAAAACTACTATATCCAGCAAAACTCTCAATCACCGTAGATGGAGAAACTAAGATATTCCATGACAAAACCATGTTTACCCAATATCTATCCACAAACCCAGCCCTACAAAGGATAATAGGAGGAAAACACCAATACAAGGAGGGAAACTTCACCCTGGAAAAAGCAAGATAGCAACCTTTCATCAAACCCAAAAGAAGTTAACCAATCAAATTTTAAAAAATAACGTCAAAAATGACAGGAAGTAACAATCACTATTCCTTAATATCTCTTAACATCAATGGACTCAATGCCCCAATAAAAAGACATAGACTAACTGACTGGATACATAAACAGGACCCTACATTTTGCTGTTTACAGGAAACACACCTCAGGGTCAAAGAGAAATACTACCTTAGAGTAAAAGGCTGGAAGACAATTTTACAAGCAAATGGTCTCAGGAAGCAAGCTGGAGTAGCCATTTTAATATCAGATAAAATTGACTTTCAACCCAAAGTCATCAAAAGAGACTCTGAGGGACACTTCTTGCTGGTCAAAGGAAAAATACAACAAGAAGAACTCTCAATCCTGAACATCTATGCTCCAAATGCAAGGGCACCCTCTTTCGTAAAAGAAACTTTATTAAAGCTCAAAGCACACATTGCACCGATCACAATAATTGTGGGTGATTTCAACATTGCACTTTCCTCAATGGACCGATCAGGAAAACAGAAACTAAACAGGGACACAGTGAAACCAATTGAAGCGTTGGACCAATTAGATTTAACAGATATATATATATATATATATATATATATATATATATATATATATATATATATAGAACATTCTATCCTAAAGCAAAAGAATATACCTTTTTGTCAGCACCTCATGGTACCTTCTCCAAAATTGACCATATAATTGGTCACAAGACACACCTCAACAAATATAAGAAGATCGAACTAATCCCATGCCTCCTATCAGATCACTATGGAGTAAAAGTGATCTTCAATAGCAACAAAAACAACAGAAAACCAACATACATGTGGAAACTTAACAATATTCTACTCAATGATACCTTGGTCAAGGAAGAAATAAAGAAAGAAATTAACGACTTTTCAGAACACAATGAAAATGAAGACACAACATACCCAAACCTATGGGACACAATGAAAGCGGTGCTAAGAGGAAAACTCATAGCCCTGAGTGCCTCCAAAAAGAAAATGGAGAGAGCATACATTACCAGCTTAATGACACACCTGAAAGTCCTGGAACAAAAAGAAGCTATTTCACCCAGGAGGAGTAGAAGGCAGGAAATCATCAAACTCAGGACCGAAATCAATCAAGTAGAAACAAAGAGAACCATACAAAAAATCAACAAAACCAGGAGCTGGTTCTTTGAGAAAATCAACAAGATAGATAAACCCTTAGCCAGACTGACCAAAGGGCACAGAGAAAGTATCCAAATTAACAAACTTAGAAATGAAAAGGGAGATATAACAACGGAAACTGAGGAAATCCAAAAAATCATCAGATCCTACTACAAGAGCCTGTGCTCAACACAACTGGAGAATCTGGAGGAAATGGACAATTTCCTTGACAGATACCAAATACCAAAATTAAATCAGGACCAAATAGATCATTTAAACAGTCCCATAATGCCTAAAGAAATAGAAGGAGTCATAGAAAGTCTTCCAATCAAAAAAAGCACAGGACCAGATGGTTTCAGTGCAGAATTCTATCACACCATCAAAGAAGAGTTAAAACCAATACTCTTCAAAGTATTCCACAAAATAGAAACAGAAGGAACACTACCCAATTCCTTCTACGAAACCACAATTACGCTGATACCATAACCACACAAAGATCCAACAAAGAAAGAGAACTTCAGACCAATTTCCCTTATGAACTTCGATGCAAAAATACTCAATAAATTTCTTGCCAACCGAATCCAAGAACACATCAAAAACGATCATCCACCATGATCAAGTAGGCTTTATCCCAGGAAAGCAGGGTTGGTTCAATATACGGAAATCCATCAATGCAATCCACTACATAAACAAACTCAAACTAAAAAAACCACATGGTCATTTCATTGGATGCTGAAAAAGCATTTGACAAAATTCAGCATCATTTCATGCTTAAAGTCTTGGAAAGAACAGGAATTCAAGGCCCATACCTAAACATAGTAAAAGCAATATACAGCAAACTGGTAGCCAGCATCAAACTAAATGGAGAGAAACTTGAAGCAATCCCACTAAAATCAGGGACCAGACAAGGCTGCCCCCTTTCTCCTTATCTTTTCAATATTGTACTTGAGGTACTATCTCGAGCAATTCGACAGCATAAGGAGATCAAAGGGATACAAATTGGAAAGGAAGAAGTCAAACTATCATTATTTGCAGATGACATGATAGTCTACCTAAATGACCCAAAAAACTCTACTAGAGAACTCCTACAGCTGATAAACAACTTCAGCAAAGTGGCAGGTTATAAAATCAACCCAAGCAAATCAGTTGCCTTCCTATACTCAAAGGATAAGCAGGCTGAGAAAGAAATTAGGGAAATGACCCCCTTCACAATAGCCACAAACAGTATAAAGTATCTTGGGGTGACTCTTACCAAACATGTGAAAGATCTGTATGACAAGAACTTCAAGACTATGAAGAAGGAAATGGAAGAAGACCTCAAAAAATGGGAAAACCTCCCATGCTCATGGATCGGCAGGATCAATATAGTTAAAATGGCCATTTTGCCAAAAGCAATATACAGATTCAATGCAATACCCATCAAAATCCCAACTCAATTCTTCACAGACTTAGAAAGAGCAATTCTCTAATTCATCTGGAATAACATAAAACCCAGGATAGCTAAAACTATTCTCAGCAACAAAAGAAAGTCTGGGGGAATCAGTATCCCTGACCTCAAGCAATACTACAGAGCAATAGTGTTAAAAACTGCATGGTATTGGTACAGTGACAGGCAGGAGGATCAATGGAACAGGAGTGAAGATCCAGAAATGAACCCACACACCTATGGCCACTTGATCCTCGACAAGGATGCTGAAAACATCCAATGGAAAAAAGATAGCCTTTTCAACAAATGGTGCTGGTTCAACTGGAGGTCAGCATGCAGAAGAATGCGAATTGATGCATCCTTGTCTCCTTGTACTAAGCTCAAATCCAAATGGATCAAGGACCTCCACATAAAGCCAGACACTCTGAAGCTAATAGAAAAGAAACTGCGGAAGAACCTTGAGGACATCGGTACAGGGAGAAAGGTTCTGAACAGAACACCAATAGCGTATGCTCTAAGATCAAGAATTAAGAAATGGGACCTCATAAAGTTACAGTTTCTGTAAGGCAAAGGACACCATTAAGAGCACAAATCGGCAACCAACAAATTGGGAAAAGATCTTCACCAATCCTACATCAGAGAGAGGGTTAATATCCAATATATATAAAGAACTCAAGAAGTTAGACTCCAGAAAACCGAACAACCCTATTAAAAATGGGGTACAGAGTTAAACAAAGAATTCTCACCTGAAGAACTTCGGATGGCAGAGAAGCATCTTAAAAAATGCTCAACTTCATTAGTCATTAGGGAAATGCAAATCAAAACAACCCTGAGATTTCACCTTACACCAGTCAGAATGGATAAGATTAAAAATTCAGGAGACAGCAGATGTTGGAGAGGGTGTGGAGAAAGAGGAACACTCCTCCACTGCTGGTGGGGTTGCAAATTGGTACAACCACTCTGGAAATCAGTCTGGTGGTTCCTCTGAAAACTGGGTACCTCACTTCCAGAAGATCCTGCTATACCACTCCTGGGCATATACCCAGAGGATTCCCCACCATGTAATAAGAATACATGCTCTATTATGTTCATAGCAGCCCTATTTATAATTGCCAGATGCTGGAAAGAACCCAGGTATCCCTCAACTGAAGAGTGGATGCAAAAAATGTGGTATATCTACACAATGGAGTACTATTCAGCCGTTAGAAACAATGAATTCATGAAATTCTTAGACAAATGGATGGAGCTAGAGAACATCATACTAAGTGAGGTAACCCAGACTCAAAAGGTGAATCATGGTATGCACTCACTAATAAGTGGTTATTAACCTAGAAAACTGGAATACCCAAAACAGAATCCACACATCAAATGAGGTACAAGAAGAAAGGAGGAGTGGCCCCTTGTTCTGGAAAGACTCAGTGAAGCAGTATTTGGCAAAACCAGAACGGGAAGTGGGAAGGGGTGGGTGGGAGGACAGGGGGAGAGAAGGGGGCTTACGGGACTGTCGGGGAGTGTGGGGCTAGAAAAGGGGAAATCATTTGAAATGTAAATAAAAAATATATCGAATAATAATTAAAAAAAAAAAAAAAAAGAATGGCTACTCCAGCTTGTTTCCTGGGACCATTTGCTTGGAGAACTGTTTTCCAGCCATTTACCCTTAGGTAGTTTTTGTCTTTGACACTGAGATGCATTTCTTGTATGCAGCAAAATGTTGGGTTTTGTTTATGAATCCAGTCTGTTAGTCTGTCTTTTTATTGGGGAATTGAGTCCATTGATGTTAAGAGATATTAAGGAATAGTGATTGTTGCTTCTTGTTGTTTTTGACGTAATTTTTATGTTTGTGTGATTATCTTTTTTGGGGTTTGTTGTAAGAAGATTAGTTTCTTGCTTTATCTTGTGTGTAGTTTCCCTCCATTTGTTGGTGTTTTCCATTCATTATCCTTTGAAGGGCTGGATTTGTGGAAAGATACTGTGTAAATTTGTTTTTGTCATGAAAAGCCTTGGTTTTTCCATTTATGGTAATTGAGAGGTTTGGTGGATATAGCATTTTGGGTTGGCATTTGTGTTCCCTTAGGGTCTGCATCAGCCTAGGCTCTTAGGGCTTTCATAGTCTTTGGTGAGAAATCTGGATTAATTCTGATAGGTCTATCTTTATATGTTTCTTGACCTTTTTCCCTTACTGCTTTTAATATTCTTTCTTTGTTTAGTACATTTGGTGTTTTAACTATTATGTGATGGGATGAATTTCTTCTCTAGCCAAATCTGTTTGGAGTCCTGTAGGCTTCTTGTATGTTCATAGGCATCTCTTTCTTTAGGTTAGGGAAGTTTTCTTCTATAATTTTGTTGAAGACATTTACTGGCCCTTTAAGTTGGAAATCTTCACTCTCTTTTATGCCTATAATCCTTAGGTTTGGTCTTCTCATTTTGTCCTGGATTTCCTGGATATTTTGGGTCAGGAGCTTTTTGCATTTTTCATTTTCTTTGACTATTGTATCAATGCTTTCTTTCTTTATTTTATTTTCTAGATTCTTTGTTTACATTCCAAACGCTTTCCCCTTTCCCAGTTCCCCCCACCCTATATGTCCCTTAAGCCTTCTCTACACCCATTCTGCAATCACCTCCCTCCTTTTTCTCTGTCCTGGTTCTCCCCTACATTGCTGGATCAGGCCTTTCCAGGATCAGGGTCCTCTCCTTACTTCTTCATGGGAGTCATTTGATATGTGCTTTCTATGTTATCTTCTGCATCTGAGATTCTCTCTTTCATCTCTTATATTCTGTTGTTGATGCTTGGATCCATGACTCCTGACTTCTTTCCTAGGTTTTCTATGTCCTGAGTTGTCTCCCTTTGTGATTTCATTATTGTTTCTACCTCCTTCTGTAGATCCTGGATGACTTTGTTTAATTCCTTCACCTGTTTTGGTGTGTTTTCCCTTAGTTCTTCAAAGTTTACTCCCTGTTTACTTGTGTTCTTTTGTATTTCTTTAAGGGAGTTATTTATGTCCTTCTTGAAGCCCTCCATGAAGCCCTCCATCAGCATCATAACCTGTGATTTTAAATCCAAATATTGCCTTCTTGGTGTGTTGGGGTGTCCAGGACTTGCTGTTGTGGGAGAATCGGGTTCGGATGGTGCATATTGCCTTGATTTCTGTTAGAAACGTTCCCACATTTGCCTTTTGTCATATGGTTATCTCTGGTGTTAGTAGGGCATGCTGTTACTGGCTGGAGTTTGCCCCTCCTGTGTGCCTGCAGGTCTATCTCAGCAACCCTGGGTAAGCTGCTTTTCCCTGGCACAAATTGCTGTGGTGCTGCCGAGTTCCTGGGTGCAGGTGGAGTCCTGGTGGGTGTTTCCCAAGTGATCCTCTACTCTGGTAAAACCTGCCTACCAATCACAGAAGCAAAGATGGTGGCCAAGACCCACTCTCTTGTAGTTGTATTTGGGTATGTACCTTTGTGGCCCTGATCAGCTCTGGATGTAGGCTGTGCTGTCTCCTCCTTGCTGGCTGCTGGGTGTATAGCTGACTTCCTGCACTGCTTGGAGATGGTGCGTTGTGGCTGAGGGTATTACTGATCCGGAGTTGGAAACCAGAAGGCTCTTGCCAGAGGCCTGCAGACTTCAGGGCTTGTCTCACCTGTGCATGCTGTCTCTTCCTCACTGGCTGCTGGGTATATAGCTGGCTTCCTGCACTTTGTGGTTAATTTTTATAATTTATTTTTTGTTCTATGACTGATAATTTAAACCCAATACAAAAATAGATAGTCATATTTCCTATACAATACTGAATGTGATCAGAGGCGTATAATTAATTTGCTTTATATCAGTGTTTTTACGTGTTATTAGTAAACATGGTTAACAATTTGGGTGAATAAAATGAGGTTTTTATACAAATCCACTGTTGCTCATTACATAATTATTTCAATTCCTTTTCCTCTAGCACATGACATTCAAATATATTAAACCCCATATCTGACATGTCTCCTTCATGACTCTCTTGTAGACTTTCTTATTCCTTTCTGCAGTTACTGATGTGCGAAGGGAATAACTAAAGCTATGAAAAGGAGTAGGAGCAGGAGGATATGACCATGACAGGAATGGGGAAGCCACAGTGTATTATGCTTAAATCTTTATGATCTGTTATTCTTTAAAGAGGAAAAACAAATACCACAAGTGAAAAGATACACACAGCTGTGCTGGAATTTTAACAGTGTTTTCAGTTCACCCAGAGGAATTTTTATTCTACTACTGACAGGAAAGCCACTGGCCTTTAGCTGTAATGTTCGGTCTCCTTTACAGCCAATGGCTTTTATGTATTCTGTTTTGGCTGTGAATAGCACATCATGCACTCATTTTCTGCCTCTGTAGGGACTAACTTGCCCATCATCCAGCTGAACATTCTCATGGTAATATCATGTTTTGCAGCTTAAACGTGTAAACGACACAAGCACATTCTATTTCAACAGATGAAAAGCCCTCATCAGCCTGCAGGTGCAAGGGTCTGCCCTGTTTATAATGGTCTTGCCACATTTCTTCATGTATAGGTTTTTCTTGTCCTGCTAATATTAGATTATTTCCCCTACATTTTCCAAAGACTTTAGAGCCTTTGTTAAACTATGTTCTTTCTTTCATAACATATGGGTTCTTTTGTTATCCTTGCAGTCCTTTATAATATTGAAAAAAAACAGATACGCAAAATATTTTTCATGACTCCTGTTTCAATACCAGACCTGTCTGTCCTTTATTGACTCAAGAATAATATTTACATTGCAAAACATGACACATACAATTAATTCTTGAAGACAAATATAAACAAAAATCAACACAGTGCCTACTGTAACTTTACATTCTTAAAGACCCATTATAAAGCATTAAATACTTCAGAAATGTCAGTGGTAGTGAGATTAGTCAAACAGAAATAAGCATTATTAATGTCATCCAGCATACTTTATATCTGAATTAGACTTGTCTCATTCTGTCTGTCAGTCTGTCTATCTGTCTATGAACCTTCATCTGTCTTCTTTGCTGCAATCCCATAAATGTTGGGTAATGATGTTATCTCATCTCCCTTAGGCAGCATAATGTCCATTGCATAGAGGGCAGATGAAAATGGAGATTATATATGGGGCGCACCATCAAAACCTTCAGTAATGGCTCCACTTCTATGAGAATAGACTTTGTACCTTCCTCTGTGTGAGCAGCAGACCTATCTGACATCCTGCATGCATCCCTTTTAGTTGTCCATCTTGTCTTGCACTGATCTCTCCACTGAAGACCTGGAGTTATTCACTGAGTCCATGAGCTGAACAGTGTTGAGGACACTCATCAGTATTTTCACTTGCTTCTGTCCCTTTGGTGACCACTCTGGGACCAGGTCCTGATCTTATTTTGAGAGTTCACAGTTCAAAAATTTCACTCACTCTCAAGTGTTCTTTTAACAGCTATATCATGTTCAAATAAAGTTTGTAGCCTATTGTTTTGTAATACTAAGCTTTCTAGCTTCCCTGCACACACACACAGCAAAATCAATATTAGAATGAACTTAAAAAGTCAGTTGTTCTCCAAATGGATCAAGGACCTATACATAAAGCCAGATACTCTGAAGCTAATAGAAAAGAAACTGGGCAAGACCCTTGAGGACATTGGTACAGGGGGAAAGTTTCTGAACAGACCACCAATAGCGTATGCTTTAAGATCAAGAATTTTCAAATGGGACCTCATAAAATTACAAAGTTTCTGTAAGGCAAAGGACACCATCAAAAGGACAAATTGGTAACCAACAAATTGGGAAAAGATCTTCACCAACTCTACATTAGATAGAGGGCTAATATCTGATATATACAAAGAACTCAAGAAGTTAGACCCCAGAAAACCAAATAACCCTATTAAAAAATGGGGTACAGAGTTAAACAAAGTATTTTTACCTGAAGAACTTGGGATGGCTGAGAAGCATCTTAAAAATGCTCAACTTCATTAGTCATTAGGGAAATGCAAATCAAAACAACCCTGAGATTTCACCTTACACCAGTCAGAATGGCTAAGATTAAAAATTCAGGAGACAGCAGGTGTTGGCGAGGGTGTGGAAAAAGAGGAACACTCCTCCACTGCTGGTGGGGTTGCAAATTGAAACAACCACTCTGGAAATCAGTCTTGCGGTTCCTTAGAAAACTGGGCACCTCACTTCTGGAAGATCCTGCTATACTATTCCAGAGGATTCCCCACCATGTAATAAGGATACATGCTCTACTATGTTCACAGACCTATTAATATCCAGAAGCTGGAAAGAACCCAGGTATCCCTCAACAGAAGAATGGATGCAAAAAATGTGGTATATATACACAATGGAGTACTATTCAGCCATTAGAAACAATGAATTCATGAAATTTTTAGGCAAATGGATGGAGCTAGAGAACATCATACTAAGTGAGGTAACCCAATCTCAAAAGATCAATCATGGTATGCACTCACTAATAAGTGGATATTAACCCAGAAAGCTGGAATACCCAAAACATAATCCACACATCAAATGAGGTACGAGAAGAACGGAGGAGTGGCCCCTTGTTATGGAAAGATTCAGTGTAGCAGTATTCGGCAAAACCAGAACAGGGAAGTGGAAAAGGGTGGGTGGGAGAACAGGGGGAAGGAAGGGGGCTTATGGGACTTTCGGGGAATGGGGGGCCAGAAAAGGGGAAATCATTTGAAATGTAAATAAAAAATATATCGAATTAAAAAAAAAGTCAGTTGTTATTAGCATGCTTTGTTTTGAAATCATGCTTCTATCACTTACCGTTGTGAGGAACTTCGGAGAAGTGCTAAGTGCCTTTTGGCCTCAGATTCTCCATCTACACATCTCAAATGTGTTGGCAGAATCATTATTGAAGCTAAAATATATGCCTAGTATTTAACAAGCAGCTAAAGAAAAATTGCATTGTAGACAGAAATGGTTCTCCTTTATGGTATAAGAAGAAAGGTGACTATCTATTGAGATAACTGAATACCCTTGTTAGTTGTGGAACTACTCACATTGACTAAGTTGTGGACTCTGAAATGGTGCTCATGAACAGCTAAAAAGCTATAGTGTGTTTTTTTTCACAATGACATATATCATTCTCCATTAAAGGATATAGCTACATCATCTGTAGAAAAGTCAGTGCAACAGGAGATCACCATGCTCAATGAAATAAGTTAGAGACAGAAGTACCATGTTTTCTATAATGTAGGTGTTTTTTAAAAAATATGCTAACACAAATGTAGAAGGGATACTACTGAGGGAATGATTTGAGGACTTTGGAGGAGAAGAGAGTTTAGAGAAAGAAGTGGATATAAATATGTTCCAATTATATATAATTTATATTTGTGTATATGGACATACATATATAAACATATATATATATGTGTGTGTGTGTGTGTGTGTTTGCAAACATCATAACAAAACACCCACTTTTGTACAGTTAATAAACATAGTTAAACTCTTTCATAGACTTTTCCTTGTTTTGGATTACTTTTGATATGTGGATATTTAGTGATATATAATGTATTTTCTGGCATTAATTAGAAATCCTTAGTGACCATGTGTTTTATAAGTATATTTGACTTGCTTGACTTATTTTATTAAAGATGAAAGTTGTTTTCAGATACAACTCATTTGTATAAAGAGAAAATGTTACATTTAAGCACATATTTGCATATACTCTTACTAGTAGCATCAAGTGGATTTGTTAGTGTATAATAACTTCCACTTCATTTTTTTACCACCTAAAATCCTGTAACACCTCTCTGTTACTCTGGGGATGAAAATCAAACATTTAGAGACCTTTAGAGTCTTTTAATTCCAATGCTATTCCTATGTCATTTTGTGTAGGTACAAACAATCCAGTTATGTCCAAACACATTTATAATCTATATTCCTTCTCCATCTTCCTAGAAATTTTCGTCACTGTCACTGCACTTCTCCACACAAAATGAATTCCAGGATAAATGATTTGAATATAAAGCAAGGTCATATGTCCCTTCTTCATTCTAATTGCCCACTCCTATGACTGTTTATATTCTTTTTTATTTTTCTCAATTTTCCTTCATATGTTTTCCATATTGCTCTTCTATTTATAATCTTATATTCTCTTTTAATGGTGAAAATTCTCCAAACAACTCATTCTTTTCTTTGATCATGTATTTCTTTATGCCAATCTTACATAGATATTTGTGGCAATAATATGCAATGTTCATTTGTATGTATTATAGACTTATAATTAATATTTTATCAAATTGCAGGTTTGTTTTCTTGTCTTGTAATATAGACATACTTTCTTCTCTCTTGATTCTTCTGTTTCAGAGCTTTTTGTTTTTGTTTTTATGAATTATTCAGTATGAGAAATATAAGAAACTGATTTTGAGACATATGCAAAATCATTAACAACTTGTCTTTTCAAATTCCATAAACTACAGATTTAATAAACTGTGAGCATCTGGCAATCTAGCCATCAAAGGGTGTGGGATACATCCCAAGATGCATGGGTATCACACTAACTGCATTTGAATATTTAAAGAACCAGTTATGAGATAAAGAAAAAGCTAATATTTTCTTTTTTTACTGACACAGTTCTATCAATTAATTAATATTTTATCCATTCAATAAAATTTTATTGAAAAATACTGTGTGCAAGTTATTAGATCTAATGTCTTGATAAGTATTCTTACTCCCAAGAACTTTAAGCTCTGAGATAAGGAGAACATATAAGAAAGCCAGACAATGATAAATGGCATGAAGTAATAATAAAGTACAGTGGAAATATAATGTAAAAAGATAATTTCCTGATGGAAATGGAGAAGAAACAATGTTTCACAATGAGACATTAATATTATCTAGATATACTTTGTTGCAAAATTACTGATATTTAAATATTTTAATACTTGTCATTTTTAATCCTTGGTGACCGAGTGCTTTCCACATACTCAAATTTAAATGAAAATGGTATAAAACCTGCCATGATATTGTGTGCAAGCTCAATTGATTTGTCAAAAGTAAATTCCTGTCCAATTTATACAGATTATGACTGATCAGTTGTCTGCTTGGGCCCCCCACTTACTTTACTTCTGCATGTTTTATTTTACTTAAATCTAATCATCTCAAAGATGCTGCTGACATATAAAAATCCCCCTTTTTGCCACAGTCAATCGAAGTCATACAAATACACAAAATTATTTTAGAATCATTTGTTTTGCTCCTATAAAATCATACCATTTTGCCAAACAAGTCTATTTTCTTTAGTGAACAAATATGGTGACAGTTTTCCAAATAGTATTCTCTTTCAGATACATGTTAAATATCTCAACTATGTCATTGGAATTACATTGTATTTTTATGTGGCTGAATGACATTATGTAATAAAGAAATAAGATCAATTAAAGTAACATGCAAGAGGACTGAGAAGAATCGGTGGTCACTAATCTTTACGACATTTCTTTAGCTTTGACTCTTTTTTGCCAAATTGTAGTGTCTCATGGAGAAGCATTTACCCAGACATAATGAATGAATCGATGAAGCATAGGGATATCTGAAAATCTGTGCTATGGAATCTTAAATAATTTCTTTAATTTATAGGCCATTTTAATTTTATTTAAAGAATTAGCTAACTGCACAGGATTTTGAGGAAGAAAAATAGTATTTCATGAAGCAATCATTAGGTAATTACTTCTAAAGTGATAATTTTGCCAATTTTATTTTTGTAAACAATATTTTTATCCTCACAGTTTAAGATTAATTATTTGTATGAGATGGTAAGAAAACATTGAAATATTGTATATTGGCAACATAATAAAATTGAAGCCAATTAACTTCTTTTTAATGGTCATCACTACTTACAACACTAGTTGTATATTTTAGGAATCAGTGATGTAGTTTTCTAGAGACAATGGCAATAAGTGTTTATTGACCAGGGGACTATTATTTGGGAGGCAAAAGCTCCTGGTGTGAGTCTTTCGCAATTGTGTTGGAGTTATTTATCAATCCTTCCAGAAAGTCTTGTTTAGACTACTTGAAAAACTAAGACATCTACCTCCTTTAAATTTGTTCCTTTTAAAGAGTTCATTGTAAAATAGGAAATAAAATATCGCACTTAATGTCACTGAAAATAATCAGAATTTCTGTGGCACTGTAATAGCCATTTCATTTATTTTATTTCATAAAACCTTTGCTTCATTTATATATATATATATATATATATATATATATATATATATATATATATATATATATATATATATTGTGTGTGTGTGTGTGTGTGTGTGTGTGTGTGTGTAGGACATGTGACATGGAGTGTCCTGGAAATTAGAAGTTACTTTTTAGAGTTGGTTCTCTGCTTCCACCCGTGAGTCCCTGTGGTTGAATTCAGGTTACCAGGCTTGACAGGAGGTTTCTTTATTCCATGAACCATCTCGGTGTGCTATTTTTTCTATTTATGCCTTTTGAATAAGATATGAGAATTATAATATTTGGAGTGGTAAACTCTAATACCACGAGGATGATATCAAAAAGATATTGTATTCAACATAAAACTTCTAGTATTTAACTTTGAAAAAATGGGTATGTGATTCTTGATAAATTACACTTAATTATATAAGTCCATAACTGTATTAAAATGATACTGTGTATACTTATTAGATGTAGAGAGAAAAATGTGGTATGAAAACTACAGTGAAAATTGGTGGATTAAACAATAATAACTTGTTTCATTTTGATCCGTATGGCAGATTTAGGCTGCAGTTGGGTTGGTCGGGCGCAAGTTGCAGCTGGGTAAGGGTTTCCATATTTTGTAGCCTTGCTAGATGGTAACAGTTTTAGGACAGATTTTCCTCATAGTGATAACCTAAGTGGAACAAAGGAAGCTAAATGTGGTATATGCTACATACCTCAGTTTCTTTCACTTTTTAAAAACTGACTATTGGCTAAAAGTAATGCATAGTTACACTCAAAGGCAAGAGCTGAGAGTGTGCATTGTGTCTTTAATGAGAATTGTTAAAATCACAATAGAAGGTAGAAATCATGAGACCAGGAATAGAATCAGATTTTAGTGGTAATTAAGGGATTCTAAGGATACAACTTATTATCGGAGCAAGTGGCAAATAAACAGAAAACCCACTTTCAGCTTGTTTAGATAAATAGTAACGCTGGATAAAGAAGAGGCAGAGGAAGGTACTTTCTTTTCATGACTAAGTTTTCCATTACTGGTGAATTTATATGGATCTGAACATTTGTGACATGACTATTCAAAAAGGGACATGTGATTTAGTTCTCAGAAGAACTGCATCATGAAGTACAACTGGCCATAATATCAGGTCAACAAATAACCCCTTATCTAATTGATTACTTGAAATACATTTCAGATCAAAGGGATTTAGCTATGCGATTTATTAAATGGTAACTCGGGAAACTGAGTAGGGAGATTACTTAAGTTTCTTGAAAAGAAACAAAACATATTATTTGTTTTTTAAGTCCCCTTGAACAGTTGCTAATGTGTGGGCCACCTTGATTCAAGGGAAAATCATTTGCAATTTGTTTTCTCCTCCAGGTAAAATGAAGTAAATTAGCACTATCAACAGCAACTAGTGACATATCTCTAATATATTTGATAATAAAATGTGGAAAATATTTTTACCTTTCTGTAATTTGTAAACTTTTTATCTTTGTGCCAGGAAACTACTGCACAAGGCAAGTTCAGCACTAACATCAGAGTTGGAGCTTTTTGTAATCACACATTCAAATGGGAATTGATTTTTTGTTACATTTGCCTACTTTATTGTAGCAAATATTCTATTTTAAATTAATATAAAGTGAGTATATAAAGTAACAAAGTGATTTGATAGTATAAAGCTCCTTTTGAGCTCACTAGGCAATATTTTTTTTTCTAAATAGTTTTCTTCCTGATGCAAGTAAGCAAATATCAATCGTATAAAATTTATTGAAAACAGTCACAACCCCATTCAGAAATTAGATCAGAAGTATTTTAAGTGCCCCTAAGCTTTCAGGTGGCAATACTAAGAAAGGTTAACATTCTTAACATGACAGTTATTTCTCATGTTAGCTTGCATGCTGCTCTATGATTTAATGGATGGATTTAAAGATAAAATTAGTTTAAGCCATCACTAAAGCTGCTGTAAATGATTGGCACTTGAAAGTAGTGTGTTAGAGGCAGAGTTGCTCCTTAAATGGATTATAAATTCTAAAACTGTATCTTTAGTATATTATTCAAGACTAAATTAACATGTACATTCTGCATGATAACTTGCGTAGAGCCTACTTATTCTTTGGAAATGTGTTCTTCACTGTTTTTGACTCAAAGTCCAATTAACATGAGGGAAATCACACGTGGTATTATAAACCTAGGCCATTTGCATGACTGGGGAGGTCATGAAACAGAGTAGAATATACTATCACCACCTTACCACTTTCTTAAACTAGTATAACTCTGAACAGGGTTTTAAATACTTACTTTGATATGGACAAGTAAATGGAGATCTTACCACTTATCAAAGAAGCTTCTTTGTATTAGAAGGAGACCATTAGAAAATGTCAGAACTAGTCACAATGCAGAGAACCACTGACCAGTGATCTTGGGGTAAGTAGCCCCAAATGATACATCCACACAACAACTACTTCACCCAAGACTCAGAAACGTCACAAAAGAGAACAAAGAAAGGCTGTAAAAGGCAGAGGACCAGGGAATCTGTGGCACTATGACTTCAATGACAGGGCAGATATACCCACGAAACCCAAGAATACCATGTTAATGGTATACCCAAGAATACCATGTTAATGGTATTGCTGTCTAAAAAAGACCTGAACAATTGCAGCACCAGTTGATAATCCAGTGTGGACAGAGAAGATTTAATGAGGTTCTACCATCAGATGAGGAGGTACAGGCAATTAATGACACTGTTGTCAAAAGGAGAATCAGTCTTCTCCAAGGATGAGCACATGATTAGTTATCACACCAAGTGATCAACTTTAGAAATAGAAACACAAATGCAACAGAGTGAACTCGACAGGTTTAGCTATATGCTGACTCATTTGAATGTATATGTAAGGATAATTAATATAGAAAGAACAGGAGGTAAGAAAAGAAGGAGAAAAATGGTGTCATATATCTCAATTAGTATATAAAAAGATAAAAGAAAATAGGACTTAAAAATCAGCCATAACTCAACAAGCAATTTTTCCATCTCAAAGTAAAACAAAACAAAACAAAAAAACCAAAATCTTTTACTTTGCTTTTAAATTTAGAAACCCTAATAATATTCAAATTAAAATGTAAGAAATAGGTGGAAATTATTAGAAGAAAGCAAAAATAACCCCTTTCTAGTAGATCAGTTATTCTTTAACTCAGTCTAGTTTGAAGTTCTTTTTCCCTTGCCAATGTTTATTTGCATAGCAAACCAACAATGACAGCAACAGAATTTAATCTCTGAAAATGCTTTTTTTGGGCTATGGACATAGTCAATTACCAATCCAGCTCTCAAATTTTATATTATACACACATACACACACACATACACACACACACACACACACACACACACA